>NW_012105775.1:1794335-1831860 GCF_000951045.1 Mandrillus leucophaeus | reverse complement strand
TATCTTAGATATATAAAATGAAAAGCAAAATAGTAAAGAGCAAAGAGAAAGAGAAAAAAATGCTGATTTATATGTGTATATAAAACTTTTCTGTGCATACTATATAATCAACTATGATTAATAAGAGGATTCATAAATACAACCAAAATTTAGAAAAGCAAGAACTTTCTAACATACCAGAAATAAGCTATGAAAATGTGATCCAACTCACAGTACCAACAAAATATCTGAATTGATAATGGAAATGATTTTAACAAGTAGTGTCACAAATAAAGTAAACTACAGCAGTTTATTAAAGTGTAAATGATGTTCTGAATAAGTGGAGATAGACATAACCCGATTTTGGATAGGAAGGCTGAGATTTATAAAATGCCAGTTCTTTCTAATGAATTTGTAGGTTTCATATAATTCAAAACAGTTCCAAAGACATTATATTCCCAACATTGAGAAATGATTCTAAAGTTCCTTTAGAAAAATAGCAGTTCATAGTTTTTAAAAACTTGAGAAAGAAGTGTAAGAGAAAGGAACTTAGCACATTTAGATTTAAGAGTGAAGACTGGGCTGGGCACAGTGGCTCACGCCTGTAATGCCAGCACTTTTGGAGGCCGAGGCGGGTGGATCACCTGAGGTCAGGAGTTTGAAACCAGCTTGGCCAACATGGTGAAACCGCATCTCCACTAAAAATACAAAATTAGCCAGCTGTGGTGGCACATGCCTATAGTCTCAGCTACTTGGAAGGCTGAGGCAGGAGAATCACTTGAACCTGAGAGGTGGAGGTTGCAATGAGCCGACCTCCCACATGGGAGATTAGATACCTCTGAAGAGAGAATTAGTGAACTGAAAGATAAAGAGAAAAGAAAGTACCCAGAACATAACACTAATTGACAAAAGAAAAAAAAATCAAGAAATATGAAAGAGAAATGACTTGAAGGATAGAGTGAGAAAATCTAAAATATATCCAATCAGAATTCCTAGAAAAAGAGAGAGAGACTGAAGCATAATCAATATTTGATGAGATAATATCTGAAAGTTTACCAGAATTGATGAAAGACACTTATCTTGAGATTCGGGAATTTCCGTGAATCGCAAGTAGGGTAAATTAAAGAAGAAAGAATCCACACCAGACAAGCCATAGTGAAAATGCAGCATGCCAAACACACAGACCAACTTAAAGCAGGTAAACAGAATGAACAGATTACATGCAAATGAATGAGAGGCTGCAAGCTGCTTTATCAAGAGCCCTCATGGAAGCCAGAAGACAGTTGTTGGATATACTTAATGATGTGTAAAGAAAGTAACTGCCAAGCTAGAACTTTATTCCTAGTGAAAATATTTTTTAAGGATAAAGGCAAAATAAATTTTAGAAAAATAAAAGCTCAGAGGCCCTCATTACATGTAATTCTGCGGGTATTTTTCAGTAGAAAGTGATCTTGTGTTAAAAGTCATTTGAGGAGAAAAGAAAAAAAAATGAAAAAAGAAAGTGATCTTGGATGGAAGATCTGATTTGCAAGGGAATAAAAAGAAAAGAAAGTGGCAGGTACATTGGCAAATCTGAATAAATATTAACTGCATAAAACCATGATAAGGCTATATAGTTGGCTTTAAAAATGTAAGGTAGAATGAAAATACACGATTATAATAACACACAAGTTTGGACGAGAGGAGAAATGAACTTCAAGTAGTCAGAGGTCTTAGTAATGTCCAAGAGAAGAATAAAGATACAGATTGAATGTCCCTAATCCAAAAATCCAACACCTGAAATGCTTCGAAATCCAAAACATTTTGAGCACCAATGTGACACTCAAAGGAAGGTAGTGTTTTGCATTTCGGATTTTCGGATGCGGGCTGCTCAGCCCGTACTGTTAACTTTGGTCTGTGATAAATTAGGTATGCATGTTGGAATGTTTTGTGCAACTACTAAAGGAAGAGAAACAAAGCATGTAGCTTCCAATTCCAAACAGAGGGAAAAATGGAAAACTGAAAAATAGAAGTTATTCACAAATAAAAGGAAATTGGACTACTATGTCACACTATACTTAAAAGTCAATTCCAGGTAAATTATAAGCCTAAATATGAGAAAATAAAACCTGAAAGCACTTAGAGTCATAATAATGGAAACTACTTTTATGCTAGCAGTGTAGGAAATAATTTTTTAAAACAACACAGAAAGATTCAAATTAATTAAAATTATGACCTTTGACTTATTTTAAATTATATATAATTATTTTAAATTATACAGAAAAGAGACTAGTGTCTAGATGAACATGAAACTCCTCTAAATCAATAAGAAAACCAAATATCTCCACTGAAAATAGGCAGAAGACTTGTACATACACTTCACAAATGAGGAAATATAAATGGCCAAAAAACATGAATATATGGACAACCTCATTAATAATCAGAAAACTCCAAATTAAAATCACACTGACTTACCATTTCAAAACTAGCAAACTAAAAAATGTAAAGTTCTCACTAAGTGTTGGCAAGTGTAGAGCAAGAGAATTCTCATGTATTGCTGGTGGGAGTGTGAATTAGTATACACATTTCGGATAAAAGTTTGGTAACATAAAGACATGAATAGACTGCAGCCAGCAATTCTACTCCTAGGTACTTATTCTGGAGCAAATCTTGCCCATTTGCACCAAAATACGCATATAAAATTGTTCATGATAGCATCTGTTTATGAAAGTGCCAAATGAGCAGTCTATAGCAAAGGAAATGGACTTATTACAGCTAAATGCAATGCATGAGTGAATCTTAACCACATCATGTTGAGCAAAGGAAGCAAGACACAAAATAATGCATATAGTATGGTACAATATACTGAGTGAAAATGGGCAAAATGAAACAGCTTACAGTTGCATACCTAAGTCGTAAGTAGTGAAATCACTTTTTTTTTTTGCAAGAAAATGATTTTCACCAGTCAGGGTTGTTGATGGGAACCTCCAGGAGGCAAGAGAAGGATTTCTGATCAGATAGCCACATACAAGAAGCTTCTAGGATGCTGGAAATGTTAGATTTATTGAACTAGTTGGTGGTCACAGAGGTGTTCACTTTGTAATTATTAAATTGTACATACTTATTATATGCACTTTGTGGTTACCCGTGTCACATTTTAAAAAAGTAAAATAAATTTTCAAAAAGATATTAAATAAAGTCAAACATTTATCCAAAATATACAGAGAAAATGATTTTTCAGACATAGGATCCATAAAAGAAATAACACACACACAATACCCCGAGTTAGATTTAAGAACATAAAAATTTTAAACTTCTGTATGTAAAAAAAGGTGGCAAAATTTAAATAAGTTGGTACAGTACTTGTAGCAAAGTTAGCAAAATTAAATATCTTTCTAATACCAACAACCCTTATAATTTGATTTTTAAAACCCTATAGGCAAATTATATGTGTATCATTTGTATATAATTATATACAAATATGTATATATCTGAGCTTCAAAATGAAGCCATTTGAAATTTTATATAAAATTTAGGAATGAATTATTAAGTACATGTATGAAATAATTACTGTTATGAATTTAAAAATGCAAATTAAAATGAGATGGCATTTTTGTACACACCATTAGCACTGGAAAAATTAGTGATGTGCAATTGTATCAAGAGGGAATCTCTTAGATATCATTTGTGTTTATGTAAATTATTACAATCATCTGGAAAAGCATAATTTATCAAGGATTGTAAAATGCTTATAACCTACAATAGAGTAAATCTATTTGCTAGAGTTTTTCTAGAAAAGTAATTCAAAATATAAAAAAAATTCAGGGACATAAAGATAGTAATTTCAGCATAATTCATCATGGTAAACAATGGAAGGCAACCTGATAGTAGCAGTCAAGGGATGTTTGCACTGTGAGTCATTCAATTTCATTCACTAAATTAATGTTTTGAGGGATCATAATGGCATTGTATGTGTATGACATCACAAGATGGTAAATTATTTAGCCATTAAATGATATTAGTGAGGCTATACAATTATATATGTCTATATATATATATTGCTTACAAAAAAAGTACTGTAGAAAAGGTAGAAAATTATTTGCACACTAAGATTAGATACTTATAAAATATGCATAGAAATATTCGTATACATAATGATTATAGCTAGAGCCTGGTTTAACATCCACAGGAAAAATACTGGCTTGGAAAACACAAAAATGCTAATACCGTTAATGTCAGGCTATAATGATTGTAAATGATTTTCCCCTCTCTTCTCTATGTTCTAGGGTGCTGCAATATTATTATGTTATTCTATAATGGGAAACTTAATTAATAAAAATTACAAAGACCTAAATTTGCATTTTTCTTCCATCTTGCAGTATATTCCCTTTCACACTCATTTTTGTAAGGTCTAACACAGTACAATTCACTGTTAGGACATAGGACATTTATTGAAAGGAAACAGATTCTTAAACTCTTGTTTTTTAGATAAGTAATTTAACAGAGTCACAGATTTTTTTTAACCTTCAAGCATGTGAAGGAAGAGGGCAGTACCAGTAAATTCTCTTTTTATAGTATAAAACTAAGATTAAAATAAAATATACCTACCTCAAAAAACCCACACATATTTATATCTTATACAAGGTGGAAAGGTATAATAATATACATTTAAATGAGCAAAAAGTTATTTAACAGGAAAACCAACCAAAATTACAAACTTTTTAGAGCATTAAAGGCTGCTTTCACAGGACAGAGTAGCAGACTCTGAAGTTCAGTTGTGTTATAAGATTCCTTTTAAAGATATTATTTTTATTTTGCTACAAAGAGATTTTATTGTGTATATTTAAGGTATATAACACAATGTCATGAGTTACATATAGACAGTAAAATGGTTACTATAGTGAAGTAAGTTAAAATATCCATCATCTCACTTAGTTACCCATTTTTATGTTTTTGTGGCAAGGGCAGCTAAAATCTACTTATTTTGCAGGAATCCCAAATATAGTACAGTTTTATTAACTATAGATCTCATGTACATTAGATTGCTGGAGTTTTTTATCCTACATATCTGCTACTTTATAACTCCTAACATACATGTCCCCGTCTCTACCTACTCCACGCCCATGTTAACTACTGTTTTATTCTCTGTCTCTGAATATTTGACACTCTCTCTCTCTCTCTCTCTCTCGACTCTACATAAAAGTGAAATCATGCAATATTTGTCTTTCTGTGTCTGGGTTATTTCACTTAGCAAAATGTGCTCCAGGTTCATCCATGTTGTGGCAAATGGCAGGATGTCTCTTTTTATAAAGGCTGAAGAATATTCCATTTACGTTTCTATTAGAATTTCTTTATCCATCATGTATCTGTTGACAGACACTCAGGTTGTTTCCACATCTTGGCTATTGTGAACAGTGCTGCAATACATGTGGTAGCACAGATATCTTTATGGCCTAGTGATTTCATTTCCTTTGGGTATATGCCTAGAAGAGGGATTGCTGGGGCACATGGTAGTTCTGTTTTTAATATCTTTTTTTTTTTAATATAGGGATGGGTTCCGATTATGTTGCCCAGGCTGGTCTTGAACTCGCAACCTCCAGCAGTCTTCCCACCTCGGCCTCCCAAAGTGCTGGAATTGCAGGCGCGAACCAACACACCTGGCCTATTTTTAAATTTCTTTAGAACCTCCATATTGTTTTCATAATGGGTTGCACCTATCTACATTCCCACCAAAAAAAAAATATATTATTTTCCAGGATAAAATTTTTGAAGCAGAATAATATCTGCTTTTTGGTGGCTTTGGGGAAAAACAACTGTTTCCTTTTGATTTTGCTGATGTTATTTTCAGCAATATTAGGAGAGCAGTCTAATTTCATTAACTAGCATCAAGAGTAAAAAGCTCAGTAATTACCATTTGCCATCTGTATATCTCCTTCCGTGAAGCGTCTGTTCAGAACCACGTGCAGCTGGGGATGTAGGAGGGTGTTGTTTGTTTATACGTAAATGTCCTTTGTTGAATGTGGGTTTTATGAGTAGTAATTTTTTTCCCTAGTCTTTGGCTTGCTTTTTTGTAAGTGTCTTTCAAAGAGCAAAAGTTTTACATTTTTGTGATGTCCAATTTATTCAATTTTTTCTTTTACAGTTCAAACTTTTAGTGCTCCATTTAAGAAATCTTTGCCAAATCCAGGATCATTAAGATTTCCTCTTATGGTTGCTCTGAGCAGTTTGATGGTTTGTTAGGTTCATGATGTTGAGTAATTTCTGTATGTGCAGCAAAGTAAGTGTCGAGGTGTTTTGGTTATTATTTTATTTAATTTTATTTATTTATTTTGTAGATGGCTATTCCATTGTTCCAGCGCCTTTCATAGAAAAGATGTTCCTTTTCCTCATTTGGGGATTTGTCATCTCACCATTGCACTTTTGTTGAAAATCAGTTGATCATATATCTGTTGTGGCCTATTTCTGGACACTTTATTCTTTTCCATTGATCTAGATGTGTATTTGTACCAATACCATCAATACCACAGTTACTGTAGCTTTGTAATAAACCTTGAAACCAGGTATTGTATGTCCTCCAACTTTTTCTTTTTCAAAGTCGTTTTAGCTATTCTAGGGTCTACTGCATTTCCATATACATTTTTTAATTAGCATGTCCATTTCTAAAAAAAATTTCTGCTGGAATTTCCATTACAATTTCATTGAATTTACCAATCAGTTTTGTGAGAATTGACTTATTAACAATACTGAATCTTCAAATCCAGGAATGCAGTATATCTCCCCATTTATCTAGTTTCTGTGTTTAGTTTCTGTTTCCATTTGCACATTTTTTCTCAAATTTATCCCTAAGTATACTTTTAGTGCTATCATAAATAGTACTTTAAATTAAGTACGTGAAAAGATGTTCATCATTTGTCGTTGGAAAAGGCAAATTAAAACCACAATTAGATACCACTCCATTAAGGTTTCTCAACCTCAGCACTGTTGACATTTTGACATTTTGATTTTGATTTGTGTGTCTTCTTTTGAGAAATGTCTATTCAAGTCCTTTGCCCTTTTTTTTTTTTTTTTTTTTGAGAATGAGTCTCGCTCTGTTGCCCAGGCTGGAGTGCAGTGGCGCAATCTCGGCTCACTGCAAGCTCTGCCTCCCGAGTTCATGCCATTCTCCTGCCTCAGCCTCCCAAGTAGCTGGGACTACAGGCGCCTGCCACCACGCCCAGCTAATTTTTTTGCTTTACCCAATTTTTAATTGGATCATGGCAGTTTCTTAAGGTTTAGTTAAGACTAAACCTACCACATAAGCCAGCCATTTTTCTAGGTGTTTACACAAGAGAAAAGAAATAACATGTCCAGAGGAATATTCATGAATATTTGTTGCAGCTTTATTTAGCTGCAGATAGCCAAAAACTGGGAACAAATTCAAACATCTACCCACAGGTGAATAGATAAACACATTGTGGTATGTGTTTATCTATATACAGAGGAACACTACTCAGCAATGAAAAGGAATGCACTATTGACACAGACGACATCATGGATGAATCTCAGAATAAGTACACTGAGTGAGAGAAGCCAGACCAAAAGGGTACATATTTTATGAATTTATTTATAAAACATTCTAGAAAATGAAAACAAGAGGCCAAGGCAGGAGGATCACTTAAAACAGAAAATCAAGTCTATGGTGAGAAAAGGGATAGATTAGCAAGAAGCAAAAGAGGAAATACTGGGGTGTAATGGGTGTGCTAATTATCTTAATTCTGGTTATGGTTTTGTGGGGATATACATATTCCCATGATTTATATATATATCCCCATAAAACCATAACCAGAATTATATATAATATATATTATATAATTTATAAATGTAAAAATATATATAAACTTGTGGAGTTGTATTTTTTTTTTTTTTTTTTTGATACAGAGTCTCACTCTGTCACCCAGGCTGGAGTGCAGTGGTGTGATCTCGGCTCACTGCAATCTTGGCCTCCTGGGTTCTGCAATCTCCTGCCTCAGCCTCCCGAGCAGCTGGGACCACAGGTGTGAGCCACCACAACTGGCTAGTTTTTGTATTTTAGTAGAGCAGGGGTTTCATCATGTTGGTCAGGTTGGTCTTGAACTCCTGACCTCAAGTGATCCACCTGTCTTGGCCTCCCAAGGTGCTGGGATTACAGGCGTGAGCCATAGCGCCCAGCCTAAGTTGTACACTTTAAATATATGTGGCTTTTTGGTATGTCAATTTTATCTCAATAAGCTATTTAGAAATTATAGAAAAGAAATGGGTGGAGAGAACATTTTAATAAATAGAGAAAGGCTGTGTAATGGTCTATATTTATACGGGATACTCATGACACTGATAGAAATCACAGTGGAATTCCCGTATGTTATCCAACTGTGAAAAAAGAGTAACAATAATTCAAGCTCATTCCTATTTCTGCTTTAAGAAACTTAGAAACGCAGCCTTCCCTCCTCCCTACTCCAGCACTCATACCACTGGCCAACTGTTTTCCCTTTACACAAAGATGTTAAACATGACACATGATTTTAAATTAGAATATGCAGGAAAATGTTTATCTTCTTTCAGATAAACATTCAGTAATTTTTAAATGACATAAAACCATGTTAATGAAAAATAGAAGAGAAAAATTAACATCTCCCCACAGCCTAAAGATGCAGTGAATTACAGACTATTCCTCTAGAAAGGTCTGGTCTTTTTGAAGCATTTGGAGTGATAAGCAATATATGACCTGTAACTAAAGTAAATTTTTGGTGAATTTCTGTAATCATAAACATTTCATAGATTCGAAATTAAGGTCCTATGGTTATCCCTGCCCAAAAATCAGATTAACCATTAATTACTATGAATAAATCTAGGATCCCGACTTTTTCACTGTTTCTTTTTATCACTTTGGTTGATCATATGGTCAGCAAGCCAGGAAGGAGCATGACTTGCAAAAAACCCCACATTTTAATTTAAAAAACAGTGATTTAAGAGGCATAATTCCCTTCAGTATGAGAAAGGAAGGTATAAATATATTGATGGGTTTCAGAACTTTCAGGTAACAGTATGATATCTTCAAATGATCGAAAATTGTGTACTCTAACTAATCCACCTCTACAGAGAAAAAAGAAGTGATGGTTCCTCCTGTTTGCTTTAGATTGTTTAGCCAGCGGTATTGTGCTCCATTGGAGCTAACAGACCATTCTCCATCTATCTGCATTCACGGCATTCTTAGGTTGAACTTTGCTTTGTCTTCCCTAGCCCCAGCTTACACTACAATTTGGCATGGGAAAATATTAGTGAGTTACTGAACATTTCATTATCTGCATGTAATGGGTGTACCTCTTGCATATATATATATATGTATATACACACACACACATATATATAAATAATTTGGAAGTGGTTTCTTTAATTCACCAGTGATCTGACCGGTAAATTAAAATGCAAAATCTGGTCTAGTCCAAAGCAATAAGAAATGTTTAAGAGGCTTCTGTTTGTTTTAGCCAGGTTTTTGGAATGTTAAAATCCAAGACACCCTAAAGCCAAGTAAAGATGATTAGCACTTTGACCTCCTTTATCAGACCTTAATAATGTAAGTCCCTTTGGGGAGCTCTCTGGGAATCTTGTATCTGATCTATGTTTGTGGAAACACAGATCAGATACGAGAACCTTATAAGAACCTTATGCCTCTTACTTGTGTAGAGAACCTTTCTTCTTTCTATGGTTAGCACACATATACTAACTTTGCAGTGCATTATTCCTCTCCCCTGCCACTCTCCCCCAGCCCACCTTAGTCTCCCTGAAATTCCCTAAGCAGGAGCTAGTGAACAGCCCATCCAGTGTGTGCCAGTGAGTGTGTCAGGTAAGTGATGGGCTGGAAAAACAGTTTAACTTGGGTCAATGTCCTGTCGCTTGATTTACCTGGTCACACAGAGTTGCTGAGAGAAATGAAGAGTAACCTTTACCACTGGTTTTCTCTTTCCAGACGGATGTCTTAAAATGGGATCTCATCGTCTGCGCAGTGGTTGCTGTCCTCTCATTTGCAGTCAGCGCCAGCACTGTATTCCTGTCATTGCGAGTATGTATCCACCAACTTTGTACTCTTCCTGCCCCCTTATTCTCCTTAATAACAAAGCTGTCATGGAGCTACAGGGTATTGACAAGACACGTGAGCTAGAGAAGGAAACGAAGTGCCTGTTGAGAGGCGTAGGGAATGTATCCATGTGCTGTGAGCAGTTACGTCCAAGATGTGACTTGGTCCGCATCACAGATTGGGTTCAATTGCTTTGTCCTTGCCCTTTCCTGCATCGGGGGAGCTGTTTTGTTTGCAAGAGTGATGGCACGTCTTGTGGAGTCCACTGTGAGGACAGTTAATAGTGATAGGGCGGGCTGACAGTGCTCTACTGTGAGCAGAGAGGAGTCACCGTATCGGGGTGAGGCAGAGGTCATAGAGCCAAAAGGACTATGGGAAAAGGATTTTCAGTTAGAAAAACAAAGTGGGGAGCTCCAGATGGGATTCCTGGCTGTGGTTCTTACAGACAGTTGCTTTCTCTATACAAAAATATTGTCCATCCACGAACCCCCCTTTTCATGAGGAAATGTCTATGAGCTACATGGGTTATTCTTCACCTCCTCATTAGAAAATTTGAAAAATGTATTCGAAGGGGCATAATGCTCTTGGCCTCTGTACTCCCACAGGCTAGTTCTCCCTCACTCTCGTAGTGGTTTCCAACACATGAACCAATTTCATGGTATAGAGAAGACATTTTCAGAGGCCTGAAACAAGAACTGGCTATCCGTTAAGAGTCTGGCTATCCGTTAAGAGGAAAAAGTGGAAGAACAATGATGTTATGTATTCTTCACGGGCATTCCTCTCCCCATCCTCTAGGCTAAGTAATGAGATTCTGCCCATTTTTATCGCAGCCATTTCTCAGCATCGTGCTGTTTGCCTTGGCTGGTGCCGTGGGGTTTGTAACACATTACCTGCTCCCTCAGCTCCGCAAGCATCATCCCTGGATGTGGATTTCACACCCCATTCTCAAAAACAAAGAGTATCATCAACGGGAAGTGAGAGGTTAGTAATATATCCCTCATTTAAAAAAAAAAAAAAGACAAAAAAGGAGGGGTAGGTATACTTTAAGCCATGTGCAACAGTCCGAATGTACTTAATGCCACAGAACTGTACACTTGAAAATGGTAGATGGTACATTATGTGTATTTTACCACAATAAAAAAGAAAAAAGGAGAATGTGTGCCTTGGAGTATATGATATTTGTTCCCAGATATTCTAGCCAACCATAAGAAGAAAGTTAAAGCCAGGTGAATCAGAAGGATGTTTTATAAAAATATTAATTGGTTATTGGTATTGTGGAAAACTGTACCATTCACACTTGAAGATTATGCTGTTCCCACCAAAACTAACTGGGGCCTAAGAAGAGTATCCCTTGACTATGCTCCCATCCTTCATGAATTGGTGGGGATGGAGCAGGGCCTGACCAATAACTTTAAGCACTCCTGAACCCTTGCATTTTCTTTAGCTTACTTTGTTCATCTAGGCCTACATCTGTATCTACACTTGGTTGACTTAGCAGTTTCCATGGGTGTCTGTGGCCATGATCATGTAATAGCCTGGTAATCACAACCGTTTCAGAGCCTTGGAGAAGAAATAGATTTCTTCTAGATGAGAAGTCTTCTAGAAATTTTTCTGCTAGGTCTTCCCTTGCTCTGTAATTCCCTGTTCTGTGCTTGAATGGATGGAAGAAGACTGATTTATCCACAGTTTTAGACCCATCAAAGTTGCTGCTCACAGATCATAACTGCAGTCTAATGCTGCTGATTCTGCATGGAGCTGTTTAGCCTATTGTAACTTCTCAGTTGTTAGCGAGTTATCTAATTGTCTATATGTCCAGGCATAAAGGTGAGTGAGGGGCACCAAGGTTTGTGGACTTAAAGTACTGAACTCAGCCAAATTTGTCACCAGCAACTTCAGTAGACTGGTGTGACAAAAGGAAAAGGGGGAGAATAATTTTTAAAATAAATATGCAAGATTCACTGAAGATGCTGTCCAGAACAGAGAGTGCTTCCATAAGGAGCATCTCTGGGTGGGCACAAGGAGCCGCCTTAGTTAGAAACAGCCCAAGTAGAAAAACTGGCTTGTTCAGTGGAGAAAGATGGCCTCATCGGGCTGATGAGGTTTAGAAGTACAGGGAGGGTAACTCAGAGTTCTCTCCCCTTGGAGACTTACTCTTCCCACCTACAGAATCAGGAGCTAGCATAAGGGTGGAGCTGCATAGTTTTAAATGTTCTGTACAATTTCATGTGCTACTTAAATGCAAATTATTATCAGTATTAGAAAAACTCAAAGAAGATAGACTCAGAGAAGGTTCCATCTATGATGGTTTGTATATTTTAGTCCACTTGTAGAGGAAAGTCCCTACCCCAACAGGTGACTGCTTGTGGATACATAGAGGACCCTGATGAAGAAGACTAGTTTCCATAGAACTTCTGCAGCCTTCAGGTTATATTTCCCTTTCATTCAAAAACCTCCAGAAAGACTAAGTGTTGGTGAAATTAGTGGAGTGTTTTGGGGTTATTTTGACATCATTGGTAAGTTAGTTGATGGAGATTTGAAGTAAGAAACCCTAACTGCGTATCTATATCTATATTTATATCTATACCTGTACCTGTACCAACACCTTTACCTATACATTTCCTTATACTTTTACTTTTGTCTATATCTATACCTATACCTGTTTGTAACCTACATGTTTGCCTATACCCATACCAATACTCACTTCTATAACGTTACCTTTACTTCTCTATATATCTTTATCTTTACCTGTACCTGTATCTATACCTGTACCTTTATTTGTATCTATAACTTTCCCTGTACCAATGACTATACCTATACTTTTACCTTTACCTGCACCTGTACCTGTACCTTTCCCTACACCTATTCTTAAACTATGCCTATGCCCATGGCCGTGTTTATATGTACATATTTACATACCTTGGGGTGAGCAAAGAGAACCTGTTAAGCTGAAGGAAAGGAAAATGAGACAGATTAGACTTGGGCTTCCCTTACTGTGGCAGTTCAGAGTTTAGAATTCAACAGTGAAAAACAGGAGTGGGCATTTAACAACTCGGGGTTTTTTTTTTTTTCTTTCTGTTTTTTGTTTGTTTGTTTTCTCCCCTGTATCTAAGACAGCCCCATTTAAATTAAAATCATTTAGCTATTTCAAGCCTACATGGCTTTTGCTTTTTTAGTACAAGATTCAAGAACACGTAAAATGAGCGTGTTTGTGTATCTGACTTCCTCTCTCGGAGGGTGAGTGAGTGGGTGGCACTGAGTCCCTGTGTATCCCATAGACGTAGGCTGGGAGGGGTCCACACTTGCTTACACAGTGTCAGGCAGAGGCTCTGTGGAAGGTTCTAACTTGCCTATACTCTCTATTTATAAGCAGCCTGAAATCGAGCCGGGAGTCACAGGTTGGACAAATTAGACACGTGACGAAAAACAGATTCCATTTCAAAATTAGGTGTATTAGAAGGAAAACCTATAGACACAAAATTTAAAAATGATTTAGGCCCAGTTACCCATTCTGGTGCCATCTGTGTCCTGAATCTCCTTGCCTCTTCTTCCTGGACTTCTGCCTGTTAGGTTTTGACTCTTCATTTTTGCCCACCAGCAACAAAACATGTACAGGAAACTCAGGCCAGGCACACAGCTTTTCATGTGAAAGTGATGCTCCCATCTTCTTTCTCATAGGAGCACAGAATATTGTCATTGAGAAAGAAGGCAGGGCAGAGCAGGACTAGCTAGTGTGTAGCACGCTGCTGGGACACAGTGGTTCCAGGGCAGACATCACTAACTGAGAACAGAGTCCTAGAACTGGGCTGGTGGCAGACATTTCTAATCAGCTGAAACAGTAAGATAAGGCATATGTGCTGCCCCTGTCTTAGAGTTTATTATATAATCCTATCCCACCATTTTACATAGATGGAAACTGAAGCCTAGGGAACAGAAACATAACTTGGGTCCCACTGATTTTGTGGCCAGTGATTGACTAGACCCCAGGTCATTTCACTACCCGTGTTGTTGTCATTCTGAGTGGGCAATCATGTGCAGCCTGAATGTGGCTTTCAGGCTGTTTTCACAATCATCACTACCCAGAAGAGCCACATGGCTGCAGTCACAGTAGGTCCTGTAAAGTCTGACATGCCGTCTTCTCATGCCAACATTACTAGGCTTTCTTCCCTGATTTGATACAGACTTGCTACAACTGATTCTAGGCATTCTTGTGGCTTCTCAAACACAACACACTGTCTGCCTCTGCTCTCCTTACTTCTTCCTTGACTAGGGATGCCATTTCTCCAGCTTCACTAGACTGACACCAGGCTGCTCATGCTTCAAGTCTCTGGGTTTTTTTGTTTTGTTTGTTTGTTTTTTGAGACTGAGTCTCACTCTATCACCCAGGCTGGAGTGCAGTGGCACAATCTTGGCTCACTGCAACCTCCGCTTCCTGGGTTCAAGTGATTCTCCTGCCTCAGCCTCCTGAGTAGCTGAGATTACAGGCGTGCGCCACCACACCCGGCTAATTTTTGTATTTTTAGTAGAGATGGGGTTTCACCATGTTGACCAGGCTGGTCTTGAACTCCTGACCTCAAGTGATCCACCTTCCTCAGCCTCCCAAAGTTCTGGGATGACAAGCATGAGCTACCGTGCCCAGCCCAGGTCTGTTTAAAATCAGCCCCTCCAGAGAAGTCTTGCCCTGACCACCTAAACCTGACTAGATTCCCCACTGCTCCCTGAGCCTCCCTTGCATAACCACCTGTAATCACTGGTGCTTAAGGTAGACCGAGCTCCATGTCTGCTAGTGCATACTCCTCCTCCAGTTCTCATGGCAGTGCTTGGTGTAGAGAGGGAGCCTCACAAATGCTGAACTGCATTTAATTTAACCATCATCACTTTGTGGCCACTGGAACAAACTTTAAACTTGGTGCATGTACTTCCTTTTGGCTTACTTTCCTTTCTGCATACTTCGAATAGGTACTTCTACTTGGTAAAATGTGGAGATACCAAATTAATTTTGGTATAAAATTCAGACTGTGATGAGTGGAAATAGATATTATAACTGAAGTTGAAGACTACACATTGAAGCACAGCTTTTTAGTCAATTTAGTTCTTGACCTTTGAGACTAATTTTTTGAAAGTAAATATTATCTCCTCCCAACCTTGAGATGCTGTTTCACCAGTATTTGAATTAGGAGAATAAAATTCTATCACTTATAGTACAGTTCAGCATCAGATGAATCATGATGGTCATGTGGACACAACTGAGTTATGTTAATGTGTATGTGTGAAGTTGCTCTTTTTAAAAATTGCCATATTTCCCATCTAAGTTAATCATGCTGAACATGACAGAAGATAGCACTATAGGCAACAGCATATTATTCTAGCTTAGAGTTTTTGAGACTAAATGTTAAAGGAGCACTCCTATTTTTAGAAAATAAAGCAAATCAATTTTCCTGAATTATGATAATGATTCCAGACAAATGACTTTATTGATTGATCCCTGTCATAAAGAAGTACAAAGTTGGACCTTATTGAAAATTTGCTTTATCTTAAAACTTTCCGAAGGAATTATATTATTTCAAACAGCAAATATTGGGGTTGAGTCACATTTCACTTGGTCCTCCAAGGTAATATTTCCATAATATTATAGTTCTTGGCTTTTAAGAATTAAAAAGAGTGACCTGATTTGATGACTGTACTCTAACCATAAAAATGGGTTATAATGGAGTTAAAAGAGATTGAGGCAAGGAATAAGTACGGTATTGGAATTCATTTACTTACTTATTTGTTCACGTAGAAAATGCTTATGGATATACTATTCACTCATTCAGAAAATAATTATTGAGTTCCTACAAGATGCCAAGCCCTGTGAGCCAGTGACATAGAAATGACTAAGATGTAGTTTCTGTCATCAAAAAGCTTATGATCTGATAAATAAGCCTATGGCTGTGTCTCCGTAGAAGAATTGTGACTGCTACACACATACAGTAATGTGGGCTGTGACACTAGGTTCCGCCCTGCAGGAAAGACAGAGAAACAGTAGCTGGGCATGATGGTATGTGCCTGTAGTCCCCGCTACTTGGGAGGCTGAGGCAGGAAGATCGCTTGAGCCCAGGAGTTAGAGGCTATAGTGCACTATGATAGCGCCTACTGAATAGCCACTGCACTCTCACACTGTAGCTAAAGCCACATAACAAGATTCTTTCTCTCTCTTTTCTTTTTTCTTTTTTTTTTTTTTTTTTTTTGAGGCGGAGTCTCACTCTGTTGCCCAGGCTGGAATGCAGTGGCTCGATCTTGGCTCACTGCAACTTCTGCCCCCTGTGTTCAAGCAATTCTTGTGCCTCAGCTGCCCTACTAGCTGGTGCTCTACTAGCTGGAATTACAGGTGTGCCCGGCTAATTTTTGTTCTTCTAGTAGAGATGGGGTTTTGCTATGTTGGCCAGGCTGGTCTCGAACTCCTGGTCTCAAGTGATCTGCCTGCCTCGGCCTCCCAAAGTGTTGGGGATTACAGGCGTGAGCCACTGCGCCCGGCTGAGATTCTTTCTCTTAAAAAACAAAGAAAAAGAAAGAAGTAGAAGGCTAATATATATCCTAAGTGAGGAGCTTACAATTAATTTCATGTATCATTGCTTAAGCCTTTCCAACTTATTAATATGCATATAAAATGGAAAACCTGTGGAATTATATAATTAAATGTTACATTGATATCTGGTGCATGGCAGATACTCAGTAAACATTGGAGGAGAAAATGAATGATTAATCCTTTGTAAATTCACCAAAGGAAGGTTTTGTATAGGCTGATGAGGGCATAAAAAGCCTCTTGAAGTAACACGTAGTTTGAATGATTCGTTTGTACCTCTGTACAGTACTGAAAAGTTTAAGCTATACTTTTTGGATGCATTAGATTAAATTAATAAAGATAATATACATTATAAAACAAATAGACTGGGCACGGTGGCCCACACCTGTAATCCCAGCACTTTGGGAGACCGAGGTGGGTGGATCGTGAGGTCAGGAAATCGAGACCATCCTGGCTAACATGGTGAAACCCTGTCTCTGCTAAAAGCTGCTTGTAGTCCCAGCTACTCAGGAGGCTGAGACAGGAGAATGACTTGAACCCGGGAAGCAGAGGTTGCAGTGAGCCGAGTCCGCACCACTGCACTCCAGCCTGGGTGATGGAACAAGACTCTCTCTCGAAACACACACATACACACACACACACACACACACACACACACACACATCAATTAAACATCTATTTAAATTGTAATTTAAAAAAATCCACTATTACAAAACATTCACTAATGGGTACCAAATTTGCAATTCTTAAATGAGATTTACTTTGCATTTTAGCAAATCTTGTCTATCAGTTTACAGATAGACTAGTTTCTATGTGATACTCATGATTCTGAGAGCTCTTGCTTTTTATAATGTATTTTTCACTTATATCAAAATAACACATAGTATTAAAAATCAAATAGAACAAGTTGCAATGAAAAGCAGCAGACTCCTGTCAACTCCACCCTCCTGCCCCATTTCTGATTTTCCCTGTACAGAAAAAAAATACTTTCTGCTCTTTAGGTATCTCTTCTGGTATTCTTCTAATTAACGATCATGTGCGTGTTCTGCTACTTCTTGGCATTTTAGATTTATTTATCTACCGACTTTCCATTATAAAAGATAAGAATTTATCTCTCTTATCATCCCTTATGCATTAACATTTTCACTTTCCTCCTTCTCCTAATATAGTTTTAATATTTTTGTTGAACTTCTACTCAGGCTCTTTTTTAACTCTTAAGTCTAAACGTTGTTCACTTCTGAGTCCAGTAGTATAGACCTTGATTATATTTCTTATTCAAATGTTTGCTTTTGCATTTGCTCGCCTTTCCAATAGCTTTGTAGTATATGTCTCATTCCAACTTTCCATACAGACGAGTCTGTCAGATCATCTATTAGCTCTGTCCTCCCTCCTGGAACCTGCTGCAAGTTTCTGTTTGTTGTTTACTCCCTTTTTCGGAGTGAAGCTCATCCTCAGTCGCTCCTGAGAAGAGGCACATGAGAAGACACTTTCGAGACCTCCTCTGCTCCAAGTGTTTCATTCTACTTCATACTTCAGATGGTTGGTAGTGTGTCGCCTGCCAGGGTGTAAGCATTATTCCATCATCTTCCAGCATCCACTGCTGCTGCTAAAAAGTCTGAGGTTTTTGGACTCTTCGTCCTTTGCATGTGACTAGGTTTTTCTCTGCAGAAAGCTTTTGGGAAGTTTAGGAGAGAATTATAATGTTATGGCCCAGCCTTGGACAAGACTGGGTGGGCTCAAACCCTGGTTCTGTCACATATGAAGTGTGCTTAGCCATTGTGATTCAGTTTTGTCATCTATAATTGGGAGTTCCTAAATTAAATATAAAATCAATCCAAGAAGAAACGTAGTGCCTTTAGCATGGTCATTGGCAGACAGAAAGCTCTCCCTAAGTGCATCCTACTGCTCTTCCCAGGGTTCTGAAGTCTCATCATTTTTCACCTGACTTTGTGCCTTGTTTCACCCGTTGTGCTAGGCAGTTGGTGGCCCTTTATAATCTGGATGTACATGTCCTGCATACAGTTTTGAAATTTTCACCAATAGGTCATAGTACTATCTGAATGCGTTATTTCACAGAATTTGCACAGTAATTAAGTGGAACTCAATATATGTAAAAAATCCTTTCAAACGTATCTAGTGCTAGTTAAAGGAATATGGCATAAGAGGTATTGTCTGATTTTTGGAACACAAAGGCTGTGTGGGGGTCTTTGGAAAGTGGCTTTCTTTGCCATAGCTAGAGGAGGAAGGATGTATTCCTTACCTCCCCCTTTTCCCCACGTAAAAAAGATGCTAGCTTCAGGAAGCAGTTAGAGACTTGGAAAACTCTCCAAAGTGTTTTTAATTCAAAATGACGAAAATAATTTGAAGCATAAACTGAACTAGTACTAGGAGAGTAACATAGTCATCGTGTGCTGTGATACTAGTATGGGAAAGTGCATTTCAAATGCCAAGTAAGTGACTTTGAGCTGAGTTTTTAGAAATCAGCCTGTCAGTTGGAAACCTGCTTTATTAATTATTCTCTCTGTTGCTATTATTTTCCTGTACCTTCTCTTCCCCTCATTTTCCCTTCCTCCCTGCCAGGCACTCTCACACTCTGGCTGATCTCTAGTCCACTGGGAAACTTACCTTTCTGTGTCAGTCTCCACAAGGCTGGAGGTGGCCGCAGGGGTTTGGCAGTGAAGCCAAGTTACACTGCAGCCGGAGGAAAAAGAAAAGTGGAATTCAGTTACCTCTGCTTGCTGCAGAGGGAGGCAGAGGGAGGTCTGGAGAAGCTCAGGCCAAACTGGGCTAGCATTAAGAAAGACAGGACTAGGCCAAGCGCAGTGGCTCACGCCTGTACCCCATCTCTACTAAAAATACAAAAATTAGCCAGGCATGTAGGCAGGTGCCTGTAATTCCAGCTACTCAGGAAGCTGAGGCAGGAGAATTGCTTGAACCCGGGAGGCGGAGGTCGCAGTGAGCAGAGATTGCACCATTGCACTCCAGCCTGGACAACAAGAGCGAGACTTCGTCTCAAGAAAAAAAAAAAAAAAAAAGATAAGAAAGACAGGACTTGGGGACAGAGCTCAATGGTTAGCTGCCAGCCTCAGAATCCAGCTCTTCAGCAAGCCACAGGGTGTTTATCCAAGACCCATTAGGATTCTGTTAAACTACTGATAAACCTAATGCAATACGGAGCTACAATGAATGGTCAGTAGTGGGAGGGATACTTAAAAAACTAACACTAAAAATCAGGAAGTTTTAATATATAGCATGCAATGTACGCACGATGGTCCCACAGTGACTTTGGGTTATTAGCACAACAAACATGGGAAGGGCTAAAGAGACCATTCTGAAGAATGATGTTAGTTCTCAGCTGCAGTTGATGTGGCCACTGTGGTGAGCCCTGACTCAGTCTCCCTAAAGTAGGTCTGTTGGAATCTTATCAGAAGGAGCTTAACCTTCATAACTCTCTATGATAGGATAATATATGGATATGCCATGGAGAAAATAGAATTGGTGTTTTTAAGTAACCTTGTAATTTAAATAACATACAAATTGCACTTTCCTTGAGGGAGGATTTCTTCTGAATTGGACATTTATTGGGCACCTGCTATGTCCTAGACACTGTTCTGGGCGTTGAGGATGCAAAAGTAAGCACGTTGTCCTTGCTGTTGGCAAGATGGTTGTTCTGTCGAGAGGCTCTGTCTACCCTGTGGCCACAGTGAGAGCATTTGGAATTCTCTCCTAGCCCTCTTCATGTAAAAATGCTGGTCTGACCTTTTTCATGTAAAAAATGTACAAGTGGTTCCATTTGCTTTTTCAGTTTTAAATATTATTATTATGCTTTGGTGTTAATTGAGGACCTTTCTGTCAAGAAGAGAAGGCACATTCCACACTGATTCTGCCAAGTTTCTCCCGCTTTTTGAGGAAATGTGAAGGATACATTTTTATTCCCACCGAACTAACGAAAAAAAATCAATGGTTTTGGGGAAATGAACATTAAAAAATTGGAGTTAGACTTTGTATCAAATGAATTTGCAGATGTATTAAAGATTTAAAATGTTTTTAAAAATGAAGAAAGAAGAAAGAAGCCAGAATAGCACTGCAACTAAGTAAAGGAAATGGAGTTTAAAAAATATATATATGTATATATTTATATACATATATATTTATATATACATCTATATATTTATATACATATATATAAATATATAAATTGAGGTCTAAGGATAAGTGGCAGAAGAGGATTGTGGACATGGGACTGGGCCATGGGCAGCCCTGAATTCGCTTACTTAAAAAAGAAAAAATGATGGACCATGGGTTCATCCTAAACAGAGATCAAGGGCTTTGAGCAGCAAGGATGATGTGACTTCCTTTACCCTCCATTCGTGCTACTGGTTTTGTCAGTGAAGCCTATTTCTAGAGAATAAACAACATGTGTACATGTTAGTGCTAAGAACTTGACAACAGCTGAGATTTGACCCAGGAAGACAGATGAGAGTGAGAAAAGCTTACAGAAAAAAGCAATTGTCTATAATAAGGGGATGGTAACAGCACAGATGTGTTCATTCCACTTTGCAGAGTCTCTCTGCCTTAGATGCCTCAGGGGTGACACCAGGGATAGTTGATTCAAGCTGCACCCCCATTGAAATGCATATGGCCCATATACAGCAGGAAGCCCTGTATCCTTGCAACTTAAATCCTAATTCAAGGTTTGAATTGGTGAAGATTGTCTTTCTAAAGCTGAAAACATCCTGAGGATTTTTACTAACTTTTAATTATGGAGACAAACTTACTTTAGTAGCATAAAGAGTCTAAACAAAACACAACCCCGAAAACCCTTTAAGAAAATTTAAAGCTTTTAATTGTAATGAGTTACACATAAACTTGTCAATGGTATAATTAGTTTTCATTCTTTTTCTCAAGAGCCTAATATTCCAGAGAAAAGAGAAATAATCATGCTAAAGGATTTTTTTTTTATGGTCTCTTTGCGTATTTGGGACATTACAGAAAGGCAGTTACAAAATATCATTGCGAAGATTTTCTTTTTAACTTTATTTTGTGTGAACCCTGACACAATCTGGGGATGCAGGGAGCACATTTACCACGCTGCTGCATGCGCAGTCTCTCCTTTTTCTAGCTTTTCATGGTTGTTGTATATGAAAGGAGTAAGTTTAATCTTTGAGGAATCAGAATTCTGGACTTACACTTTTGTTTTAGCTTCTTCTTACATTATGAGTCATCTTTCACTGTGTCCCTTTTTACTTCCAGCTATAAACATTCAGTATGAGTTCCATTTATCTGTTAAATGTTTTCCTCATCTAGAGATTGAAGCGTGTCATTAGAATAAATTGCTGAGATTGGTAGGAGGATTCTAAGATAAGTAAGAATTATAGTGAAATTAAGGCCAGGCATGGTGGCTCACACCTGTAATCCCAGCACTTTGGGAGGCTGAGGTGGGTGGATCACTTGAGGTCAGGAGTTCAAGGCCAGCCTGGCCAACATGGTGAAACACCATCTCTACTAAAAATACAAAAAAATTAGCCTGGCATAGTGGCACGCTCCTGTAATCCCAGCTACTTGGGAGACAGAGGTTGCAGTGAGCCAAGATCCTGCCACTGCACTCCAGCCTGGGCAACAGAGTGAGACTCCATCTCAAAAGAAAAGAAAAGAAAAGAAAGAAAAGAAAAAAAAGTGAAATTAACATCCTGTCAATATGCCGCATTAACGGAACCTGAAGTAAAAGTTGGGGCTTGGTGATCTCTGGGATTTGTTCTCTACTCTGTCATTTCTTGATATTTATTTTAACTTGTTTCCACACCTTTTCTCATCTCTGCTTTGGCTAGATGTTGTACTCAACACTCACCAGGAAAACCATGCCTTGGGATGAATCTTTACCTGAAATGTTTTTTTTCATTTCTGCTTGCCGGTGTATGTTCATAGTGTAAACACATATGCTGTCCTCTTATCTAGAGATGCAGAATTAATCCATGGAAAGCATGTGGTAATTTTTATATGACATTTAGATGTCAGCAGCTGTCACTTTCATTCCTTTGAAGTACCGTGGGCAGTAAACTAGAGCTGAATTAGCAATTCAACCTGGTTTCTAACTCAGTCTTTTTTTGTGACTCTCCTGTTCCTATAAAAATAATAGTAAAGGTCTTGTAACTTATGAATTAACTGGTGTCCAGTTCCCTAAAAGATTTTTTTCCCTTCGAAAGTCCAATGTAGAGCTCCTTTATAGCTGCTTTGCTTCTAAGTAGAGACTCAATTATCACCTCGTAAAGATCCCTGGCCTCAGCCCATCTCCATATGTGTTATTGTGGCCATATAGAATGCAGGGCCTGCCAACAAAATACTGTTCTAATGTCAGATAGCAGAATGGTACTTACAGTCCAAGTCTTCCTAAAGATTAAATGTTTTAATCACTTGCCTTAAAGTTGTGTCTATGATACACAGTTGACCTTGAACAACACGAACGAGTCTGAACTGTGTGGTCCTCTTAACAAATAGATTTTTTTTTTCAGTAAGTTATACCTAGTGCTCCTGCCTCTCCTGCCTTCCCTTCCGCTTCCTCCACCTTTTCACCTCTGCCACCCCTGGGCCAGCAGGACTAACCCCTCCTCTTCCTCCTCCTCCTCCTCAGCCTACTCAAGGAGAAGATGGTAAGGATGAAGACCTTTATGGTGATCCACTTCCACTTCATGAACGGGAAATAGATTTTCTCTTGTGATTTTCTTAATAACGTTTTCTTTTCTCTAGCATGCTTTATTGTAAGAATACAGTATATAATACATAGAACAGATTGAGTATGTGTTAATCATCTGTTTATGTTACCAGTGAGACTTCTGATCAACCTTAGACTACTGGTAGTTAAGTTTTTGGGGACTCAAAGTTAAATTTGCACTTTTGACTGTGCAAGCGTTGGTATCTCTAACATCTCCATTGTTCAAGGGTCGATCATAGTTTCACATGCTCACACACACACCACCCCCGTAGTTCAGACGGCTAGAATCTCACTGAATAAGAATTTCACTCTCAAATATTTGGAAAGACCTGGATAGTGAATTCAGAGCTTATCAGTGCTGTCTCTTTTATTTGAAATTCATTGCTTTATATGTTTCTGAGATGAGTAAACTGAAATTCTTATGAAAAACCTATTTTTGTTACCATGACCTGTGGTAAATCCTCGTAGACTGTAATGGGATTATGTCCCTCCACTCAAATCAATCTATCTCCACTCACTGGAAAATGTCATTTTCTAAAAGTAAATGTGACAAGCTTTTGAAAATCTAGTTCTTACTCCCCCATCCAAATGGTGCCCAGGCTGTTCTACAGTGATGACCCAGCCACTCAAATGTTTCCTTTAATTCATATGTTTTTCTAATAGCACTGGGAAGAGATGGCTTTTATTTCTCTTCATTTACATTTTTTTTGGCAGGAATCTAGCTAAGGTTGTCATGTCTCTCTGAATTGGTGACAAATGTTGATAGAACTCTGTAAATGTATTTTTATAAGCAGGCTGAATTGCATTTGATGTGATGGCCTTAATCTGACACTGTTGATCTTTTATAAATTGAGAAATCAGAACAAGTAATTTTGTACAGAAAGAAACTTAGCTGTAACTGATTGTACTTTATGAGAGATTAAAATAGGAAATGTCATTTAATATGTTATAGTTACATTTTTTTATTTTGTGATCAGAAAAGTACTTCAAAAAGACTGTTTTTTTTTTCCCTAGACCCTCTGTTAAATGTAATTATCCAGAATTCCCTCAGCCACTAAAAATGATAAGGTAATAAACATTTACCAAACCCCAACTCTCTGGCAGACATTCTAGTAGGTACATGGTACCTACCCTTAACAAATTCAGAATCTAGTGGGAAGATTTGTATTTAAATGAATACTCTATGATGTGACACTTACTAAAATTATAGAATTCACAGGGTACAGTGATGGCATGAAGGAATTGGAACATGTTAAAATTTTGTATTTCTTTTTTGTAAAAGATACAATTAAGAGAATGAAAATCTAACCGTAAAATGGGAGTAGATTTTCTTCATACATATACTGGCTAAAAACTCGTATCTAGGATGTATAAAGAGCTCCCAAAAATCAATAAGGAAAAGATATATAATCCAATAGGAAAAAGAACCAAGCAACAGAATGAAGAACTACTTCACAAAAGTGTGCATCCAAATGGCCAGTAAACATGTAAAAACATACTTGTCTACATAAGTCATTAAAGAAATGTAAAATCAAACCATAATATGATACCACTCTACACGCACCAGCATGGCAAAAATTAAGAAGAGAGAAAATATTTTGGCAAAGATGTGGAACAAAAAGGAGCTCTCTCGTACCATCTGCGGGAGTGTAAATTGGCACAATACCTTTGGACAATTCTTTGTCATTGTCTACTGAAGCTTGCTATATGCACACCTGATAACCTACCAGTTCTACACCTAATTATGTACTCTATAACTAGGTTTTGATGAGAACCTGACTGGAGTAAACTTAAAAAGAAAAGAAAGATAATGTTGTTGAGAAAATGAGTGTAGCTACATTTTTAAAAAATGAAAATATTTTCCAGGTACTACCTGGAAAATAACCAGCATCTGAAGGAAAATATAGGGCCAAAAGAGGGTATTTTTTCTAATGTTTTTGAGACAGGGTCTATGCTTTGTTGTCCAGGCTGGGGTGCAGTGGTGTAATCACAGCTTATTGCAGCCTCAACCTCCCGGGCTCAAGCAATCCTCCCACTTCAGCCTCTCGAGTAACTGGGACTACAAGCAAGCACCACCACGCCCAGCTTGTTTTTAAACTTTCTTTAGAAACACGGTCTCCTTATATTGCCTAGACTTGGGGCATATTTTTAATGGAAGATATTATAGCAATTTTTTTTTTTCTGATGAGAATGATTTGCTAAAGAGAAAAAAACCCAAGTAATGCAGGAGAATGGGGGATCATTGCAAGAGACAAGTCCTCAGGTAGACAGATAAGAAGGATTGGAATACAGTGTACACATCTGGCTGGGTTAGGAAACAGTTTATCTGCATAAAAGATAATTATAATTTTTTAGACAAAAGTGATTAAGAGCATGGAAGACAGAAAAGAAGGAATAGATATGCAGAGTGAGCACATGGAATCAACACAGTCCTTCAGTCCTTTAATCTCCATGTATAGAGGAAGACTTCCCAGAAAATGGTTCTCAAACTTGAGCATGTATCAGAATCATTTGTAGGACTTGTCAAAACACAGATTCCTTGCCCAGGGCCCAATCCACAGAATTTCGGACTCAGTGGGTCTAGGATTGAATCTGAGAATTTGCATTTGTAACACATTCCTAGGGGATGCTGGTACTGCTGGCTCTGCTGTTCCTCAAAGTATTCCCTGAGGTTCAGGAGTATTCACATCACCTAGAAGTTTATTAGAAATGTAGAATGTCTGGCTCCATTCTAGACCTACTGCATCAGACTCTGCATCTTAACAAGGGACTTATTTACATGTTGATGTTTGAGAATCACCATTTAGGACAGTGTTTTTCAGCTTTGCCCTGAAGTGATTTCAACGTACAGCTATGAGAAGTGAGAAGAGCTGGTTTAGGATGACTCTGGGTTATTGTCTGCATGGCTAAGAGAATGCAAGAATGTATGAGGAAGAGAAGTTGTGTACAGGTCGACATCGTTCTGTTTTTGACATGTTGTGTTTGAAAGTTCCTTTGGGACATCAGATGAAGCTATTCAGTTGATTATTTAGATCTGAAGTCCAGGAGAAAGATGCGATAGTGAGTTACAGATTTGAGTGTCATCAGCATGGAAGTAATAATTAAAGTTACAGGTGTTGAAGACATTAGCTCAAGAGGATAAGAAAAATAACAGGGGGAGAAGGAAAGCCGATGACCAGGGATAGGGGAAGAGGAGATGACAGAGGAAATGGGAGAAGAGTAGGGCAAAAGGTTTGAGCAAAAGTCAGAGATGGTGGGATGGGGAAGCTAAGGGCAGAGCGAGTTTTCAAAAGCCGAAAGGATTTAATGATGTTTTATGCCTCAGGAAAGTCCAGTAAGAGAGACTGAGAAGTATCAGTTATTTGACCATCTGGAGGTCACAGGAGGCCCTGCCACATGCAGGTCAGGGCAAAGGTAGCCGCAAATACCCGGGGGCAGAGGTGTTCCCAGTAAGTGGGAGACACAGAAGTGGGAACATCAGATATTGACAAGCTTTCCAAGAAGCTGAGAAGTACAGAAAAGGCCAAAGTGAGCTTTAGAAGGAGGTTCAGGGTGGAAGGTGAGTTTTCCACACAGAGAAGACTGGGATCTTGTAATTTGCCTTGCGAAAGAGCTAGTGATAAGGCAGGGAGTGGCTACTGAACCAAGAAGGCAGGAGCATAGGATGCAGGACATTGGTGGAGCTTGGCTTCAGGAGGAGCCAGAAGTGGATATGAGTAGAAATGAATTCGTAGTTGGAGGGAATTTATACCTCATAGACGTTATTTTCTCTAGAAAGTAGAGGTCAAAGTCATTTGCTGGGAGGGGTCTTGAAGATTTTTTTAAATTTTCATATACTTTCACAACAGATTAAAATCCTTTAATCTATATGTAAAATGTCTAATATACCTAGGCTTTATTGTGTATAAAACATTCATTGTGAAATAACACACTTCCAAATCCACTCCAGAAAAAATTATACTCTGTCCATTAAGAATATTCAACATTGAATTCCTACCCAACATCCTTGCTCTTTGAACTTGATTCTCCTCCCACTCTTCCTCCCTGTTTCATCTGGCACTAAAATTTCTTTTTATTTTTATCTGGATGATTTCTCATTGTCTCTTCTATTCATTAAGCTGATTGTTGGAGTGTTTATTCTCATAATACTTTATTTCCAATATCTTGAAGGACTTTCACTCTATCTATTCTCACCATTCCTAGCCCATTCGAATGAATTCTTTTCAAGTAAGATTTCTGAATGACAAATCTCTCTTCATACACACACACACACACACGCGCGCACGCGCACACGCGCGCACACACACACACACACACACATATATATGTTCTTTTTTCTGAGATGCAGTCTCGCTCTGCCACCCAGGCTGGAGTGTAGCAGCGCAATCTCGGCTCACTGCAACTTCTGCCTCCTGGGTCCAAGTGAATCTCCTGCCTCAGCCTCCAGAATAGCTGGGATTACAGGCACGTGCCACCATGCCTGGCTAACTTTTGTATTTTTAGTAGAGTTGGGATTTCGCCATGTTGTCCAGGCTGGTCTCGAACTCCTGACCTCAATTGATCTGTCCACCTTGGCCTCCCAAAGCGTTGGGATTATAGGCGTGAGCCACCGCGCCCGGTCTGTCTTAATATTTTTAATCAAATGAAAGTAGTTATGTTTTTGAGTTACAAAGATGATATATTCTTACACAGAAATATGAGCCATATCTAGTAGAAAGTAAAATAGTTTCTATTTGTGTGTGTGTGTCTATGGTACTTCCTGCGATCCGTCATGTAGAGCCCCAGTGAAGCTGACCGGAAACAATTTGTCTGCTAATCCTGGATAAGAGAACCGGAAGGAACAGGCTGTTTTGCCAGCTTGAACTTTTTCACTTTTGTGAGTTGTTCTTGTGCAACCCAATGTAAAAACTACATAACTCTTTTTAACTCTAGGTCATCGTAGGGTATAGTTTTTTGTTTGTTTGTTTGTTTTTTCACTATAAATTGTTGAAGAATGTGATTCCAGAAGTGTAATGGAGTTGCCTTCCACCTTGCAGATTTAGGCTTTGAGGCTTGCTGTGGACAGCATGAAGCCCACAGCAGAGATGGTTCATTTGCTGGTGGATGGGGGCCCACTGCAGCCTCCCAGTTACTGACAGACAGAGAGGAGCGGGCAGGGAATGAGAGGGGCCTACTCGAGGGCCCTGGGCCTGAACCTGCTGTGCCGTCCTCAAGGTGGGAAGCAGAGAAGAGTCCTGGCTCTCATTCCAGATCCGAGAGGCAGGGATGAAGCATTTCCCCACCCTTGAATGTGACCTAAGCAAGTTTGTGCTCTGACCACTCAGACCAGCTGCTCCTCCTCCCCAGAGAGAAAAGCACGGGTTCCCAGATGGGCAAGCATGCATTCCTCATTAGCCCATCTCCTGCCATGAGGAGTAGGAGGCAGAAGGGACCTCCTCCCCCTCAGCAGACTCAGAGGATGGTCAGGACACAGAAAACTAAGGCTCAAAAAGATGAAGCTAATAATTCAAGGTCATTCACTAGTGGTTGGTAGAGAGTGAATGCAAATCCAGGTTGGTCTAACTTAAAACCTTAGCCCTTAATGGGAATAGACTTCAATCTTTATGGTACTTCCTTTGTTGTAAGCACTCAGAAGAAGGTAATAGATTCATAGTGGCTGGGGTTTGGGAGTCAGCTGTGTTTTATTTGCATACATTGCCCAGGGATTTGTTTGTGGTTTAAAGATTAAAAAGAGAAGAAAGCCCAGAAACTAGCTTCAGCCACAGAAGTGAACCCTAGCTTAAAAGGAGATAGACATATGGGATTTTTTCCAACTCTTCATCCTTCACCTTCCACCCTTACTACTCTAAGATGACTTGATGCTATGTGACAGCCCATTCATTGGTCTCAGTAAATTATGTATGAAGAAATCAATTGACTTGAAAAATTGGGATGCTGGCCTATATTACTATATGGATATTATTAATTATGAACTGTGTAGAAGTAAAGCTAACAGTTGCTGCCTGGAAAAAAATGGTATGGTATATCATGTCTAGTATCATGAGTTCTTAATTAGCAGCTTTTGAATTAAAGGGGGGGATATTAGTTATTATTACCTCTACTTAAAGAAAAATACTTTGATTGGTGGTTGTTCTAAGTGGTTTTTATATTTCTTTCAGATGTCGCCCATTTAATGTGGTTTGAAAGACTCTATGTTTGGCTTCAGTGTTTTGAAAAATACATCTTGTACCCAGCGCTAATTTTGAATGCCCTCACTATTGATGCATTTTTAATAAGCAATCACCGGAGACTTGGTACCCAGTAAGTGGTTAATGGTTTATCCTCATAATGATTTGGGTCACATTTTCAATATTGAGTGAATTTTCTGTAAACAGTTTGCAGAAGAAGCCAACCTTTACCGACTGTTATTGGCCATGTAAAAATAAGCCATGGTGGTCTTTTACTCAAAACCCACTGGAGCTAGACAGTTATTGTAGAGTGACTGGGGTGCAAATGAAGTTAGATCTGCTTGAAATGATGTTGTGAATAAATGTCAGTAGATTTGAAAATCATCCTGCAGAAGCTTAGTCAGTGAGCCTTAATAAGAAGACGGAAGCACAGTGTGAGTCCAGGATTCCTGGAGTTCTTAACATCATGCTTAGAGCTTTATGAACTGCCTCGTGTCATTTCATTTAGCAAATACTCTATCATTTTGTGCTTGTGGGAGGGGGAAATTAATCACTGTCACTGCTGTCTCTTTATCAAGAGAAGCCTCGTAATTTAAACACTGGCACAGAGACTTCATACTGTCAAGATGCCCATGTCTTTCAAAGCATTAACAATGTACAGTCAAGTCACTGGTTTCATATATTAAAATTAATTCTTAATTTACAACATGGAAATCTCCTTGATAGTCTGTAGATTTGTCATTCTGATGAAAGGTGAAAGTTGCTGGTCAAAGAAGTTGTTAGAGTAGAAGGATATAAAAGAGATTCTTTCCCAGATTTGCTCATTAGTCACGTTGCTTAAACACTATGTATCCAAGTCAACCCTAATGCATAATCCCAAACATACTAATTCAAACCTGCTCTTCCTTTCAGGATGTCATGAGGACAAATTAATTAATATTCTTCAAAGATTGAGCAGGCTAAGATAAAAGGCATTTTAATACTCTGTTGGACTTTGAGTAGATTCATAGTCACACAAAGCAGACACTAAATGAAATGATCCCATAACCTGTCCTGATTGGACTCTGCCTTCCTTCTAGTCCAGACCTGTTTCTGTTAGATCAGGGCAAGAATTCTATGTCCTTTGATACTTAAAATTCTAGACTTCAAATCCAGGGATGAGAATTACTCTCACTGGATTTAAGAAAGCAGATAGCTGGACTTAAGACCCCTTATACAGTTTAGGTGGGACCCGATCTAGGAGATGGTCAGAATTAGAACATCGTGAGCTTCTCTAGGGCAGGAATTCCCAGTGTGGTACAGTCCTAGTTGACCCTGTGACTCCCCCTGAGAACAAGGCAGAGCCTCAGTTTCTCGAATGGGGACACACATTCAAAGCCAGAGTAGCAAAGAAGGTATCAGTGCCACTCTGGAAAATCCAGCTAAAGGATTTCAAGTTTTTTGTATTCGACTTCAGGACAAGGACCTTGAGCTAAGCCTGTGGGGTTGAAGCCAAGTTGTTAGAGAAGGCAGATGCAAGGGCTAAGACTCCAGCAGAGTCAAATAAACAGTTCAGGGAGGGTCCATTTGGAAGTAATATTATTCTCCATCCCCTGTAATTTTTTCCTAGACACTAGAGTCAGAAAGGTGCACCTTACCTATATAGCTCTGAATATCCTCAACGTCCAGATGATAACATCAGCAATTGTTTCACTCAGAACCCAGAACTGGAAATCCCTTTCTATTCCTGATGCATCTGTAGAATTAAAAACAAAACATTTTTTGAGGTTTCAGGCACCCTACTAGACCAACTGTTCTCAAACAGGATAGCAGGAAACCCTGTATCAGTATCACCTTGAGAGCTTTTCTCAACTAGAGAAGCCTAGCCCCTCCCTGTGATTTTTGAGAACCATTGTACTAAATAGTCACAGAGTGAGCTTTTCAACAGCAGGCACTGTTTCTTATTCAACTATTCAATAGCAAACCACTAGTAAGTGTTAGAAGGATGAATGCATGAACAACCAAGTAGGGGTTTGGTAAATTAATGAGTTGGTGAACTGGGGTATGTTGTTACGTGTTTGTTAGGTGTTTCTGTTTCTTAGAGAATCTAAGAGGATTCTCTCCATCTGTTCCAGGGCATTGCTCACCAATTGTTACCTCAGCCTGTATAAAACCTTCAGCTAAGTGTGGTGTATCTTCACGTAACATCCTGGATAAGTTCTTGAAAACTGTGACTTTAATCAAAACCAATACAAAACCAAATAAAACAAATTTTACTATAGGCTAATTGATAGAAACAAGAGTTAAGTTCCATAGCATATTTCTGGTCACAAAAACATCACCAAACTTCTAAATAAAGACCAAAACACTTCTAATGTTAAACATTGAAATAAATGTGAATGATACATACATTTAGGAAAGATGAATACAAACAAGTAAGATAATTATTTACTCAAATATTCCAATTCAGTGTATCCAGTGGCTGGAGCCTGTCCTGGCAGCTCAGGGTGCCCAGTGGGAACCCATGCTGGACAGGACGTCTCCATCGCAGAACATACTCGCACCCACACTCACACTCACACTGGTCCACGTCAGCACATCAGAGCACCTACTGTGCACACCTTTGGGATGTGTGAGGAAACCGGAGAACTCGGAGAAAAACCCACATAGACATGAGGACAATGTACAAACTCCACACTGACAGTGGGGTCCTGACCAGGAATCCATTTTTTTTTCCCATCAATGTTATACTGAAACAACATTGAATGAAGCAACGTTATTTGAGGACCTGCTGTATACAATGATCTATGAGCCATTAGTGGTAGCCGTTCCTATTGCAATGTTATCAAAGTCATACACATGAGTCCTTAAAATCTCCCTCAGCTTGAACCAGTCATCCCTACTAAATATCAAATGGATGCAGGTCATGGAACGTTGGTCACAGAAACAGAAAGTTAGATTTGCTTCTCATCTGGATTTTGCCCGAATCACCCAGAAAATCAGCAGTCTCCCCTGGAAACCAAAATATCCCTAAGTCTTCAGATACGTTATCACTGGGGTTTCTCCACAGGGCTTTGGCTATCCCACAGGGGTTTTTGTACCATGGGCTGTTGTCAAAGGCAAATGGACCTGAAGTCATTTTTTCCTACTGTATTTTCATCCTGGGCATTAGTTGCGCACTGGAAAAGGAAGGCCAGTTATGGAGCAGTGTTCAGCCTTGCTGCAGGAACACTGAGGGCTCTGGGTTGAGGCTAAAGACAAACTTCCCCATCTGAAGTATGCATTGGAATCAATTGCTAGTTTTTCTCAGATGCCAAATCCAAGCCTGCCGTACAAGGCCTTGGGCAAACGTCACCTCACACATGCTGGAGCAAGGTGGAAACAGATGCAGTCCTAGGTCTGAAGGCACAAAAAACAGCAGATTGAGGCATATGGAATTTCCAACATGTTTTTATGACAAAAATGACAATTTTGTACTTCTTAAATAACCTCATTCTGAGATAAGATATTCATAATGCTGCTAAGGGTCCTGAGTCTAAGATTCTTCTAGGTTTAGGGAAATGGAGGCATGGCCCCAGTTTTCTATACTGAGCCAGGGAAAGAGAGCCTCTCTCTTACAAGTGCAACCATCTTCTAGAAATTTTCCCACCTCTGTCCTGCGGTTGCCAAATATCCTAGCACATTAGAATTGGAGGGAATCTGGTGAAAATGTGCAGTGCCTTTCTTCAGAAAGCCAGGCCCTTCAAGAAGGCACTTGCCTGCTCTCTGGGGCTACATTGTGATGTGATCATTTGCCCTCCAATCTCAAGATGGATTGTTCATTGTTGACCTTATCATCTGGAGAATTGTACACATGACACATACTCCCTATGTGGGTAGATAATAACAATCTAACCCCTTAGGCAAGAGCACTCAGGACTTCAGTCCTCAAAGCAAAATCTTAGAAGGGTATTTCTTCACCTAACTGTTTTGCTGAGCTCCTTAACTGAAAAGGCCCATTCCATGGGAGAAGAAAACATTGATGATATAATTTTAAACAACAAAAAGGGAGAGCAGAAACCTATGTTCACTAGGATTACAAATATGCTGAGAAACATTAGAAGTTAATATGTAGAAATAGAAAAGGCTTTATGAAGATACTGGATTATTTTCTCTATTCGGAATTTCCTGTCTGTTGTTATGTCACTGTTCCAGTTGGATTCTTTCCTCATGAAGAGGCATACACTGAGCTGACTCTAGCAGGGGCAGCATGTTGCCTGTTTTCTCATTTGGCACGAGGCTTTCTGGGAAATGTCCATCATCACTGCAGTAGTGAATTCAGACAAGCTCAGAAGGAGCTCTGTTCCCTTGCTGAAGAACATGAGGGACTTTGAAAAGCATGTGATGGAAAGAAAACGTCTGTTGTAATGGCAGACAATGTGCTTGAGAGTCACTCAGGACTGAATTTCTGTTTATGTTCTGCCCCTTTGAGACCTTAGACAAGTTTCTCAAATTCCTTGATGCTCAGTTTATACCCCTGTAAAATACAGACAATAATGGAGCCCCCTAGATTGACTTTTCGTGCCTGTGAAGTGCGTAATGCACCATCAGTTCTGGAGAAATGTGAGCGAATGAAGCTCACCTAGCAGTGTGCATGCTGTCATTGATTGCATCTTTTCTTTTGTTTCCAACAGCTGGGACATTTTTCTGATGATCATTGCTGGCATGAAACTGTTGCGGACTTCATTTTGCAACCCAGTTTACCAGTTTATTAACTTGAGCTTCACTGTCATCTTTTTCCACTTTGACTACAAAGATATTTCAGAGAGCTTCTTACTGGATTTCTTCATGGTGTCCATTTTATTTAGCAAGGCAAGTGAATTAGCTATTTTCTTCATTTTAACATTTTAAAGGGAGCTGTTCTCATCAAATGATTTAAGAGTTTAAAACTTATTCTTTATTAAAAAATTATGGGAGGATATGAAATTGAATTATACATATATGTTAAACTCTGGCTGCCATTTGGGAAAAATTGCCCGTGGAATGTAAGTATGCCATTTTATTTGCTAAAAATCACTAATTAAAATGAATTAGCCATTAGTGTGACTCGAAATTTTATTACCTTCTTCTCTGTTAGCAATCTCATTATAAAACTTCCCTAGATCTTAAAATGCTATGAATGAAAGATTAGCAACCGTTCTCTGGTCTCTCCCTCCCTCCCTCCCTCCGTTTCTCCCTCCTTTCTTTCCTTCCTTCCTGCCTGCCTGCCTGCCTGCCTTCCTACCTTCCTGCCTTCCTGCTTTCCTTCCTTTTTTCTTCTCTTTTCTTTTTGCCTCTTGAAGTAAATTTAAAGAACTGGTACGCAAGAGCAGGGTCTCTTGGAGTATTTCCAACATGCTTAGCTTGTCTGAAGTCAAGATTTCATCTGTTGAGCAAATTTATACATGGGCAATGAGAAATCCTACTTATAATTCAGGCAAATATATGGGGCTCATATCTAATGTTTAGTTAATGGGAGAGAAATAAAATCCTCTGGATACTTGGGGGTTCTCCATGACCATATCTAGCCTGATCACTGTAATGAAACCTAGGTTTGTAAGCAGAAACAGAAATAAATTTGGAACAACTCTTGGCAAATAAACTCAGTGATGATACAACCTCTTTCGCATGGTGTTCGCACTCACAACACCAGGTGAATACAGCAGCCATGGGGCTTCTTGTGGAGACTGACTTCACCAACACCTTTCCCCTTTTAGTTAATAATCTTTTTAATTGTAAGGTTTTCTAAATTTTAAATGTTTAAAATTTTTTCACCTCTTAATCAGTTCTGTTCATCTTTATTTTATTTCTATTACTTAGCTTTTCCTTCTACTGCCTTTCTCTTGGATTCTCTTAGGTAACAAAAATCAAAAACTCTTGTATCATACTAAAGATGCCTCATAAGTAATTGCCACCACCCCATCATTGCACGTGAATTTCTTCGTTTTTTGTTTTAGAGAAAGAGTCTCACTCCTTCACAAACACAATGCCACTCACAGGCTGGAGTGCAGTGGCACAATTATTGCTCACTGCAGCCTCCAACTTCTGGGCTCAAGTGATCCTCCTGCCCCATCCTCCTGAGTAATCAGGACCACAGGCATGCGCCACCACGCCTGGCTAATTGTTTTAAAGACTTTTTGTAAAGATAGGGTCTTGCTATGTTGCCTAAGCTTGTCTCCAACCCCTGGCCTCAAGTGATTCTCCTACCTCGGCCTCCCAAAGTGTTGGGATTACAAGCATGAGCCACTGCACCTGGCCCCCAATTTCCTCTTATAACTCCAACTGGGCACTAATTTTCAGTCACCTACATCCCTCTTGTGTCATCTTCCGTTGGTTTCTCACTATTACTTCTGCAGCCTGCCCCAATTTCTGTATTTTATTGTAGACCCTGGCCTTGGTCAAACATTTGTTTCCTGTTTGCTGAGTTCTGTTTTGTTCTGATTAACTTATCCCATTTTTCTTACTCTTCAAATCACAGACTTCCATAAGCGATTTTCCTTCCTTACGTATCAAATTCTGTTATCTCACATAATAAATGTAGCATTATATCCTATAATCTGTAAACTATTTGTGAAGTTACTAGAAATTATTTCACTGCTTGCAGGAGTAAGAGTTTATCATCAGATGTAAAATGTGGCCTGGCGCAGTGGCTCACGCCTGTAATTCCAGCACTTTGGGAGGCTGAGATGGGCAGATTGCTTGAGCTCAGGAGTTCAAGAGCAGCCGGGGCAACATGGCGAAACCCAGTCTCTACCAAAAGTACAAAAATTAGCCAAGAGTGGTGGCATGTGCCTGTTGTCTCAGCTACTCAGGAGGCTGAGGCAAGGGAATTGCTTGAACCCAGGAGGTGGAGGTTGCAGTGAGCCAAGATCGTACCACTGCACTCCAGCCTGGATGACAGGAATGAAACCCTGTCTCAAAAAAAAAAAAAAAAAGAAAAAAAGATGTAAAATGTGCCAGAAGGAGTTCAATCCTGACTCCGGCATTATTTACATTTTGACACAATGATGTTTATATTCCTTTCTGAGTCTCAGTTTCCTGTAAAACGGAAAATAATGCCTTTTTTTAAAAAAAAAAATATAGTAAAATGAACAGAATGAAAAGGAGCTATTTATCAATATAAATAGGAGGATTTATCACTATAACTGAAAAAAGTTAAGTAGAACATACTCTCCAATAGAAGGTTGTGGTTTTAAAGCTGTATGTAAGTAGAAAAAGAGAAGTGACACACTGTGCTTGTGAAGGAACGTGGCCACTTTTCCACACCAAACTGTCCGTTTCATATCGTCTTGTATTCCTGAGTGGCTCCAGGTGAACAGAAGAGGAGTGAGGTTTCTTTCTGTAAGAGTCCTAGAGCCTGGCTTCTAAATAATTCCATATCTGTAGTGAGAAGAGTGGCTTTCCTTTATGGGAGCACAGGCCATCTTTCCCCATGCACTGATAGCGTTCTGCACCGACAGCAGTCCACTGACAAAAATATGTGGCTCGAAGTGAGTATCTCACCCAAAGCGGCTTTCAAGGCACAAAGAAAGAGAGTAAGCATGTCTGTCAGTCATCCTTCTGGTCGGTGCAGACCCTTAGCGACATCCTGTGCAGAATGGGGAGGGTGGAACCTGACAAGGACATGATCTAGGCCCGGCACGGTGGCTCATGCCTGTAATCCCAGTACTTTGGGAGGCCGAGGAGGGTGGATTACCTGAGGTCCGGAGTTTGAGACCAGCCTGACCAACATGGTGAAACCTCATCTCTACTAAAAATAGAAAAAAAATTTAGCTGGATGTGGTGGCGGGTGCCTGTAATCCCAGCTACTCGGGAGGCTGAGGTGTTGCAGTGAGCTGAGATCCCACCGCTGCACTCTAGCCTGGGCAACAGAGTGAGACTCTGTCTCAAAACAAACAAACAAACAAACAAACAAAAAAACATGATCTAAAGCGAAATGCACAAAAACTTAGTTGTGCAGGCATTTGACTCACTTTGCCATCATCTTTTTGAAGCACCAGTTAGCATATGAATAATTTCAGATAGAACCAGAGTTGCAGCTT
>NW_012105775.1:1789617-1791600 GCF_000951045.1 Mandrillus leucophaeus | reverse complement strand
GACAGAGCACAACTCCATCTCAAACACAAACAAACAAACAAACAAAAACATTGTTTTTAAAATCGTGGTAACTTTGGGTTGTTACAGGATGTAGAAGCAGAACTTGAGAAAATCCTGCCATAGGATCATTCTGCCAGCATTTCCAGAATACATTAAACATAAAATTCTACAGGCCATTAGTTCAACATGGGACATAACACTTTTGCCACTTAGGAGATCAAAATGAATGCATGAGGTTGTATTTATGATAAAGCTGTATGAATGATCACACCAGAACCGTGATGTGTGGCTTTCTCATGGACAGCTCCACTGGGGGTTCAAGTTATTTGAAATTGAAGTTTCTAAATGGCATTTTCCTTATTTTGTGAGTACAGGTAGAAAGTCTTGGATTAAAATTGAGCCACTTTTTTAAAAAGTAAATACTTATACAGAAGTACTTGTTCAAAATACTTAGTTCAAAAAAGCAATTGTTCATTCATTGAGCACTTACTGGGTGCCTGTCAGGCACTGCACTAGGTATTATACAAAGATTATTAGTAATACAAATTATGCCAAATCTTTGTTTGGTATTTTCTGTGGGCCAGGAACTGTTCTGAACACTTTGTGCATAATAACATATGTAATCTTCACAACAGCTTTGTGGGTGGATACGCCTCATTTGACAGGTGAGAAAACTGAGGCACAGAAATTAAGTGAATTGCCAGAAAGTCTCCTAGCTATACAATGGTAGGGCAGGATTCAAAGCCAGGTAGTCTGGCTTTGAATCTGTATTTTGTGATACTGCCTTCCCTGCTTGGAGAGTTTGAAAAAAGAGGCAGACAAGTAAAGAGATAATTACAAGAAAGGATGGTAAGGGAGGTGATAGCGGTAGAGTTTCATGAGCGCTAGTGCCCACACTAACCTGAGAGAACCAAAAACGATGCTCACCTTAAGCTTTGAGGAAGAATCAGTAAGTCAGGCAAAGAAGGCAGGGAGGAGTGAGTTACGCAGAGGAAGTTGCATGTGTGAAGGCACAGAAGCAAGAGAGGAGTTGGCACATTCCAGAAACCACGAGATATTTGGGAAGTGTGAAAACCTGGAAAGGGGAGTGGATGGTTGGGAAAGTAAGAGATGAACCCAGAGGTGTCTGTGAGATGGATCTCGAAGGACCCAGCATGCCATGCTACAGAGTGTGGACTTCATTCCTACTTTGGCTGATGGCTGTTAAGCAGAGGAAAAACAGATCAGAATTGCATTTTGGAAATATCCCTTTGTGGAATTGAATAAATGATGAAAAGGCATGGAGTCTTGGAACTGAATAGGAAATTATTGCAGTCATCCAAGCAACTCATGAGGACTTGAACCGAGGTGGCAGAAGTGAGGGGGAGGAGGGAACAAATTCAGGAAGCATTTGAGACAGAGTTGATTACGTTTAGTGACCAGATAGATTCGGGAGAGAGTGCACTGCGGGTGAAAGCCGCCTCTGGGAGAGCTCTCAGCATACTTCAGTGACTAGATGAAAGGGGGTGTCATTAACTAGATTAGGGAATAATAAAAAGAGAAAGACATTTTTGGGAAAAGGATTTTTTTTTAAGACGGAGTCTTGCTCTGTCACCCAAGCTAGAGTGCAGTGGCGTGATCTCGGCTCACTACAACCTCTGCCTTCCAACTTCCAGTGATTCTCCTGTCTCAGCCTCCTGGGTAGCTGGGATTACAGGTGCCTGCCACCACACCTGGCTAATTTTTGTATTTTTAGTACAGACGGGGTTTCACCGTGTTGGCCAGGCTGGTCTTGAACTCCTGACTGCAGGTGATCTGCCTATCTCAGCCTCCCAAAGTGCTGGGATTACAGGCGTGAGCCACTGTGCCCAGCTGACAAAAGAGAATTTAACAGTTTACATAACTTATTGAATGACCCAAAGGCATTAATGATGGCATTGAAGTTCTGTTTTTATTTCTCCTTCTCTCCCATCTGTTGACTTTATAGTTAGACTTGCTGTCTCT
>NW_012105775.1:1786785-1788017 GCF_000951045.1 Mandrillus leucophaeus | reverse complement strand
TGAGCTGAGATCCCACCACTGCACTCCAGCCTGGGCAACAGAGTGAGACTCTGTCTCAAAACAAACAAACAAACAAACAAACATGATCTAAAGCGAAATGCACAAAAACTTAGTTGTGCAGGCATTTGACTCACTTTGCCATCATCTTTTTGAAGCACCAGTTAGCATATGAATAATTTCAGATAGAACCAGAGTTGCAGCTTGCTTATTTTCTCTAATTGAGGGAGCATCAGCACATAGTATTTGAATAGTCCACTCTTAGACTGGGATAATGGCTAAGTGTCAAAGAAAGAAAAGAAAAATTAGTGAGACAAAAGCTAGGAAAGTAGGCGGCAAGTCAGAAAGTTGGGGATTCTGAGTCCTGGCCAATCTCACCTCCCGCTAATGCCTGATCACTCTTCATCTTCAGAGAGCTGGTGGCAATGAGTTTTCTGGAATGAGAAGCAAGATCTTACTCTCTGATGAAAAAGAATATAGTGAAAGAAAGAGAGTGTCTGTGATTTTCCTGGAAAAAAACCAGTGGATATTAGTGACAGAAGATGATTATATCAAGAAGTTCACAGTTAAGGTCCCCTATAAAGATTCTGCCTGAAGGTCCTAATTGATAGCTCCTTTTCATTCTGCTCATTTTAATATATTTTTTTCAAAAAAAAAAAAAAAGTCTCTTTGAATGTATTTCTTAGGGGCTTTCTAGAAGCCTCCACTGTGGTGCTTACAGGCAATACTGCTCTCTGGGACGATTACTTGCAAAATGTGAAATGTTGCTTGTCCACTAGACTCATGGAAGTCCTGCTTATGACAGGTCCTGTCGTCTGACCACTGCAGATGTCCCCCAGCCCTCCCCTCAGCCTTGCTCCTGCTTCACTAAATAGAGAATTGTTATTAGCCTGGCAGCCCCCCTCACAGAAGGGCTGTGAGGTTCTTGAAGACACATTTGGATGGGCACTCAGTTTCCTCAGAAGAAAGGAGCTGCCCAAATATAGGACACAGTATTATTTTGAGTTGGTTGCCTCTAATCCTTCGGGCTTTATGGGTAGAAAGGGAGGAGAGAAGTGATTAGTGAGAGGGTGAGATCAAAGCGCCAGGAGGCTAAGGAAGGAAACAGATGGCTTCCAAAGGGCCCAGGCCCTGCCCGCATGATATTCTCTACCTCCCTAAGCCCCCAAATCCCCCAATCCTCCTGAGGTCTGGAGAATGACTATTGCCTAGTCTCTTTAAGTCTGCCAGACCTG
>NW_012105775.1:1780756-1784495 GCF_000951045.1 Mandrillus leucophaeus | reverse complement strand
AGCAAGAGAGGAGTTGGCACATTCCAGAAACCACGAGATATTTGGGAAGTGTGAAAACCTGGAAAGGGGAGTGGATGGTTGGGAAAGTAAGAGATGAACCCAGAGGTGTCTGTGAGATGGATCTCGAAGGACCCAGCATGCCATGCTACAGAGTGTGGACTTCATTCCTACTTCGGCTGATGGCTGTTAAGCAGAGGAAAAACAGATCAGAATTGCATTTTGGAAATATCCCTTTGTGGAATTGAATAAATGATGAGAAGGCATGGAGTCTTGGAACTGAATAGGAAATTATTGCAGTCATCCAAGCAACTCATGAGGACTTGAACCGAGGTGGCAGAAGTGAGGGGGAGGAGGGAACAAATTCAGGAAGCATTTGAGAGAGAGTTGATTACGTTTAGTGACCAGAAAGATTCGGGAGAGAGTGCACTGCGGGTGAAAGCCGCCTCTGGGAGAGCTCTCAGCATACTTCAGTGACTAGATGAAAGGGGGTGTCATTAACTAGATTAGGGAATAATAAAAAGAGAAAGACATTTTTGGGAAAAGGATTTTTTTTTAAGACGGAGTCTTGCTCTGTCACCCAAGCTAGAGTGCAGTGGCGTGATCTCGGCTCACTACAACCTCTGCCTTCCAACTTCCAGTGATTCTCCTGTCTCAGCCTCCTGGGTAGCTGGGATTACAGGTGCCTGCCACCACACCTGGCTAATTTTTGTATTTTTAGTACAGACGGGGTTTCACCGTGTTGGCCAGGCTGGTCTTGAACTCCTGACTGCAGGTGATCTGCCTATCTCAGCCTCCCAAAGTGCTGGGATTACAGGCGTGAGCCACTGTGCCCAGCTGACAAAAGAGAATTTAACAGTTTACATAACTTATTGAATGACCCAAAGGCATTAATGATGGCATTGAAGTTCTGTTTTTATTTCTCCTTCTCTCCCATCTGTTGACTTTATAGTTAGACTTGCTGTCTCTGCGTGGTGGTAATTATGGTCACTAGCAGTTCTACATTTATAGCATTCTTATGACTAATAATTTTCCCCCAAAAGAAAGAGTATCTTTCTTGATAGTTTCAGCCAAAGTCTTGGAGTGGGGGAGAAGTCTTATCGACATTTTGTGTCACATGTTCATTCTTGAACTAGGTACAATGGCGGGAGGGATATGGGTTCCCTAGCTGATGAGTCCTGGACTGCCTGCCCACCCCTGGAATTTCAACCAAACCACAGGGACTGGAAGTCAAGGGAAGCAGATGGAAGTGGCAGGTGGCCACTGCATTGGACTATACAGAAGGTCATGTTTAACATACTGGTGCCTGTGAGTGTTTTAGAAGCACAGACCGCTGGGATTGGACTTGCTGGGTCAAGATGATGCTCTTGAAAGGGTCTCAGTAGAGAATCATTCCAAAACACATATTGCTACCAACAGGGATGACCAGCATTTAAGAAACAGGTAGAGAAAAAAGGATGTAACAAAAGATTGAGCAATGACCCATGAAACAAAATTAAGTACAGTATAATAGAAAGCGAGAAAGAAAACAGTTTTAAGAAAGAAGGAATAGTTCAGCAATGCCAGAGCCTTCAGAAATCAAAGCTCAACACTGAAATGCCACTACTAGATTTAGCAACAGAGAAGCCACTGGTTAGGTTGACAGCACAGTAGTCCTGACACTGTTAGAGTGAGTTCTTCAAGGTCAGGTACTCCGTTCTTCCTTCTTTGTATCCTCTGTGCTTTCTTTAGTGCCCTTAGTAGGGTGAGGTCTCAGTACCTATTTGTAAATGACCAAGTATGTTCATTGATCACAGGTCAGTGTATTTAAATGTGGGTGTTTGGGAACTTTGTTATATGTTGTTCAGTGAGGCTGTCTTTCACGGAAAACCCTATAGTCACAACCACTTTAGGGCTGTTGATTCTTTATTGGTCCAGAAGAGGTGAATGGTGTTAAACATGATGTTTTTGTTACCTGTGAAGGATTTAGTCCATTGCCCTCGCAGGAATAAGCATGCTAAATACGTGTGATGCAAAGACTAGTCTGCAATGTGCACTTAATGACGTAATGACGCCATCTCTACATTTAAAATGCAAGCATTGACACTTTTAGTACCAGAACTGAGTCCTTAGGCATTCCTAGCCAGGAAAACCGTGAACAACAAATGTTATTTCCTCTGGTGCCATTAATCTTAGTGTGTTTCCCTCTGCTTCCTCCAAGTTTCTGGATGATAACATCTGCACCCATCTCCTTCACAGGGTCAGTATGTGGACTAATTCTCATTATCGTGAAATAAGATGGTGGTCATAGCATCCCTACATTATGTTTTTGGTGAGATAGTTTTGATTCATGCTCCATTTTCAGTTTATTTTTAGCTCGCTTTCCCTCACTGTGCTGAAGAATGGACTTGTCAGATTTATTGATCTTTTTCATAATCCTGTAATTTTCAGTAAGGTCATTTCACAGTTTGTTCTCTGTTGGATAAGACTAACCCTCATAATAACTTCAGTCCATAAAGCCTAGTGTTCTTCATACCCTACGGCATCCTATCCTTAAGAAAGTACATTTGCTCTGATAAAACTTAAATTGTCTACAGCTTTCTATGGAAAATTTGTCTGGATTACATACCAGCCGCTTGATTGTCATTTGAAAGTATAGATACTGTCTCTTATACACATCTAGATGTGTATAAGAGACAGAGGCTGGAGTGCAATGGCACAATCTCGGCTCACTGCAACCTCTGCCTCCCGGCTTCAAGTGATTCTCCTGCCTCAGCCTCCCGAGTAGTTGGGATTACAGGCACCCACCACCACGCCCAGCTAATTTTTGTATTTTTTAAGTAGAGATGGGGGTTTCACCATGGTGGCTGGGCTCGTCTTGAACTCCTGACCTCGTGATCCGCCCACCTCGGCCTCCAAAAGTGTTGGGATTACAGGCGTGAGCCACCGTGCCCGGTCAGATTTTTTTTTTTTTTTTTTAATATATTTTGGCCCCTCTTTTCCTTTCTCCGCCATCGTGGTGTGTTCTTGCCTCCGCTTCTCACCGTGTCTTCTCACAAGACTTTCAAGATTAAGCAATTCCTGGCCAAGAAACAAAAGCAAAATCGTCCCATTCCCCAGTGGATTCAGATGAAAACTGGAGATAAAATCAGGTACAACTCCAAAGGAGACATTGGAGAAGAACCAAGCTGGGTCTATAAGGAATTGCACATGAGATGGCACACATATTTGTGCTGTCTGAAGGTCACGATCACATTACCATATCAAACTGAAAATGTCACCACTATCTGGAGAGTTCGACATGTTTTCCTCTCTGAATCTATTGTGAATGCGTTGGTTAACTGGGTTCAGTAATAAATATGTGAGGCCTTTCATTTAAAAAATATATATATAGAGAGAGAGAGAGGAATAATTCTAGATTTACAGAAAAGACATGAAGATAGTATGGAGAATTCCCATATACCCCACACCCTGTTTCCCTGTTACTGATATCTTACATTTGTATGGTACATTTGTCATAATTAATGAGCCCAAATAGTGTGTTACTATTAAAGTTCATACTTTATTCAGACATCCTGAGTTTTGTCTAATGTCCTTTCCATGTTGGAGGGTCCCATTCAGAATACATTGAGTTATCCTGCTTCCTTAGGCTCCTCTTGGCTGTGATAGTTTCTCATGTTTTCCATGTTTGTGATGACTTGACAGTTTTGAGGAGTACTGATCAGGTATTTTACAGACTATCCCTCGACTGGGATTTGTCTGA
>NW_012105775.1:1780338-1780706 GCF_000951045.1 Mandrillus leucophaeus | reverse complement strand
ATTAACTTCCATTACCAGTATTCTGATGGAGGGCGAGGACTTCCCTTTGAGTGGGAATCTACAAAATGACTATATGGTCTTTTTCAGTGAACTATGCCCATGATACCTTTTCTAGGGTGTTCAATTTCCATTTCTGTTTTTTATTCTACTTGGATTGAGATGTTAAAGGTTTTTGTGAAACAGTCTGAAAGTAGTCCACATTTTCTTTCTTCCCAAATCTCTTCTCATTCATATCTAGGTCCACAGCATTGTCTTTAGAGATTTGCCTTCATCAAATCATTAAGCATTCCACTTAGTTGTGATAGACACAACTGTCTTTCATTTGCATTCATATTACAAGAAGATTTTTTTTTTTTTTTTTTTTTTTT
>NW_012105775.1:1777446-1780288 GCF_000951045.1 Mandrillus leucophaeus | reverse complement strand
GTTTCTCATGTTTTCCATGTTTGTGATGACTTGACAGTTTTGAGGAGTACTGATCAGGTATTTTACAGACTATCCCTCGACTGGGATTTGTCTGATCCTTTCCTCGTATTTATATTAGGGTTATGTGTTTTTGGGAGGAAAACCATGTAGGTCAAGTATCATTCTCATCACATTATATTAAAGATTTATGGCCAGGCACAGTAGTGCATGCCTGTAATCCCAGCACTTTGGGAGGCTGAGGTGGGTGGATCACCTGAGGTCAGGAGTTCGAGACCGGTCTGACCAACATGGTGAAACCCGTCTCTACTAAATACAAAAAATTAGCCAGGCATGGTGGCGGCCTCCTGTAATCCCAGCTACTTGGGAAGCAGAGGCAGGAGAATCACCTGAACCCAGGAGGCAGAGGTTGCAGTGAGCCAAGATGGTGCCATTGTACTCCAGCCTGGGCAACAAAAGCGAAACTACGTCTCAAAAAAAACAAAACAAAACAGAAAAAGATTTATAATATTAACATGAATCATCATATTACCATTAATGTTAAGCATGATTAACTGGCTTAAGTATTGTTCATAAACTTTTTCCACTGCAATTTACCCTTTTGTCCTCTTTTCCATCCTATATTCTTTGGAAGAAAGCCACTATGCACAGCCCACATTGAAGGAATGGGAAGTTATATTTCACTTCCTTTGGGGGAAAGTACCTAAATTATTTGAATTCTTCTGCACGGGAGATTTGTTTAAAGAGACAAATTCATTCATTCGTATCAGTATGGGCACAGATATTTATTTTATACTTGGGTTATAATCTAATATTTATCTTGTCTCCCAAATTTTTTAAACTTTGGCTACTTGGAGCTCTTCAGTTGGCAGCTTCTGTGGTATAATCCCACTTCTCTCTCTCTCTCTCTCCCCCCCATCCCGCTCTGTGTGTGTGTGTGTGTGTGTGTGTGTGTGTGTATTTTGTGTACTTTCTAACTTTCTGTCACTACAGGATGATCTAGGTTCATCCTCACATACTTCCCGTCCCAGTCCTAGAATAAGCCATTTCTCTAGGAAGCCCTGTTCTATTTTATTGGAGAACAGTATTGATCTGGGTACTAGATGTACTTATTGATACTGGGGTGTCATTGCATCTAGGCATTCTCAGCTGAAAGAGCAAGGAAATACATGTGTGTATATCATCCGTATATACACATGTCTAGAAATATGTCTGTATGTCTGTAACCACCTGTATCGGCATTAAACTAAACATGAGTTCAAATTGATGTTTTCAAATCTAATCCATTACTACATGGATCATTCTACCCTTTTCCCCTTGTTTACTGTAACTTTCCATTCCAATAGTGAGAAACTTAGCTTCTACCATTTGTCATTTATTTTGTTAACTGTTCAATTCCAATACGCGTGTACAGTCACCCGTTGGTATCTGTGGGGGATTGGTTCTAGAACCTTCTGCTCCATAGAATTGCCTTTCTTTTATGACTTTAACAACAATTACTTGACCGTATTTGAATGGGTCTATTTCTTGAGTTATTTTGCTCAATTAATATGTGTTTCTATTTTGCTAGTACCATGTTGTCTTGATAACTATCATTTTATAGTGAGCTTTGAAATAGTGTGATTTTTTTCAACTTTGTTTTTCTTCTTCAATATTGTGTTGGCTATTCTATGTTTGTTTATTGTTATTTTGCCTTTCATACAAATTTTAGAATCAGTTCTCTAGATCTGCAAAATATCTTGTTAGGATTTTGAATGGGTTTATGCTGGATCTGTAGATCAAGTTGTAAAGAATCAATGTTTTAACAATATTCAATCTTCCAGTCTGTGAACATGAAATATTATTCCATGTATTTAGATAGTCTTTGGTTTCTTTCTTCAGATTTCTATAGGTTTATAGAAATATAATATAATATATATATCTATATATATATAGATACTGCATGTATTTTATTATATTTACACACACATATTTTGTCTTATTTGGTGCTATTGTGGAGGGTGTATTTTTTTTTTTAATTTTAAACTCCAGTTGTTCCTTGCTAGCATATGAGAAAGCAGTTGACTTTTGTTTGTTGACTTCGTATAGGGCAGCCTTTCTATGCTGACTGATTAGTTCCGAGACACTTTGTTCTGAATCTTTTTGTTTAGTTTCTTTGTACCAAACTTATAGTTGGTAGTTGGCTCTTTTTAAAAAAAAATTTTGTTGCTGTTGTTGTTGTTGTTTTTAAATCTACTCTAACACTTTGTTTCTTAATTTGTGTATTTAGACCATTCACATTTAAATTGGTTGTTGATATAGTTAAATTAATATCTGTCATGTTTGTAACTATACTTTTGATGTTTCAAGACTGTTACGTAAGTGGAATCATACAATATATAACTTTTGGGGATTGTCTTTTTCACTCACTTTTCTAAGATTTTTTCACACAATATTATTCATCCAGGTTGTTGTGGAAATCAGTAATTCATTACTTTTCATTGTCGTAGGTAGTTCCATGCTAAATTTTTAAGGAAAATGCCAGAGTGGCTATACCATTTTATATTTCCACCAGGAATGCATGAGTGATTCATTTTCTCTGCATCCTTGTCAGCATTTTATATTCTCACTATTTTATTTTAACCACTCTGATGGATGTATAATTATATCTCATTGTGGTTTTAATTTACATTTTCATAAAGGTTAGTGATGTGGAATATTGTTTAGGTGCTTATTCTCCATTTGTATATATTCTTCTGTAAACTGACTTCATAGAGTTTTTGTATGATCTAGATTGGATTGTTTGGGTTTTTACTGTTTAATCTTGAGAATTCTTTATATACTCTATTTTTTTTCCTTTTTTCTC
>NW_012105775.1:1765082-1776822 GCF_000951045.1 Mandrillus leucophaeus | reverse complement strand
GTTCACGCCATTCTCCTGCCTCAGCCTCCCGAGTAGCTGGGACTACAGGTGCCCGCCACCACGCCAGGCTAATATTTTTTTTTTTTTAATTTTTAGTAGAGACGGGATTTCACCATGTTAGCCAGGATGGTCTTGATCTCCTGACTTTGTGATCCGCCCACCTTGCCCTCCCAAAGTGTTGAGATTACAGGTGTGAGCCACCGCGCCCGGCCTTTTTTTCCTAAAAGTTTTATACTTTTCATTTTATACTTAAGTCTGTGATCTTTATTGAGCTAATATAAGTTATGATACTAAGGTCAAGGGTTGTTTGCTTTTAACTTTTTTGCCTATTTATATCTAATTATTCCAGCATCATTTGTTGAAATGACTGTCTTTCCTTCCTCTAATTGCTTTTGCACCTTGGTCAAAATCAGTTGCTCATGTTTGTGTGAGTATATTTCTGAGTGCTATATTTTATTCTATTGACCCATCCATTTATTCCTCCACCAATACCAAGAAGTCTTGATTACTTTAGTTGTACTGAAAGAGTTGAAATTGGGTAGATGGATTCTTCCCACTTTATTTTTTCCCAACATTGTTTTTGCTGTTCTAGTTACCTTTGCCTTTCCTGTAAATTTTAGGTTAATTTTTACTGCATCTATAAAAAAACATACTTGCTGAGATTTCAATAGGAATTGCTTTAAACTTCTATATCAGTTTAGAGAGAATTGACATCTTTTCTATGTTGAGTCTTCCAATCTGTAACTAAAGTAGCCATTTATTTATCTTTTGATTTCTTTCATTAGAGGTTTTTAACTTTTAGCTTATAAATTCTGCACAAGTTTTGTTAGATTTACAACTTACATAATCCTTTTTTTGAGTGGCTATGAATTAAATTGTATGTTCAATTTCAGAATGTATGCTTTCATTGCTGGCATATAGAGATACAATAGATTTTTGTAAGCCTGAATTTACTTACTAGTTTGGGGAGGGTTTTTTTTGTTTTGTTTTGTTTTGTTTGTTTTTTGTTTTTGTACGTGCCTTGGGATTTTCTCTGTAGGTAACCATGCCATCTGTAGGTAAGGATCATTTTATTTCTTCCTTTCTGATCTGTTTACATTTTACTTCCTTTTCCAGTCTTATTGCACTAGCTAACACCTCCAGCACTATGTCAAATAAGAGTGGTGAGAGTAGATCCCTACCTTCTTCCGGACATTAGAAAGAAGGCATACAACTTTCACCATTAAGTATGAGTAAGTTGTAGTTTTTTGTAGATCTTTATCCAGTCGAGAAAGTTCCCCTTCTATTCCTATTTTTCTAAGCAGTTTTACATAAACGAAAGTTCCATTTTGTCAAATGCTTTTCCTATATTGGATGATGTAACTCTGTGATTTTTATTCTTTATCCTGTTAATAGCGTGGATTACATTGATTGATTTTTGAAAATTAAACCAACCTTGCATCCCTGAAACAAAACCCATTAGGTTATGGTCCATAATTCTTCTTAAATGTTTATGAATGCTATTTGTTAATATCTTGTTAAAAATTTTGGTCTATATCAGGAGAGATATTGACCTATATTTTTGTGTATGGGGTTGTGGTCTTTTTTTTTTTTTTGGACGGTGTCTCGCTCTGTCACCCAGGCAGGAGTCCAGTGGCACCATCTTGGCTCACTGCAAGCTCCGCCTCCCGGGTTCATGCCATTCTCCTGCCTCAGTCTCCTGAGTACGGCTAATTTTTTGTATTGTTAGTACAGACGGAGTTTCACCGTGTTAGCCAGGATGGTCTGGATCTCCTGACCCCGTGATCTGCCCGCCTCAGCCTCCCAAAGTGCTGGATTACAGGCGTGAGCCATTGCTCCCGACCGGGGATTGTGGTCTTTTGTGTGTATTGTCTTTGTCTGGTTTTGGTATCAGGGTAATACTGACTTCATAAAATGAATTGTAGTGTCCCTTCCTCTCCTATTTTCTGGAGAGATTTTGTGGAATTAGCATTAATTCTTTAAACATTTGTTAGAATTCTCCAATTAAACCATCTGGTCTGGAGAATATTTTGAGGGAGTTTTTAAATTTATAAGTTAAATTTCCATAATACTTGTAGGGATATTCAAATTACCTATTCCATATTGGGTTTTCTGATAGCCGTGTTTTGGAAATGATCTGTTTCTTCTAAATTGACAAATTTACTATTGTTCTGTTGTACTACGTGTTGTTGTTCATAGTATCCCCTTACTGCCCTTTCTACATCTGCATATTCCTTAGCGATACCTCCTATTTCACTCCTGATATTATTAATTTGTGTTTTTCTTTGTCAGTCTTTCTAGGGATTTCTTAATTTTATTGATCTTTTCAAAGAGCTAACTCTTTGTTTCATTGATTTTATTTTTGTCTTATTTATAATTTCATAGATTTCTGCTTTTATCTTTATTATTTTCTTCTCTTGCTTGGGATTTATTTTGCTCTTCTTTTTTGGGGAGGCTCTTGAGGTGGGATATTGTTATCAATTTGAGACTTTTCTTCTTTTCTAATGTATGCATTTAGTGCTATAAATTTCCTTCTGTGCACTGCTTTAGCTGTGCTCCACAGATTTTGAAGTGTTATACATTCATTTTCATTCAATTCAATGTATTTTTCTTGTTTCCCTTAAGACTTCTTCTTTGATCCATGAATTATTTAGAAGTGTGTCATTTTCCGAGGGTTTGGATATGTGTTATCTTTATATTATTCATTTCTAGGTTGATTTCTTTATGGTCTGAGTACACTGTATGATTTCATTTCTTTTTATTTTGTTGAGTTTTTTTGTTTATTTTGGTGTCTATGTGTTTGTGTGTGTGTAGCCTAGTGTATGGTCTATCTTTGTATCTGTCCATGAACACTTAAAAAGACTGTGCGTTCTCCTGTTCTTAGGTGGAGTATTCAGTAAAAGTTGATCATATCCTGTTGCATTATAATGTTGTTGAGTTCTGCTGCATTTTAATTTTCTTCTGTCTAATTATTCTATCAACTGTTGAGAGTGATGTGTTAAAGTTTCCAATCATAATTGTGATTTGTCTGTTTTTTCTTTCAGTTCTATCAGTTTCTGCTTCACATATTTTGCATTTCTGTTGTTTGCTATATACACATTTAGGATTGGTAGGTCTTGGGGGATTGATCCTTTTATCATTACATAATGTCTTTTCTGGTCATTTCTTTGCTTTCTCGGAGGTTTATTTGCTAATGATGTCACTGCTCCTGTTTTTGGTTGATATTCACATAATACATATTTTCTCATCCTTTTGCTTTCAAACTGTTCATATCATTACATAGGCAGCATATAATTGAGTTATGGTTGTTATTCCATTCTGCCAATATTTGTCTTTAGTATATTTAGACCATTTCATTTAATATAATTATTGATGTGGTAGTGTTTATGTTTGCCTTTTTTGTTGTTGCTGTTTTCACTTTGTTTTTTCTTTATCTTCTTTCTTGTTTCCATGGATTATTTGAACTACATTTTCCACAAGAACTCTCAAGATACTAATCATAGTTTTCTTGTATCTCCTGTATGATAATTCTAACATCTATATTATGTTTGACTCTGGTTCTGAGGCTTGCTGGCTTTTTAATTCTTTAAACTATGTTTTTTCTTGCCTTTTGCTATGCCCTTAATCTTTTGTTGAACGTTGAACCTGTTGTATCAGGTAACAGAAACTGAGGTAAGAAAGCATTTGGTGTGAGAATTTATGTTACTCTAAGAGTTAGGCCATTTTTAGTGTTACTTTAGCTGTGGATCTCAGAGGCTTCCAATTTTTCTAGTGTCCTTATTTTTGTCTTATCTTGACTTTTGGTTTCCCTTAAAGCTTCTCCTCAGCAACAGTTTATGTCTTGTAGCTCTGTTATCTGTGATCTAGTGTTATTATATTGAGTTCCTGTTGGTGTGCTGGTAAGGTGTGGGGTAGGGGGAGCATTCTATTATCTTCCAATTAAATCTATTTTTAATTGGGCCTGTGTCTGCAGGCTGTGACCTTCACAAATGTTTCCAAAGTGGTAAACTTTTTTTTTTTTTTAAATGCCCTCTACTTCCTTCCCTGGTTGTAGTAGTCTCAATGTATTTCCTTGAAGCCCTGACCCCCAATGACTATGTTTCTTCCTCCCTTCCTCTTTCCAGTGAGATAAACTGGAGTAAACTGGTGTGGAAGGAAGTTCTTTCTCCCATGTGGGATCGGCTCCTGCACAGTGCTGTGCTTTGGAGGATAAGCCTGTGTGTTTTGCGTTGTTTAATCTTTCCCACCTCCTACTAGAGCTGTGAGGGGATGTTTCTTGATCTTCACCATGAGAACCTAGTGGGGTTTCTGGAAGTAAAACCCCTGAAAGTATAGGCCCTTCCCTAAGACCATAGTGCCCGTGAGTTTCTTAATCTCATGCTCGGCCACCCTCAGCCTGTAGCACTTCATGAAAATTATCGTTTAAATGTTCCTAGGAGTTTATGGCCACAGCAGCTTTTGCCCCACAGAAGCTAATCTCCGTTGTGACTTTCTGGATGCTCCTGTCGCTCCATAGTCCAGAGTGGCAGTGACTGCTGCAATATCAGTGATCTGATGGGTCGAGACGCGCCATCAGTTTTCTGTTTATCCAGCTGCTTCTTGTAAAAATAACTTCCAAGCTCTTTACATGCCACAGCAGAAACCAAACGTCTCTCAAGTCTTTCTTTCAAATCACAAGCCAGATTTTGTACCTTCTCTGTCCAAAACCCTGTAATGACTCATGACTTCATACAGAGTAAAAGTCTAACCCGTGACGCTGGCCCAGCACCAACTGGTCTCTGTTCCTACTCTGACCTCCTCTTCTGTTCTTCCTCATGCCCAACGCAGGTAGACTGGCAGTTCTTCCACTGTGCCAGACGTGCTGCCACTGGAGACTCCATGCTCTGTTTCCTTTGTCTTTAAATGCTCCTCCCTTGATATCCACTGGACTCGATCCTCTCTTGAGCCTTTGCTCAGATCTCACCTTTTCAGTCAGGTTTGCCTTGCCCACTCAGTTTCATATTGTAATTTTACCCTACTTCACCGTCCACCCCAGCTTTCCAATCCTTTCACCCTTTTATGTACTTACATTACTTTTTACCTTTTTGTCATGGCCATCTTCATCTTACAACATACTTTATAATTGTTATGATATTATAGTCTCTCCCACTATGATGTTAAGTTCCCTGAAGCAAAAGATCTTTGTCTCTTTTGGTTACTGATAGAACCCCAATTTGCAGAACACAGTCAGGCACAGAGTAGATATGAAATAAAACTCTGGAATGTTGAATATTGGTCTTTTACAATGACTGTTCACTAACATATCCTAAGTCACTTACAGCGGCTGACTTGAATTCAGTGCTATTCGAGTCTGCACAGGCTCAGGAGTAAAGACTGGTTTGCCAGAAGCTCCATGCAGCCACTGCATAGGCAAAACACATTTTCTGGGCTTTCAGGGATACATTTTCACTGTCAGCTGCCACCCAGGATGGTTCAGGGAAAGAATTTCACAAACTTTGCACTATGCCTGAAAACAAAGAACGCACCTCTGGTGCATGTGTGTTCCCAGGAAGACCGGAAATGCCTCAGTGATGAGACCACTGGTGTATTTCTTTCTTTCTTACCTTATGCAACATCTAACAAGAGGCAGGTTCATAATAATTCCTCAGCACATATTGATTGAATTCATTTGAGAGCTTCCGAGATGGAAAACTCTTTTTTGAGAAATAAACTCTTAGCTTGGATGCAGTGGTTGGGTGGCGTTTTATTATTCTAGAGACATGCTGACTCACAGTGATGGGGGAAGGGAGTAAGGGGAGAAGAAAGGCTTTTAGACTAAGCATATGGATTACTTAGAGTTCCTCCTCTGGCTTCTCAAGGTGTATGTTTTGATTTTCTTGGCTTCTTATGAATCTTGTTCAGCTGTCTAGCTGCTGCCTGCTGTCCTGTTCACAGTGGGGAGTTAGCACAGGGCCAGTAGAGCTGGCTCCTGCACTGTGAGTTTGTTCCTCTGCGCTGTCTAGTCATCAGAGTCCCTCTTGCAAAACCAAGAAGAATAAACCACAATCTGCTTCTAGCTGTAAATCTACCCTGGGGATGACAAGCTGATGTCACCCAACTGGCCAGCTCACTGCATTGTGACCACAGCCTGTGGCTGCATTCTTAGTGTTGTGTTGTGTAACTGCAGGAAAGTGCCTGCACAGACCCTACACCTCCCTTAGTTAAAGATTTACAGCCTAACGCATCCACTTTTTTGTCTTCTGCTCCCTAGGGCAACACCCACACAGAACGAGGATGATTTTCCTTAACTCAACCCCTGTAAGTTACTGCCGTTCATCTCATGGGAGGGGCTGAAATACATGCTAGCAACTCCTCTTACTTCAAAGTAAGAGTCAGCTTTTTCTCCCTATTTGGGACATCAAGCCTAGCATGCAAGACTGAAGATTTTTTTCTTCATTTTTGCTTAATTCTCATGCCAAAGTATACTATAATAAATATGTGAAGTTAGTTATATTGTTCAAAGATGTACACAGGCACATTTATCCCTGCTAATACATCAAAGAAGTGTTTACGAACGCCCATCTTTTTAAAAAGTTTGCATCATTCTCTGCTGAAGGAGCCTGCTCACTGGTTAAATGCTGCAGTCCCTCCTGGCAGTGATGTGCCTTCATTAATAGAACTGAAGAGCCAGAGCTGGTGAATCTTCTAAGGAGCAGGGAAGTAAGATGTGCTTAAGGGACAAAGGCTGCCTGAGTGGCTTCAGGGAATTCAAGACAGGTGACAACTCTAGACTCACTTGCTGAAAGAATTTTGAAAACCTTCCTCATTCAGCACCTGGGAGTGCCCTCTGAAAGGCCCTTCTTAAAATGCTTCCAGAATAGAGAACTCAATCTGGTGAAGAGCCAAGGAAGCCTTTTCCTTGCAAGGCTGACCACTGGCATCTGCCTTCCTGTGCTGGCTGTAGGCGTATTGTTTTATAGGATGTACATTTAGAACCTGCAGATTTCAATTCTGTACCAGGTGCTCATATTTAGGACAAGATCTTCAAGGTCACAGATTTTCCCATTCTTTCTTTCCTTGAACTGGCAGTTTTGGAAGTACTTTGAGTGGTCCAAACCATGGTGTTTCTACCTTAGGTGAAGAAAGGCTATGAATGAGACTGAGATGGTTACTATACAAATTTGAAACATCCAGGGAAGAAGAGAGGATAAATACCTGTCTTACCCAAAAAAGCAGTGACAATTATGAAGATCTGACACGTAAATGAGAATCATGAAGCAATAGGAAAAATTCCATCGAACCCAAGCTCCTGTAGCCCGTTAGCTTGATGAACTGGGACAACACCTGAGGCCTTCAGTCACTTGTTTCACTTTCTGAAAAGCATTTACTGAAATACCTACAATGAGCCTACAAATCTTCTAGAAGATAAAAGTAAAACTGTAAATAATACCAGTGACTGCTGCCAATGACAGTGCATTCTAATGGGGGATGCCGGAGAGATAGACATATAAAAACTAATTTGGGGTTGGGTGTGGTGGCTCATGCCTGTGACCTCAGCACTTTGGGTGGCCGAGGTGGGTGGATCGCTTGAGCTCAGCCATTCGAGACTAGGCTGGACAACATAAGGAGACCCCATCTCTACAAAAAATTCAAAAATTAGCTAAGTGTGGTGGTGCTTCTTGGAGAGCTACTTGGGAGGCTGAGGTGGGGTGATCGCTTGAGCCTGGGAGGTTGAGGCTGCAGTGAACCATGATTATGCCACTTCGCTCCAGCCTGGACAACAGGGCAAGATTCTGTCTCAAAAAATTAAAAAACAAAAAATAAATAAATAATTTCGAAACAATCTCATAAGTGCAACCAGTAAAACAACCTGAATGTACTTACAGTGTTCTTGTTCTTAAGCTAAATATGTACATGGATGATCTCATTCAATCTTCACAATAAATTTCTGAGGTAGGTAGCATTACCAGTCTGCTGTGCAGATGAGAAAACTGAGGCTCAGTGGACTGAAACCCATCTCGCAACTAGTAAGAGGCAGACCTAACATCAGAACCTGGGTCTGTCTGGCTCCAACGCCCGTTCTTGCTGCCAAGATCCTGTACAACTTTCCGTGTGATAAAAAATTATATACCAAATATTTTAAGAGTCTCTAGAAAGAGACGTGATTAGGACAGTGGAAAGAAGGATAACAGGATAAACTTTGAGGGGATGTCACTTTGAACTACTTCTTTATTCCATTTCATTTCTTCTACTGACATATTATTTGTGCCGTTTAAAAGTCATTCTCTTATATTAGGAATATAAAAGTTAATTCATCAGTATCTGCCTTTAAAGGTATATGTGTGGTGTCGTTACACTACACAGAAAGTGGTATACTATTTAAATAATATAAATTTAAATATATATTAAATTTAAATAATATTAAATTTCAGTAATATTAAATTTAAATAATATTATACCACTTTATATGTAGTGTAAGGAACTTTAACATTTCTCCTTCCCATCCTTTGTGCTATTATTGTCATATACTTATTTTTACATATGCTAAGAACACACAATCCATTGTTTACTATTCTTGCTTTAGAGCCAAATTGCTCTTTCAGAGCAGTTAAAAATTTCTAAACATGATTTTATTTATTTCATTCCCAATGTTCTATATCTTTGTATAGATCCAAGTTTCTGACCTACATTATTTTTCTTCTGCCTGAAGAACTTTCTGGAACAGCTCTTGAGTGTAGGTCTGTTGGCAAGGCATTCTGTCAGTTTTGTTTGCATGAGAAAGTAGTTCTCTTACATTTTTGAAATAGATTTTCGCTGGGAATGGAATTCTATGTTGATAGTTCCACAAGATGGCAGTTCTCCCAACCACCTTAGCACTTTATGGACGTCCCTCTACGACCTGCTGGCTTGCATGTTTTCTGAGGAGTCTTTTGCAGGGCTCACCTTTGTTCTTCTCTGTGGAATGTGTCTTTTTTCTGGCTGCCTTCAAGATTTTCTTTTTGTCATTTGTTTTCAGCAGTTTGAGTGTATGTCTTTTGTTTCCAGCAGTTGTTGCATGTGGTTTTGTTATTTATTTATTCATTTGTTCATTTGTATATTTATGCTCCTTGGTACTATCTGATCTTCCTTTTTTTTTTTTTTTTTCCTGTGAGACAGAGTCTCCCTCTGTCTTCAGGCTGGAGTGCAGTGGCACCATCTCAGCTTACTGTAACCTCTGCCTCCTGGGTTCAAGTGATTCTCCTGCCTCAGTCTCCTGAGTAGTTGGGATTACAGGCGTGTGCCACAACCACCCGGCAAATTTTTACATTTTTAGTAGAGATGGGATTTCTCCCAACCTCAGGTGATCTTCCCACCTGGGCCTCGCAAAGATCTGGGATTACAGGCGTGAGCCACTGCTCCCTGCCTGAGCTTCTGAATCTGTGGTTTGCTGTCTGTCATTTTGGAAATTTTTGGCTATTATTTATTCAATATTTCTTTTGTTCTTCCCTCTTCCTCTTCTCTTTCTGAGGTTCCAAGCATGCATATGTTAGACAATTTGGTATTGCTCTGAGGGTTTTAGATACTCAGTAATGTTTCAGTTTTGAACTCAGTTGTGTTTTGTGTTTTTGTGTGGGCCATTGCTGCTGACCCGTCTTCATGTTCACTGATGATTTCCTCAACTGTGTCCAGTGTGATGAACCTGTGGAAAGAAAGCCTTCTATATCTGTGACTGTGTTTTTCACTTCTATCATTTGCACTTGACTTTTTATTTTATAGTTTCCATCTCTCTGCGGAGATTACCCATTCAACCTTTCATCCTGCGTTGTTTTCCAGTACAGCCCTTAACACATTAATCACAGTTCTTTTAAATCCCCTATCAGATAGTTCCACTCTATGTGTCGTCTCTGAGTCTTTCTTTGATTATGGCTTTATCTTCTAGGAGTGAAATTTTTTTCTTGCCCTTTTGTGTGCCTCATAATTTTTGGTTGACTGCTGAATGTTTTGTGGAGGCCCATAGAGACTGAGGTAAATAGTTTTTATGCCTGAAAATGAACATACATTTCCTTTGCTAGACTTCTAATATGGGGGGAGGAGTTGAATGAATCTCACTGGGGAGTGGGACAGTGTTGCGCTTCGTTGTTGCTGTGATTATCCTCAGGGCATCGTGGACCCTGGATTCCTGGAGGGATAACTCGTGTTCAGGTTGGAGAGTGAGGCGGGATTGCCAGAATGAAATCTGCTGGGTCCCCAGCTTTCAGGCTGCACCTCAGAGTGGCTGCGTGCTCTTATACCTTTCCCTGTCCCTCTCCCATTGGTATATGTTTTACTCTTAACTTGCAACATGTTACCTTGGTGGCAGGGGGTGGGACACGGAGGACATTCTGATTAATTTTCTAATGAAACCCCTCGGTCTCAGGGATGTGTCCTCAGCTTTCCTCCCTCTCCCCCATCTGTAATCCTGGGCCCAGCAGGCGTTCCTGCCCCTTCCTCAGAAGGAGGGTTTCTTATTTTTAAACAATCCCTTCCCCGCAGCTGCAGTGAGTTTTCATCAGTGCCCTAAAGACAACAGCATTCATTGGCCTTTCCTCCAGAGATGACAATTTTTGTTCCATCGGAGATATGGGGGAAGGGCCTGGCAGAGCCGCGCACTCCTGTGCATGTCTGCCGTTTCTCCCTTCAGGTCTGTGCCACATCAGACATGTTCTTAGGGTGCCCACCAGTCTTTTCTGTGAACACCCTGTGGAATTCTGAGAGAAAGAGCCGGCAATTTCTATGGCTCCTTGAGGCTTTACACTGTCCCACCAGCCCACACGTAGCTATGTTCACCAACTCATCAACTCCACCGGCCACAATCTTCCCCCCAGCTTTGGCTGCATCTGCCCTAGGTGAGTGAGCGCTTGTTGTCTCTTTTCCCCTTGAAGGTATCTTCCTCTCCTTAGATTTTGGACTAGCTGTGGTACAGGAAAGGATTCCCAATCCAGACCCCAAAGGAGGATTCTTGGATCTCGCGCAAGAAAGAATTTAGGGTGAGTCTGCAGTAGACAGTGAAAGCAAGTTTATTAAGAAAGTAAAGGAATAAAAGAATGGCTACCCCACAGACAGCGCAGCCCAGAAGGCTGCTGGTGGCCCATTTCTATGGTTATTTCTTGCGTATATGCTAAAAAAGGAGTATTCATGCCTCCCCTTTTTAGACCATATAGGGTAACTTCCTGACGTTGCCATGGCATTTGTAAACTGTCGTGGCGCTGGTGGGAGTGTAGTAGTGAGAACTACAGAGGTCACGCTCATCCCCATCTTGGTTTTCGTGGGTTTTGGCTGGCTTCTTTGCCTCAACCTGTTTTATCAGCAAAGTCTTTATGACCTGTAATTGGTGCCAACTTCCTATCTCATCCTGTGACTTAGAGTGCCTTAAGTGTCTGGGAATGCAGCCCAGTAGGTTTCAGCCTCATTTTACCCAGCTCCTATTCAAGATGCAGTTGTTCTGGTTCACGTGCCTCTAAGAGCTGTCTGCTCTACAACTCAGTTCTATAAGGAGAGTTTTAGAAAAGTCACATATTTGAAGTTTGTGGGGTTTTTTTTTTTTTTTTCATTGTAAGGATGAAAGAAACATGCTTTACAGCTTTGTATATCACAGAGAAGAAACCAGAAGCCTTTTGAAGTATGTTAATTTAACATGAAATTTGGTATATTAGAGGTTTCTGTTGTCAAATGTCAAAAATACAACTCAAAATTGAAACTACACTGCTTCACATAGCTGGAATGTCCAAGTGTGGATCGTGAT
>NW_012105775.1:1747132-1764377 GCF_000951045.1 Mandrillus leucophaeus | reverse complement strand
TGTGATTGGTACTGGAAGTTAGGTCAGAGTAAAGCAGGTAACAGAAACTTTCACTGTACACTTTGTGTAATTCTGTACTTTTTTAAAAGTGAACTCATATTATTTTGATTTAAAAAGCATAAATGTGGAAAGTTTCAGTGTTTATAAGGGAAAGATTCAGTTACATGGAAAAATCACTACATGAACCATCTCATTCCTGTATATACTAGATTGATGAAATGTTATTACAAATAGAAAAACCTCAGGACAATGTGCAAGTTAGATATCCAGAGAGGTATGCAGGAGATTCGAGGGACAGGAGGGCATTACAAAACGTTGCCTTATAGCTCATACATTAACATTGTTTATCTTGCTGAAATACCATGTGGGTAAAAGCAAGCAGCGTGTATCCTGATAGGAGGTGAATGAACTTGGCTGTCATACCCGTTTCCCAAGGGCAGGATTCGCTACACACAAGATTATAACAGACCTTTAAGAGGGAGGAAGCCTGTAATCCCAGCACTTTGGGAAACCGAGGCAGGCAGATCACGAGGTCAGGAGATCAAGACCATCCTGACTAATACAGTGAAACTCCGTCTCTACTAAAAACACAAAAAGTTAGCTGGGTGTGGTGGCACGTGCCTGCAGTCCTTGCTATTAAGGAGGCTGAGGCAGGAGAATCGCTTGAACCTGGGAGGCAGAGGTTGCAGTGAGCCAAGATTGCATCACTGCACTCCAGACTGGGCGAGACTCCATCTCAAATAAAAAAGGAGGAGAGGAAGCTCCCAAAAGCAGAATCCAGGAAGCTGCTTCTCCACAAGGAAGAGAGAGCTAAATAGAATACAGTTCAAAGACGGAGAAGCTGTTTCATATATGGAATAGTTACAGGAAGACTAACATGGAATTAAAGAAGCAGGAAATTGAAAAGGAAGACAGAATGTGTGCATAAACTGTGTCATTTCTACCACTTCACTCCAAGGTGAAATTAGCAGGATACTTAGAGAACAAAAGCATCTCTCCCTCATCAGTCACTTTCATTATCTCCTGTTTCTTCCTTATTGAAGTCCACCCTTGCTTCCTTCCTCAATGGCCCACCTCCCCATACATCCTTAACCTAAAGCTCCATATCCCAACACATGCAGGAACACATAGACCCAGAATTACATTTAGTTCTGAATTCTCAGGGGTCCAGAGGAGACCTTTGAGTTTTGTGCATTCCTACATCTTGGTAGATTGTAAAATTTCAATGTGCAATGTCTACTTCATTTGCATTTATGGATATGCTAATTAGCAGTCATGAAATATGACCTTAAAATAGTGTTTTCTGTCTATTGTGTTCTCTTAAGGGTCTGAATGTGTCTGGCTGCATGAGGTCGGCTAATCAAAGAATCAGGGTTTGTTGCATTTCCTTTATTAATGCCACATTTACTTGCCTAAGTAGCCTACTCCTGCTGGATAATGTCATCCCTGCATTGTTTCTGTTTTTCTTCTTAGTTAAAATTTCCCAAACTGTACTTCACAGATGATAAACTATTACCCCAGGTTCCTTCCTCTCTGCTTATATTTTAGTCTCCCTTAGTAATTTTCTTTTCACTCTTCTATTTTAGGTTAATCAGATTCATCTTGCTTGATGCCTCTTGTCTGAATAATCCTGAGATTCTATTGCTAAGTACGGTGTTTATTGCCATATAGCTCTGGTATCCTCTATGAGGTTTAAAAATAACTCTTTTATGACTAGTTTGTAAGGGATGTTTATGAATGGGTGTTGAATTCATTTTTTACATCCTTTCTGCACCAATTGAGCAACATACAGTTTTTCTTTTTTACTTTCTCAATTTTGTGCATTACATTAACATTTTTTCCTAATACTGTATCATTATAAAGTGGACCAAATTTGATGATGATGTGTTTTTATACATTTATTGATTCATTTTGTAAATATTTCATTCAGAGTTTTTTTCATTTATATTCATAGATAAGAATATATTTTCTTTCTCATAATATCCTTGTCAAATTTTTACATTAGGAAATAACCTGCCAACATGGACTGTGAAGCTTTTCTAAGATGCACATTTTAAGGCAATATCTTCTCCTCTACAGATTGCTTTACCTAGGTTCTAAAAGTTCTAATTGGTACTACTGCTTTTCATTGTCATTCATTTTAAAATATGGTCTACTTTTCATTATAATTTATTCTTAACTGTTATTTCCATTGTTTTTATTACATGCAAATCCAAAGGATTGTGATTATTACAATTATTATTTTGCCACCTTTTTATTATTGACTTCTAATTTAATTGCAAAACAGTGTGCATGATATTAATTTTTGGCATGGATCAGACTGCTTTTGTACTTTAGTAAGGCATCAATTGTTGTAAATGTACCTATGTCTGAAAATTATATTTTTTTGGTTGGTTTTAAGATTCTAATACTCATATCTCTTAGATGAAGCTTGTTAATTCTGTTGGTCAAATGTTTCATATGCTTATTTATTGTCTAATTGAACTGTCATTTTCTGAGCTAGGTATCTTAAAATCTTCCCCTATGATTATAGATTTATTAATCTTCCCTTGTAATTCTACCCATTTTTACTTCAGATATTTTTGAGACTACATGGCCAAGTGTATATATTTCAATTATTTTGTCTTCCTGGTGACACTCTCCTTTCATCATTATGTACTGCCATTTATTCTATTTTGAGTAAAAGCCTCAATATTTTGCTTACTATTAAAAGAGATAAGGAAACTTTATTTTGGTAAAAATGTATTAATATTTTTTAACATTATTTTACCTAAAAGTTTTAGGTGACTTTAATATTTCTTCTAAATCTAACAAGATTTTAATTTTTAAGGCAGACTGAGAGTCTGTATTTTGATAGGCAAATTTTATCTATTTACATTTGCTGAGATTACTGATATGTTTGGACTTTTTCTACCATGGTATTTTTTGTTGGCTTTATGTTCATGATGCTTTTACTTTGGCTCTCCACCTTTTCTTTCTTACCATCTGTTGAACAAAATGAACTTTTTTGGAACTTTTTTTCCTCTAGTGCTTTGAAAATTGAATACTGTGCTTCTAGCCCTTTAGTGCAATGATTTGCAATATGTGGTCCCCAGATTGGCAGCATCAGCATCTCCTGGCTTTTATCCAAAAGTCAGGTGATAACAGATGCTGGTGAGGATGTGGAGAAATGAGAACCCTTGTGCATTATTGGTGGGAATGTTAATTAGTAAACCACTATGGACAACAGTTTGGAAGTTCCTCAAAAAACTAAAAATAGAGTTTCCATATGATCCAGCAATCCCACTGCTGGCTATACGCCCCCAAAGAAGGGAAATCAGTATGTTGAAGAAATGTCTGCACTCCTATGTTTGTTGCAGCACTATTCACAATAGCCAAGATTTGGAAGCAACTGAGGTGTCCATCAATAGGTAAATGGATTTTTTAAAATGTGGTACTTATACACAATGGAGTACTATTCAGCCATAAAAAAGAATTCTATCATTTGCAACAACATGGATGGAACTGGAGGTCATTATTTTAAGTAAAAAAAGCTGGGCACAGAAAGACAAACATCATATATTCTCATCTCTTTGTGGGATGTAAAAATCAAAACAATTGAACTCTTAGAGACAGAGAATAGAAGGATGGTTACCAGAGGCTGGGTTGGGGGTAGTAAGGGCACATTGGGAGGAGGTGGTGATGGTTCATTGGTTTAAAAAAAATAGAAAAAGTGAATAATACCTAGAGTTTGATAGCATAACAAGGAGACAGTAGTCAATAATAAATTAATTGTACATTTAAAAGTAACTAAAAGAATATAACTGGATTATTTATAACACAAAGGATATATGCTTGAGGTAGATACCCAATTTTCCATGATGTGATTGTTACGTATTGCATGCCTATACCAAAATATCTCATGTATCCAATAAATATGTACACCTACCATGTACTCACAAAAATTAAAAACTTAAAAACATAATAAATGATGCTGGAAAAACTGGATATGTGTATTCAGAGGGATGAAACATCTAGTTTCATCCTATCTCTCAGCATACACAAAACTCAAATCAAAGTAGATTAATGACTTAAATATAAGACCTGAAACTATGAAACAACTAATACTAGAAGAAAACACTGGGGAAATGCTTCAGGACATTGGTCTGGGCAAAAATTTATTGAGTAAGGCCTCAAAAGCACAGACAACAAAGGCCAAAATTGGGAAATGGGATTATATCAAGCTGAAAAGCTTCTGCACAGCAAAGGAAAGAATAAACAAAGTGAAGAGACAACCCCCAAAATGGGAGATAAATCTTTGCAAAATATTCAACTGACAAGGGATTAATAACCAAAATATATAAGGAACTAAAACAACTAAATAGCAAAAAAAATTAATAATAATTTTAAAATGGGCAAAAGATCTGAATAGACATTTCTCAAAAGAAGACGTACAAATGGGCAACAAGTATATGAAGAAGTGCTCAACATCACTAATCATCAGAGAAGTAAAACTCAAAACCACAATGAGATATCTCACCCCAGTTAAAATGACTGTTATCTGAAAGTTACAAAGTCTAGCAAGTATGGGGAGAAAGGGAAACACTTATACCCTGTTGGTGGGAATGCAAATGAATACAGTCACTATGGAAAACAGTATGCAGGGTCCTCAAAAAGCTAAAACTAGAACTGAAATGTGGTCTGGCCATGCCAAGGCTGGCTATCTATCCAAAAGAGAAGAAATCGCCATATTAAAAAGATAGCTGTGCTCCCATGTTTATGATAGCACTATTCACAACAGCCAAAACATGGAATCAACCTCAGTCCCCATCAGCAGAGGAATGGATAAAGAAACTGTGTATATATACACAGTGGAATTTATTCAACCATAAAACAGAATAAAATCTTGTCAGTTTGCAACAACACGATTGGAACTGGAGGACATTATGTTAAGTGAGATAAACCAGGCTCAGAAAGACAAATGTTGTGTGTTGTCACTCGTGGGAGCCAAAAAAAAAAAAAAAAATGGATCTCATGCATTTACTCCTGTGAGGAAGTTTTATCATCCTCCACTACCTTTTATGTTGGTTTCTTGTTTTTAAATTCTCACCCTACTGGAATAGTTTAAATTTAAATCCCACTGCCCTGTATTATGAGGACTTGAGGTTTTGGTGTATCATGGATGACAGATTTTTATCTACTCTACAGCAGGCAGAAGGCAAACTCTCTTTGCTATTTCCCAACACTGTAAATGAAGTTTTTTATAATTTGCTCTTTATGGACATGGAACCCATTCAAATATGCTAAAACCCAATTCCTCAGCTCCTAAGACCTATATCCATGTCTGTGTTCCCTTTGGGTCGGCATGGTGTCAGTTCAGACTTAACCATTCTTATTTCAAATTACCTGTTTGCTTCTGACTGTTGCAGGGGCAGTGGTGGGGGGGGTGCCCCCTTTTTTGAGTTAACTATTAATTTATTTTTTTCTTACATCTTCTTTGATTATTTATATTATTTTTATAATGGATGGTATCCTTTACGCATTACCATGCTCCATGAAGCCCATCAATATTTTGCAAAGTCTGATGGATGCTATTTAATGGGCTCCCAACACATTGTCTACTGAGGTAGAATCTGCTTCTGGCCTGAAAGTCACTCTTGTAATGAGTTATAACCATTGTCTGAGTAAGTTTTTTACTTTACAAAATTCTGTCTTGTATTGTCAGCTACTATTTGGAAATATTTAATATCCCCAAATTGAATGATCATATTTTCTGTTAATAACTTGTTATTCTGTAGGAGTGGTGCTTCCCCTCCCCCAAAAAATGGTGTCTTACATTTGAGATGTCACTAGCTTTGCTTTTTCTATTCCTTCTTGAACATTTTTCTACTCCCCATATCACCACCTGTGCCTCAAAACGTCTGACGGTTTTCCACAATTCCTTTGTTCCCAGCTTTTAATCCCTCAGCTGGGCTCCCACCTGAATTCATTAATGTGGTTCCCCATGAATCTCCAGATTTCTTCTCATCTCGTCTGCTCCTTTACAAGCACTCAAGAGCCTCAATTTCTTCACTGTTCTGTCACTTTGAACTCCATGCATCTTTAACTCAGCAGCCACTTTCTGCGATGCCTTTCAGCCTTGTATACCCCTTCAAGTTCAAATACTGGTAATTCCAAATTTGGGGTGAAGTTAACTGAAGCTGAGAAGGAACTAACTGAATAAAACAAAATGCAAAAAAAATGGCAAATGATAGAATGAATCTGGGAGATTAGTAAGGATGGAGCAATAGGCTAAAAGGTGATAAGTGGGATTTGGAGAGAAAATTGCACTTTAATCAAATGGATGTATAGCTTCCTAAAACAACACCCAAATATAAGAAAATTCTGTAAGTAGCCAGTTGTTTCATTAAAGGAAGGACAATGTGTGTGTGGAGGGGGGTGTCTCCAGAGTGAAGATATGCCTTATTGCAGATGTATTTGCAAGGAAAAGTTTTGGGGTCACCTTTATTTGGAGACATTTCTCTCAAGCTGGTTTGTGTATTTACTATCTATAGCAGAGATATAACAGCACGTCTAGGTCTAATTGAAAAGGTATTTCCAAAATAGGTCGTTTGAAATGAGAGTATTTATGGTGGCTTTCTTTGGGAAACAGCCATTCCATTGTGATTTTCTTTTCTTTTTTTTCTTTTTTGTCGCCTAGGCTGGAGTGCAGTGGCATGATCTCAGCTCACTGAAACCTCTGCTTCCCAGGTTCAAGTGATTCTCCTGCCTCAGCCTCCTAAGTAGCTGGGATGGGATTACAGGTGTGTGCCACCACACCTGGCTAATTTTTGTGTTTTTAGTAGAGACGGGGTTTCACCATGTTGGCCAGGCTGTTCTGGAACTCCCGACCTCTGGTGATCCACCTGCCTAGGCCTCCCGAAGTGCTGGGATTACAGGCGTGAGCCACAGTGCTAGGCCCTCATTGTGATTTTCTTTACTCTTTTCCTAGTGTTTTGAGTGGAAAAAACCCAAATGATTTTGTTTTCTCTAATATTCCAGTAACTCATAAAGTTTATTATGCATTTTAATAGGGCTGAGATTTAAGATCTTGGAAGTAGAATGTTAGGAGTGAGATAAGCTTCATAAAAACAAAGACCTCAAACTGTCTAAGGAGATGCAAGTTCATAGCTAATCTAAATGAGATTTCTATTTAAAGTACTTCAATACAATATTAGAATGCTTGTGGCCATGCTTACTGGAAAGGTGTTGGTGTGGCTGTTTCCATTAAGTCTTATCTTAAATGTTTCATTATTTTATACACAATGGCCACTGTGGTGCAGGAGGTCCCTCTTCATATACTTTTCTCATTGATGATCAATATTTAAGTTTTCTTTTGTGCTTAGAAATTGCTGTTTTGATACACACTCATTTTAAATTATTTTACCTGATTTTACCCTTAAAGAGAAGGATAAAGTATAAAGGGAAAATATGAAGTTGAATCTTTTTAAACCTGGATCATGTCTCTCCACACTGTAAGAATAAAATACATGAGCCAAATCAATCTTTTTGGAGTTGTACATTCAAGAAGCACAAGTAAGCCAGCAGTCTGCCGTTTTGAGATCCCTCGAGGGTCATCAGGCTTTTTGGGTAGTATCATATTTTATTAATTAGACATTTACACTGAAAAGGATGTTCCAGGGCAGATCAGGTCCTTTTTTATTGTGTATATGAAAGAACGTGGCTGCAGCCATCATTTGTCTGAATCGTGGCTGCAGCTATAGTGTGTGATGTTCATGCTTGTGATCCTGCCCCTCTGCTGTCAGCAGGAAATCTTGGATAAAGGGGACCTTTCTGTAGCTGCTGCATGTCAGGCACATTCTTCCCATTGCTGTAGTTCACAGAAGGCCCATGGCCTCTAGGAGGCATGGTAAAGTTGGGTGAAAGAAATATCACTGGATGGAGAATCAGGAACTTCGATCTCTGGTTTCAGATGGGCCAGTAACTTGCTTCTGATCTAAGCAATCCACTTAACCCCTCTGAGCCTGGTTTCTTTCTCTGAAAAATGAGAGGACCTGGACTTGGTAAGTTTCAGTTTGGGGAATAAGAGGGCTTTAAAATTACTAGGTTGTGAATAAGATATCCACTTGTCCTAACATTTATCAAACTCTTTTGTAACACTTATGTTTCCCAGGCACTGTTCTAAGTCTTTAACAAAGATGAAGCCGTTTCATCCTCAGATGACACTTTGAGGAGGTATTATTATCATCTCCAGTTTATAGATCCAGAAATGTATGACCAGAGATAGAGCTGGGATTCAAACTCAGGCAGCGTGCCCTCAAGCCCATGCTTTTAAATACTGGCATGCATTAGCATCTGACTGACTCATCTAGAACACATCCTTTTTCCGGTGGGCTTCATAGAGGAGCATCACAATTACTGTGTTGTGGAGGAATCATTACTACAGAAAGAAATGACATTCAGGAGATCTGGCTTCTTCAGTGATTGAGAACGGTGGAGTCTGTTTTGTGAGCTTCATATTGAAAAGCTTTACAAAGCACGTATTTTATTCTTCACAAAGTTCATGAAAAAAAAAAAAGGCATAGAGAGTCAAAGGAAAAGAACAAGGACACCTGGGGGTTCGGCTGCAATTAGAGCAGAAGAGTGCTTGTATCTGGAATCCTTAGATGTCTGATTACTGGTTTTGCTTATGTGTAAATAGAAGTTGCTGTGCTAAGCAGAAAATAATTGTAATAGGTTCATTTAATCATAACGCAGCAAAGTTTAACTTGTTAGAGCTTCAAACTTGCAGATGAAGCTTTCCCTGGGGCAGCCAGTCTGATTGTAGTTGCTGTAACTGACCTACTTATCAGCTTTTTCAAAAGGTGGCTTAAATGCCTCCCAGGATACAGGAATACACAGAAAACCTAACAGGAGTAACTTTCCATAACTCATGATTCATTTTTAGGGCATTTGGGGGCCATGTATCTTATGAGGTAATCTTGTTCATGCTTGCAGTTTTCACCTAGACATGAGTCACAAGATTAATTCTTAATAACTCAACTAAGAATTCTTAAGAGTGGGGTGACTAGAAGATTTCAAATCCAGAGGTATTTTTTCTGATAGAGTTTGGTTAGGTATATATGAGCAAGAGAGCCCACCACCACTTTTGCGCTGGTTGGTAACCCAGAAGTCATATCTTCTCTTGGGCCCTTGACGCGTTCCCCTTCTGGTTGGGTTAATGGTGGAGATAAAAGGAAATGACATTGGCTTTTAATGCAAATCGTTATCTCTTCACAGAAGTGAGTCAAGAGTTTGAAGTTGTGTTAGAACTATCCGTTTCTTGATCTGTAGAAGTCACCTAATGATGGTAAAAAGTAAGGTGGTTGGGAAACGACTGTATTTTATGTAAACTTGTGAGACTGGACCTCAGGTTGACAGACTGAAAGGCTGCTCTTTCAATTGACAAACTCTCAAAGGCACTGGGGGCTGTGGAGTCCCATCTAGAATGGATTCAGGAGGCTGAAATCAACCCCAGGATTAAAACCAAAGTGGCCTTTCTGAAATATTCTGGAAACCAATCGAGATCAATCCTCTATGGTTGATGCAAGTGAGTGAGAGCAAAGAAAGTGAAAAGTTATGAGCAAAAAACAAACTCCTCTTTTCCTTTCCTGGAATTCATATTTCCTTATAGTTCCACAAGCCTGATCACATCATCTAGTTTTTCTCTTTCATTTTTCTTTTCTTTGCTTTTTTTATCCTCCCTTTGTCTTCCCTGTTTCCCGTATTTTTTTTATTTCCCTCTCACCATCTGCCACCCTCCCTATCATTCTTCCATTCTCTTCTATCTAAAATTCTTCAGCTTTCACCTAAAACTCAGTGCTAGGTTTGTAACTAGAGTCTCTGGTGGACATGTTTCTAGGTCAGGGTTTCTATACATAACCAGATGCCTGCGACTTCTTAAGGATTCTCTATGTTTGCTGTGCCTTTGAGAGACCTTTTATTCTTGGTTCATATACTATGGCCTATCCAATAATGTTTTATTCTACTTTAAAGTTTTTCTCCAAAACCAGAATATTTATGAGAATCAGTAGAGACCAGAAAAGTGAGGCAAAGATTTGGAGAGGATTCTAATTAACCTCCCTTTGCCTTATTACATTTTCATGGAACAAATCAGGGTCACCTCATCTTTTGGTTCCAAAATCACCAGGTTGGCTTTTCACAGAAGGGCTCAGTTATCTTGGTTCCTTGAATGCTTTCTTAATGGCCCCATTGCCCAATCCTTGCCCTCTTTTCATTGTGACCTTCTGTTTTATATAATGGCTATTGAGCCTAATTAAAGATTGTATTTTTTCTTCTCATTTCACATCACGGCCTTGGTGAATGTATTTTATTGTCTCAAATGCTAGCCAGTCTGGGAACAAACATGGCATGCTATTTGAAGTTTTCATTATGGAAGAAGGTCCGATGTCGATTTTGGGGAAAGAAATCCTGGTAGGATACTGACTGACCGCATCTAGAAGTGACAGCAGCAGAATTTTGCATCTGGGATTCATCAGTCACTTCTTAACACAATGCAGAGATCTAAAGCCAGAGTAGTCGATCCTTCTCTATCCTTCCCTGCACATTCATCATCTCCATCTCCAATCAAACCACTGAACAGTTCACCCTATGTGAGGTCTCTCTTCTGTATTTTCGATATCTTCCCAAAACTCGGTTTTTCCTTGTGCTGGCTTGTCTGGCCAGTGCAATAGCTTCATATACTGTCTTAGCTTTCTAAAGTACTTTGTAACTTGCAATTCAATGGTATGGAGCTATTTTCTCCAGTAGGAGCAGCTGAAGAGGTAAAATGAAATTAACAAAAACCTTAACAATGTCAAACGATGATAGGTTTCTGTATGTACTCCCTCCAAAAGATCCAATATGAAGGAGGAAAGACCAAGCTACAGTTGTTTTTCTGAGAAAGGCAAAGAGATACACCCTATATGTAGGTTGAAATAATAAATCTGTTGAGATTAACCATGCAAGATTTCTTCTGATCAGCCTGTTGCTGTTTTAAAATATCAATAATGGCTGCATGGCATAAGAGATGCAGGAAGGCAGACAGTAGTTTCACTGCCCCACTGCCCCTTCCTAACCTTGACAAATGTCCTTTAAATGACCTTGATGCAGTTACCACTGTTGTCATTGTCCTCTCTGATGAATTGTTTTTTCTTTTACTTTCAGCTCGGGGACCTGCTTCACAAGTTACAGTTTGTCCTGACGTATGTGGCTCCTTGGCAGATGGCTTGGGGTTCTTCGTTTCACGTGTTTGCTCAGCTCTTTGCCATTCCTCGTATCCTTTCTGCTTCTATTTTCACCCTCCAGCTGAGATTCACATTTTACGGAAGCAAGCTTTTCATTGACCCCTGGCAATAAAAAAATTGTAAAGTCTTTAAGATTACATTTTAATGGGGACATGAAGAGGCACTTTGGATCCCTTTAGGCCACTTAGCCTTAAAAGATACTTCTTAATTTTGAACTCTTCCTGCTTCCTAATGCATATTCAGGAGTTACTTTTATTTTTTTTCTGGTCCTTCCATTTCCCATGCCCAGATCTGCATTAAGATACCCTGTCTTTTAAATGGAAAGTTACTGCTTAAATGATTGAGTCACCTTGTGCAAAATAGTGCAAATACATGTGCTGTTATTAAACATTGTGGATAGGGTTGATGCATTCAATACATTTTTATCAAGTGTATATTATTTTATAGTATGGTTATCATATTGTACTTCAGTGATGTTCAGAAACCCAAGATTAGATCCAAACAGCATTTGGAAGACTAACAACTTAAATTATGGTCTTTTAGTGGCTATTAGGCACGAAGCCTTGGTTTCCATGTGTATTTTACAGTGTTTACATAATAATTTTAATTTACTTCATAACAAATTTTGAGATGCTCCTTCTAAACATCACTTTGACATTGATAGCTAAGTTTTAGATATGTGCACATGTGGGTAAGGGGAAGCGGAGAGAGAAATTGCTTTAAAAATACTCTCGAAGAAAGAGATTAATTAAAATTTGACTCAGACCTAAAATACATCCTCAAAGGTTTTTTTTCCCACTGAATTTAGAGTTTTTAAACCTGTGTGTTTCCCAGGAAACAGGGACCACTTGCATCAGAATCCCTGGAGGAACTAATTAAACTAAGTAGATTCCTGGGCCCAGCTCATACTTTTTAAATCAAAGTTCACGGGCCGGGATCCTGGAGTCTGTCTTTTCACAAGCTTTCTTGGTGATTCTTATGCCATCAGTGTGTGTGAACCACAGTTCTAAACTCTGGCAATCCATCAGGGCTGCTGTTAGCTAACTTGAATGACCACTCAGAGCTCTCTTCCATGTGAAATTTACATAAGGCTCATTAAGACAATTCTTAAGGAATCTCTAGGATCTTAACTTGGTGTACAGGAATGGAAACATACTCAGGATAATCCTTGAGTAATAATATATTTTATATTTTGAAAAATGATTTCTTCCAGGCCCATAACTTTTTTTTAAAAAAAGTTAAGCATACGAAGAGTGGATCTCACAATACACATTGTTCTATGTTCCTATTCTTAGATGTGCATTAGTATTTCTAAAGTGTTTCAAGGTCATTTGGCAGAATAAGCTAAGGAAAAATTATGTATATATTTGCAAAGCCTGAGCTTGTGCTCCACCCTTTCCCTTTAGCTGCAGTCACTTTCTATAAAGCCAGTAATTTCAGTTTTCCAAATAGAGTCCTTTAAAACAAAAACAGGTGAAATATTGAGTTGATTTTTAATCTCTTTCTGACGTATTTCTAAAGTTTCCTTTTTAGAATTTAAAGCATGTTTATTCAATGAAAATGATTAGATTAACGCAAATTTGTTGTTGAGGAGTTGCACCAAGAATTTAAAACTTGAAGTTATAATTCCTGATGTCATAACTTTGGACTTGCATCTGTCTGTAGCATTTCTTGTTGATGTTTATGCCTTGTTAGGTGAGTTCAATATTACTTATTATTCCTTGGAGTTCCACGACTAAATTAAGACTGTTCTGGGAACCATAATTTTCAAATACTTGCCCTATATTCGTGTTGAGGGTTCACACATGAGCACATGGTATTTGGCACTTAATAAGTCCTATAAGAATAAAGACAGCGTTAGGATTTATCTCAGCTTGTGCACAGTGAGCATTAAATTTAAATACTTTCACGATGTATAGACTAATTGCCTTACAACATGGAAACATTCGAGATGCAAATTTTATTGGGCATTTGGTGGTTCCGTTTTAGAACGCTCAGTGGACCCCCTTGTTTTGTTCCTAAGCCTGGCCCTGTTAGTGACACCCACTTCCACCCCTTCTGCTAAGACACAGAGCCTTCAAATTGACCTCCCTGGAGGCTGGCCACTGACAGTATCTTTACCCTCTCCCCCATACCCATGGACACCCCCTCATCCTTCCTCAGTTGTAAAGGTAGATATTTGTTCCTTGGAGTCCAACATCATGCTGTTCAAACTATAATCAGATAAATAGTTGAAAAACTGGATATACATGCCACCCAGACAAAGCTATTAAGTTATTAAGTGTCAACCATGGATCTTGGCTAATTTTGAAATGTTAATTATTTTATCACTCTATTAAGAAGCTGTGGGCTCCATATCAGCATTGAAAAGGGACTAATTTGCTCTGTTTTGGAATTGAATTAGCTTTCAGGCCAGCAGGGCACTGTTTGGTAAATTGCTTTTTCTAGTACTAGCATGTTTTCTCCCTCCATAGCCTCTGTTAGCTTCTGAGCTTGTAACCTCCAGGGAAAGATGAGAATATTCACCCTTTTAATATGTGTAGAGACCATGCAAGACCATTGTCTTCTAATAATTAGATAGACTTAGCCAGATTCTCTATAGTAAACCCAGAGATTGGGAGGGCTGCTTTCTACTTGGTGCATCCTTTTGCACTTCTAATGATTTTTTTAAATCTTTTCATAATTGATGCTTTCTGGCTGGGCACAGTGGCTCACGCCTGTAATCCCAGCACTTTGGGAGGCTAGGGAGGGCAGATCATGAGGTCAGGAGATTGAGACCATCCTGGCTAACACGGTGAAACCCCATCTCTACTAAAAATACAAAAAAATTAGCAGGACGTGGTGACAGGCGCCTGTAGTCCCAGCTATTTGGGAGGCTGAGGCAGGAGAATCACTTGAACCTGGGAGGCAGAGGTTGCAGTGAGCCGAGATGGTGCCACTACACTCCAGCCTGGGCGACAGAGCGAGACTTCATCTCAAAAAAAAAAAACAAAAAACAAACAAAACAAATAATAGATGTTTGCATTTTAAGTGTGCTTTTGAAGGAGTGATCATCTACCCCTTAGGTTAATCTCTCAGCTGTTTCTCTTAGAAATAAAGTGGGCTTTATGCGCCTACTCCTCTTAGTAGCTCTTCTTTCTTGGCGCTGTCTTGCCAGTAGTAGTGACAGCCTTTCCTATTTGCCCAGAGTGTGCTATAATTCTTTGCTGATCTTCCCGGAAAAACGGTCCTCTTTATTCACTGCCACCCTCCCTCTAACCTGTTAAACGTCATTTCCTTTCCTACCACATTGAACTTTATTTTTAGACTGGCACAGTTTCCTCACTTCTTAAATTTTGGATAATTGTTTCTGGCATTTAAAAAATGTACAATGTAATCTCTAGGGAAATTTTAGAATCAAAAACAAGAGCCAGTCAGCCCCCCTTTTAATATGTGTAGAGACCATGCAGGACCCCTGTGTTCTAAAAATTAGACAGACTTAGCCAGATAATCACATGTTAGCACATCTGCCCAGCCCTGGCTCCACTTGGTTTTGTCCTGGTTCCTCTGCAAGCCTCATCACAGCCTCTGTCCCCTGATGTGGGGACTTCCCCCTCTTCCTTTCTTCTCAACACAGCCCCTCAGAAAACTCCAGCTCTGACCTCACTCTGCTTTCTCATAGTTTTTTCAATACCTTCATGCAATGATATCTTCCGTGCAATTCCCTTTTCTTCCAATGACAAGGAGCATAATAGCTAATATGTTGTGTTTTGTGGCAGAAGTATTTAGGTATTTTTCAGAAGAGGAAACTGATGGGTGATAATAGATATTACAGTAGCGTATTGTTCTGTAGTTCTCTATTTGAACCTAGGTCAAAATAAAAAGAATTGGATTTAAATTGCAGCACAATAGAGATCTTTTTGATACCTAAACAATTCAACATTGGGATGTATTATTAGTGGAGGATGTGACATTTTACTCCTGAAAATGCTTGGGAGTAAATAGAAAGTTTAAAAAAAAGAAAAAAAAGTCACTCTTGAAAAAAAAAAATCATGATTTTTTTGAGACAGGGTCTCACTCTGTTGCCCAGGCTGGAGTGCAGTGGTGCAATTCTAGCTCACTGCAGCCTCAAACTCCTGGGCTCAAGAGATCCTCTCACCTCAACCTCCTGTGTGGCTGGAACTACAGGTGTGCACCACAATGCCCGGATAATTTTTTTTTAATCTGATTTTAAATCTACTAAAATGTATGTGAAAGTGTGGACAGCACAAGACTCACTCCTGTTTTATATCTTACATATAAATGGGGCTATTAGGGAATCCCTACTTCCATCCCCACCCCTTTATCACATAATTTGTTTAACGTTATGTTAAACCACTTAGAAGTCTGAGTTACTTCTATATTCTTGATAATGCAATGCAGAGTCTTCCTGTCTGTGCCAAGCATTTCCTTTTTACTCTGTGCCAGAACTTTTTGAACATGGGTTACAGAAATAAGACCCCCTTAGTTCAGCAGTGAGAGAGATACAGCTGTCAACAACTTCCCAGCAGGAAGACCAGCCTTGTAGGAGGTCAGATCAGATCTGTAGTAGAATGTTCCAAGTTCTAATACCTACCCTAGGACCAGGAAGGATGTCCATATTACAGGACCTGGGCAATCTGGCTCTCCACTGACTTCTGCCACCCCCATGGATTCTGGCCAGCAGTTCTCTCTTGCGCTTCCAACCACAGGCCCCACAGAACCTCTGCGCCACAATGATGGTGAGTGATTGGCAGCTGGGAGTCTCCAGTGATGGAGTGAGACCTGAAGGGACCAGCTTGCTCAGAGAACTGTTGCTTCTGGCTCCTCGCCACTAATCACCAAAGATCCGTTGGGCTTAAGCCAAAAGCAACAGACATGCTAAGTTTAATATTGAGCAATTACCTCTTTGATCAAGCAAGGTGTGTGAAATTAACACATGCCAGTACGTGAGAAACTCATGTAAGAATGCCTATAGAAGCAATTGGCTCACAAAACACTTACTTCATGTGCATGTGGTGTTCTTTGCTTAAAAACTAGATATGACTTGAATTGAACCAATGGTGTTCAATATACACTATCTGTTTATCTGTGTATGCATCTACCCAGGTAGATAGATGGATAGATATTTCGAACAGTGGGAAAACATTCTTCAAGAAACAGATGCTACCTTCCCAACAATTCTATTATTTGTTTTCAAAAAGTATCATCTAATATTAATTATTTACAAAGCTACTTGATACTTTAGTAAAGGTACCCTAGTGTGTTTTGTTCAGCTAATAATCTTAGTAAAGAGAAACTGTTCTTTTCAATCCTTAGATATTAAATCTTTGCCATGAATCAGACTAAGACCGCTGAGATTTTTATGAGAATCATTTGGTTTACATGGTGGTAAAATGAGACGTAGCAGGGTACTATTGAAAGTTTTATGTTTATAAATCTATACATAGAGAGATTAAGTGTGTGTCCTTTGTTCTTTCTTTGGTGGAAAAAATGGCTTTAGTGAAAACTCATAAAAATTTGAAATAATATTTTAAAAATATAGGAATAATAATTTTTTTTGCCTTAACTCAACATTCTCAGATTCTGCCGTGCTTTTCTTTCAGACGATTGCCACGTCAATCTTTTCTACCCCATTGAGCCCATTTCTTGGGAGTGTCATTTTCATCACATCGTATGTCAGGCCAGTGAAATTCTGGGAGAAAAACTACAAGTAAGATCCTAAAATCAGTGCTCAATTCCTTTTCTCTAGTGTGCGCTTCAGAAGGTTCCTCTGCCTTCCTCTGTTAGAGGGTCCCTGGCTCCAGGCTTCCCCCGGCTGTGGGGCCAGGCCAAACCTGTCTCTTCTGATGACTTCCTCCGTTCAGTGACTCAGCTCTTGGGTCTCAGGGATCTGGAAAGAACATGACTGATTTCAAATTAGCCAACGAATGCTAGTCCGGGTTTCACCAGTTGTGAAGGAAGAGTTATCACTGCCAAATTTT
>NW_012105775.1:1744334-1745657 GCF_000951045.1 Mandrillus leucophaeus | reverse complement strand
AAAGGGGAATCTTTGTGCAGAGATGACCTTGGAGGGAGGCATTCTAATACCTGCGCAAAAGGAGTTAGGTGTTTTGTTATTTAGTCTCCTCACTTCCCAAATTCAGCCATCCTTTTTGAGTGAGGTGCTTGGGTCTGAATTGTCAGTTTATGTGGGTTACTCAAATGTATGGGCTTCTAGAGCAAGATTTTTGTTTATTCAGTCCCACGAAGAACTGTTTCTGCCGCGTTTATTCTTTTCATCAGTAAATAACACAGATATTAGCACTAGGCTCCCTGTATATGTGTGGGGGGTGTCTGCCTCTGGATGCCCTTCTCATGGGTTGAAGAGGGCTTGCTTCAGGGTCTAAGGGGATGTACAAGGATACCTGCCCTTGCCTAGGTCTTTCCGAAAGAGCCAAGTGGAAGGAAATTTTCAACTCCACTGCAGGAGTTGAGTCTTGGTGCCAAACCCAGTCTGCTGAAGGTCTATTGTTGCCTTTTGTGAAGGCATCAGAATGCAGCATCCTCTGGCCTGTCTGCTGAAAAGATGAGTGGAGGGAAATCACGACAGTAGAGTGGTGGGCACCAGGAAAGGAAATGACAGGAAATCTCATCTGGATCCTTACAAACACTCTGGAAATCTCATTCTATCTATTTAAAACTTTTTTTAGTTTCAAATCCTAATCAATGAGTTTTAGTGCTCTGACTGGAGAGTTTCTGTGTGGCCGTTCTAATTACCATCTTTTGAGTCTGATACAAAGGACCAGTCAGGTAATGTCATTTATCCTGTTTAATGTTGTACTAGTTGTTCCATCACTTTAAAAGGGATGCCTGAAAAGATATTCTCATCTGGAGCTTTAGTGAGCACATTTACCACCATGAACTGCCGCCACCAGCCTGGGTGTGTGTGCTGGAGGCCACCTAGCAGTCCCCTCTCCTGGCTTCCTCTTTCTTTTCACCCCTGCTCCCTCACTCTCCAGTTGCTTGGCACAGATCTTTTCAAACTGACTTGTGTTTGTGCAGGTCTCTAATGAGAGCTGCAGTGTACCAAAACAATTTTAATACTTCAAGGAAGTGGTAAATAAATCACCAGTGACCTGATAATCACAGCTAGTCCCTTTTCTCCCCGAACTGGCCTGTCCTGAAACCTGCAGACCTCCTGTTCCCTGATGCTGTGCCTCACTGGGGTGTATGACAAATGTGTCCCCTGTCTGCCTTTTTACCCTAGCCTCCTAACTAACCTGCTTGCTACTCTCTGCCCACACACAGCTCTAGGGTAGCTGTCCTAAAACACAGCTCTCAGCACGTCACTCTTCTCCTCAAAAGCCTGCAGTTGCTCATT
>NW_012105775.1:1740401-1741876 GCF_000951045.1 Mandrillus leucophaeus | reverse complement strand
TTTTCATCACATCGTATGTCAGGCCAGTGAAATTCTGGGAGAAAAACTACAAGTAAGATCCTAAAATCAGTGCTCAATTCCTTTTCTCCAGTGTGCGCTTCAGAAGGTTCCTCTGCCTTCCTCTGTTAGAGGGTCCCTGGCTCCAGGCTTCCCCCGGCTGTGGGGCCAGGCCAAACCTGTCTCTTTTGATGACTTCCTCCGTTCAGTGACTCAGCTCTTGGGTCTCAGGGATCTGGAAAGAACATGACTGATTTCAAATTAGCCAACGAATGCTAGTCCGGGTTTCACCAGTTGTGAAGGAAGAGTTATCACTGCCAAATTTTTGTAGGTGACCTAAGGGAAGGTTGTTTAACAAGCCATTGGTAATGTCCTTTGATATGCCAAGATGGTCCCTGGATGGCATCTTTTTTTCCTGTCTGTAGCATCGCTTCTATGAGCATTCTAAATAGACAGTCTTGTATAAGTGGGCAGCCATCACAGATGTATGGAAAAGAGATCACCAGTTTTTCTGGGTGCCATAAAATTTGTGGCCACTATTTGGACCTGTCATAAATTTCCTTGAGCAATTGGTGATTGACAAAGTAGGAATGTTATTCCTACGGGAAGGTTTGAAGAGAGAATTAGTGGTTCACCAAGTAATCCTAAAGACCTCTTCATGATTTGTGGGAGGAGGTCTTGAGAATAGCTAGCAGGGAAGGAAAGCGTGTGTGTCCGGCAGTCTGCAGCTGGGACAGAGAACTCTGGATTGCTCCATGTGTTACAGCACGTCTTCCATTTCAATCTCCTCTGCCCTAATTTATTAACCATACTTGTGCTATTTATTACTTTTAAACCCTAATCCTTTTTCCATAATTTATTCACATTTTGCAGAGTGCTAGCATTTTACAATGTGTCTTTTATGTCTCACAGAAGCCATCATTAAGTTAGACCCGTGGTTTCACGCTTCTCCCAAGAGATGGTTTATAAAATGTGCATCCTTCTGGCACAGGTGTGTGGCTTAGGGATTAGAACACAGCCTGCCTGAGTTCACACCTCATCCCTCCCACTTAACATTGATCATTTCAGGCCTCCTTTTCCTCATCTGTAAAATGGAAGTGAAATCATAGGACCTACTGCATAGACTTGTGAAAAGAAAATGAATTAACATACATAAAACACCAGGAACAGGAGCTGCCACAAAGTACGCACCACGTGAGCCTGGGCTAGGATGATTCTTCTCCGACTGCTCCGCGGGGAAGTTCCTGTCCCAGCTTGACCCATGCTAGTGGGTGTTTACCATGACTCGGGGGGATCTCCTTCGGACAATCTCACGTTTAGGGATGCCCTGGTGAAAACTAATCAAACCAGTGAGCCCTACTTCCGGCCCGTGAGGAGTGGAGGGAGGTCCCTCAGGTTTCTGGCAGATTTCTTCTAAGAGACGTAGATTTTGCAATAAAAGTAAAGTTGTCTTGAAATTCACACATAACAAGGCTGCT
>NW_012105775.1:1728573-1738066 GCF_000951045.1 Mandrillus leucophaeus | reverse complement strand
GTGCCCGGCCGGAACTGAATTTTAAATTCCATTTACTTTTAACTCACTTAAATTTAAATAGCCACCTGTGATGAGAGGCTACCATATTGGAAAGCACAGATATAGACCCTTCTTTCTCGAACTTTCTAGCCCATCTCCCACAATACTTTCCCACACATCATATACTGTGAATTTCCATTCCGAATCTCTCCTTGGATTATGCCCTTCATATAGAGTGACCTTCCCTCCCTCAACCTCTTCATCTCCTCTTCACACCTAGTTGGCAAAACCCAACTTAAATGGCAACTCTGCCATGAAGTTGCCCTGATCACCCCAATTAAAAATTGTCTTTCCTTTCCTAAATTCCTCTAACAGTTTGCCTTTGTGTTCTTGTTATCTATTACTCAGTAACAAATCTCTGTAAACCTTAGTTTTTGTCTTAAAACAACAGGAAACAATTTGTCATATCTCATGGCTTCTATGGGTCAGGAATTTGGGAAGAGCTGGGCTGAGTGGCTGTGGTTTGGGGACCCTTATGAAGGTGGTGACTGGGACTGAAATAGGAAATTGGAACTGCTGGGGACTAACTGGACATCTTTCTGTCTTTTCGTGTAGTCTCAGAACCTCTCCATGTAATCTCTGGGTGAGTGAGAGGTTTGGCTTCCTGAGAGCATGGTGGCCTCAGGGCTTCAGCAAAAGTTTTCTAGTGAGTAAGGTATTAATAAAAGTTACATTGATTTTTCTGGCCTAATCAATTCTCTCCCATTCTATTTTCTACAAGTAAGTCACTCACCCACCCAGATTCAAAGAAAAGGGAATTATGTTCTGCCTCTTGGTGGATATATGGTAAGGTTCAAGAGTGGTTTGCAGGATGGAGAGGTACTGTAGCAGTCATGTTTGGAAAAATAAATTTGCTACTATGGCCATCAGTAAATTCTACCCAAGATTGGTGTAGTCTATACTTTCAATTCTGAACTTGTTTAGTTTTCATTTTTGTGTGCCTAATGGGGTCCTGCAAAAAGTAGGTGTTCTGTACATTTTTCTTTTTTTTGAGACGGTGTCTCACTCTGTCCCCCAGGCTGCAGTACAGTGGTGCGATCTCAGCTCTCTGTAACCTCCGCCTCCCGGGTTCAAGTGATTCTTCTACCTCAGCCTCCTGAGTAGCTGGAATTACAGGGGCCTGCCACCACGCCTGGCTAATTTTTGTATTTTTAGTAGAGATGGGGTTTAGTAGAGACCGTGTTGTTCAGGCTGGTCTTGAACTCCTGATCTTGTGATCCACCATCTTCGGCCTCCCAAAGTGCTGAGATTACAGGCGTGAGCCACCGTGCCTGGCCTGTAAATATTTCTTAAGTGAATTAAGTCCAACAATATTATGTCAGAGGAAATAGAAATCCTAATCTGGCTTCACATTTGCTGAGGCGAGAACACTCACTGCTAGACTGAGGTGGTCTTGACTACTAACAAGGTCTTTAAAATCTGTCTTGATGAGCTCTGCCTGGTGTCTTTATTTTAATTCCAGGCAACAATAGCAAATGCAGTATGTAATAGTGCTTTGTGTTTATACATCCCCCTAATGTCAGAGGATTCTAGAAAGCTTTAGAAACACATTCTGATATTATGATTTATCATCCTGCTCTTTGTATATAAACAGTCACTAAATAACCAAACTTTGTCATTAACATGAAACAAATGTTTAGGCCAGAAATTACATGACACATGTGCCCAGTTATCTCAGCAAACATCTTTGTTCTAAAGGAGTTGACTATTTTCAGCTTTCTGAAATAATGAAAACTCCCATTAACAGGGATTTTGTTTTGATATGTCAAAAACCCTCTATAAAATGTAAAATACATTAGACCTACAACGCTAGATGAAAGGGAAATAAAGCTTTCATGTTGGTTACATTTCTAGAATTCTATCCAGATTGGTTTTAAAATGTTACATTGTTCTGGGTGTTACCCTTTACGGCAAATGTGTATTAAGCATCATCTATGCGAGTGTACTGTGCTAGGCTTTACCTAGCAGGAATCACTCTGTGACTGGTCTGCAAAAGTATCAACCCTGCATCTGTATCTCTGGACCTGCCTTTCTCAGCAAGAAGATAATTGGTTCTACTTAATCCTCAGCTGTTAACTGAGGCAGCGGTAGACCATCAGAAAGCATGAGCTTTGTGGTCGGTCCAACCACAATTAAAATCCCAGTGCATGTGCTTGGTTAGGTGTTTGGGATGTTACTTTGTCTGTGAGCCTCAGTTAACTCATCTGTAAAACTCCTCAGACGTCATACACACCAAATGAGACATGGTTCGCTTTGGTAAATGTGTAAGTCATTTCTGTGTACAACATACCTATCCTTATTCCTGACCCCATTTCATTTTCCTTTCCTAAATTTCTATCTTTTCTCATTCAGCTTTTAATCTAGTTGTAACTAGACATATATTATGCATCCCTGCAATCTACCTGAGTCCTTTCTGAAATGGCAGAACGCAATCAAATCAACAGGGGAATCGACACATATAGATTGTGTACCATCACATCCACAGCCAGCCTGCTGTGAGAGGCCCAATAAATATTATTTTTCCCTTCAGGCACCATGTTTATTTTGATACCTCGGTCAGTCACTGAGCCCCAGTTCTGTTCTTCGAGCCTCACAGCCGCCTTTATGGAGTAATAGGCTCTCTAAGTCCCATGGTTTTGTGTGTTATCTAACAACAAAATAAATGATAAAAATATTTTAACTAGTCTTTGGTGAGCTCTCGTGAATCTCACTGTGTTGTTTTCCAGCCCCTTGTTGGTTTGTAATATAGACATGAGTGTAGCACGGACCCTTAGGAATTACGGTATGGCCTCTGTGCTCTGGACCATGCAGCCTCTTCTCGGTGCTGGTGGAGCAGATCTTGCGCCTTGCTAGGCAGCCCTTGTGAGTGCTGTTACAGCTGTGGGCTCTTCATTGAGTTGAATCTGCTCCTTGTGATAGCACCTGGATACCCCTGCTGACGCAGCATCAAGATGCTGATTCCTACACCTGCTGCTCTTTACCGGTTTGGAGACAGCTCTCCTTCCTTTGCCACCCTCTTTTTCAGGCTAAATGGTACAAACTGTTCCTTGTGTAAAATGGTCTAGACCTTGGAAATCCTAGTCAGCCTCCTCTAGATGTTCACTGAATTGCCCCCAACCCTCCCCACCTTCACCTTGCTCCAGAGGTCATCTAATTGGTTCTCAGTAGAAGGACCTGTTACTTCGGCAACCCAGGTGTCCCGCTCTCATTTGCGCCACTTAAAATCTAAAATGTCTCATTATTTCACAAAACATTTGCTGAGCTGACCCTTCATCATCCTGATCTTACGTGTGAGTGTGGTTTACTGAAAACAGGAGGTTTACGTTTTCGCTATCACCTCTCATCTTACTGGTTTTAACTCACCATTCCAGCCCATAGAGGTCAGTTTCATTCATGTCATCTTTCACCCCTCCAGCCCCCTCAGTTTGGCAGCAGATGGGATTATCTGTCACTATCCGGAGCTTCATTCATGATTTGCTAATGATGGTGCACAGGATGGAGCCAGGGATGCCTGGCTTGATCAGGCAATCAAAGAAAGAAATTCTCAACTTCACAGTTTATTTTTTAACTTTTTCCAAATGAATATTGCCAAATGCTTTCTACCCACTAAGCTGTTTTAAAGGTGACTTGTAAGATCTTTGCAAAGCATTGAGCTTCTCAAAAGGCAATTTTTTTTCTTAAGTGCAAAGCAGGCAGCTTTTCTGGCTTATGGGTTAATAGTACAATGCAACCCTGTCATTAAAAGCTGTTCTTCCTTTAAAGTTATGCCAGAGAGGGATTTACATAGATCTACTTGCAGTTAAGTTACCCCATAATTTATTTGGATACATTTACAAGGTGCCTGCATGCACCATGACAAGGAACGCAACACATTTTTATTTGTCCGATGCCCTTGTTTTAGTTACTGCTGAGATAAATGTCGTGACTCTCCTTTATCAGGAATCCGAAGTCTATTAGAGCTTTCAGACCCATTCTTCGGAGTAAGTTGGGCCCTGGATCTATTATTCTTAATGGTAATAATAACAGTAGTAGGAGGGGAGCAACAGTAGTAGCAGTAACAATGGCGATCCTCATCTTCTTGTATTTATTGAACATCTGCTCATCTTCTCTAGTATATTCATTCCAGTCCTAACATTCACTCTGGAAGCAAAGTTTCATTTTTCTCATTTGACAGATCAGAAAAAAAAGAAACTCAAGGAAGTTAAAAAACTTGCCCAAGGTCACAGAACAAGTGAGCAGCTGAGCCAGGATATTAACCCAGGGCTGATCTCATTTCAAGCCCAGAACACGCTTTCCATTATATCCTGAAGCCTCTCAGAGGACACACACACACACACACACGCACACACACAAACACACACAGAATGCCAGTTGATGCATTTGCCCATGAGAGCCTTAAAAGGAAGGCACCATCACAAGAGCCCTGTGTGGCCAGAAAGGCCTGTCTGGAAAGGAAAGCAGCTGCAGCTCTGAGCCCTGAGGCATTTGCTCAGAGTGGCAGGACAGGTCAGAACCACTGCAGGTCAGAAGCAATGCAGCTCGCCAAGACCACCCTTAGAATCATTAGGCTGAGCTTTGAGCTTTCATACTCATCACTGGACCACAAAACATTCATAGCTCAAGAGAATGGAGTGCCCGTCTTCAGGCTGCAAGAAAACGTGGTGAGTGGCCACTTTGCAAGTCATCAGCTTGCAGGTTTGTCTTTTCCTTTTCCTCAAGAGAGGCTTCCTGATGCTTCCCCATGGCCCCGGCCTGGTTCTTAGCAGCTCCAGACGCTACGCAGGGATGCGTAAGAACGGGAATGAAGCCTCAGTGACCCTCATGGATGACAAGTGACCATCTGAGATTCTGAATACAGTCTCAGGCCCAGAAAGGGGTCGAGCTAATTAATACAGGTACAACTTTTTATTTATTTATTTATTTTATTTTTGAAATGGAGTCTCGCTGTATCACCCAGGCTGGAGTGCAGTGGCGTGATCTCAGCTCACTACAACCTCCGCCTCCCGGATTCAAGCAATTCTCTGCCTCAGCCTCCCAAATAGCTGGGATTATAGGCCGCCACCACACCCGGCTAATTTTTGTATTTTTAACAGAGACGCGGTTTCATCATCTTGACCAGGCTGGTCTTGAACTCCTGACCTCGTGATCCACCCGCCTTGGCCTCCCAAAGTGCTGGAATTACAGGCATGATCCACCGCACCTGGCCCAGATGAGGTGGCTTTTTAAATGGGTGATTTGAGAAATCCCTATGTGAGGCTACCACCTGCCGTTGATTTTCTAAGGTGTTAAATAACTTCACACATCTGGGAAAGGAATTTTCAAATGCTCTCATTTTAACCGGGAGCTAACAGGGAGTCTTCAGGAATCTTCCTCCCCAGGCAGAACTCAGAGTTGTCCAGATGGATACAGAAATGAAAGTTTTGGGAAATATAAACATGCATGAGAGTCACTTAGAGGATTGCAGTGGACTGAATGTTTGTGTCCCTTCTCCCCCAGATTGAAACGCTAACCCACAATGCAATGGTATTAGGAGGTGGGGCCTTCAGGAGGTGATTAGGTCATAAGAGTGGAGCCCTTATGCATGGAATTAGTGCCCTCATACAAGGGACCTCAGAGAGCTCTCTAACCCCTTTTTCCTCCATGGGAGGGTACTGTGAGAATTTGGCGTTCTGCAACCTGGAAGAGGCCCTTAGTAGAACCTGAGCATGCTGACACTCTTGTCTCGGACTTCCAGCCTCCAGAACCGTGAGCAACATATTTCTGTTGTTTATAAGCCACCTGGTTTATGGTATTTTTTAAATAGCAGCCTGAAGTGACTAAGATGAGATACGTGTGTGTGTGTGTGTGTGTGTGCATGGATGAAAATGACTTGTTTCAGCATTAACATGGTTTAGCTGCTACAGGACGATGTTTGGGGAGATGGCAGGTACTGGGATTGACAGGTTACGGCCCAAGTAGGAATATGGACCAACTCTTGAACTTTCCAAAAGAAATAGAAATAAGGAGAAACCAGCCAAAAAAAACATCATAGTTATGCATGATAACATAGAAATGTCAAGACGGACTGAGGTACTGGAAAAGAGATCAAAGTTTAAAGTCAGTAAATCTCACCCAACTGACTGGGGACATATGGGCCAAACCTGGGAACTGACAGCAGGGTAGTGCCTGCCTCCTATTTCATTTCACTCCGGAAAGACTTACATTAGGGCACAGGCAAGTGGGAAACAAACAAGTACGTGAGATTATGGCCAAGAGGGCCAAAGCCAGAGAAAGAAAAGGTGTGAAGCCTGGCGTCCCAGAGGTCTATTGTTCTTGTCTAGCCAGAGTGAGTTCTGGGACTTTAGGGTGTCCTAAAGTATCCTAAGGTGTCCCTTCCTTCCCACCGGACTTGGTGGCATGAGGTGCAAGCCTATTGCTGTTAGCAGTCCTTTGGCACCACAAAGCAAGAACTGTCCTGAGGACACAGCAAACACAAAGGAAGGCTGGGCCGAGGGACACAGAGGATGATGACACTCCCCTATCTCCAAAGTCCACCAAGGCCTAAAAGGACCTTTGAGCTTCATGAGCCACTGAATTCTGTATTTGGCTTAAGCCATTTTGAGTTGAGTTTTCTGTCACTTGAAATCAAAAGACTCCTAATAAAAGCAAGTGGTGGCTTTTATCAAAGGAATCCTTCTCTCTTACCTTTTACTTTTTTTTTTTTTTTGAGATGGAATCTCACTCTGTTGCCTGGGTGGAGTGTAATGGCATGATCTCGGCTCATTGCAACCTCCTCCTCCTGGCTTCAAGCAATACTCCTGCCTCAGCCTCCTGAGTCGCTGGGATTACAGGTGTCCGTCACCACACCCAGCTAATTTTTTGTATTCTTAGTAGAGAGGAAGGGTTTCACTCTGTTGGCCAGGCTGGTCTCGAACTCTTGACCTCATGATCCACTCGCCTCGGTCTCCCAAAGTGCTGAGATTACAGGTGTAAGCCACCACGCCTGGCCACCTTTTACTTTTAGGGAGTGATGGCACAAAAGCATACCTTTATTGCCATAATTCTGTGTCACTAAGTAGCCTAGAATGCCAGAGAAGGTGCTGGCATCCATCCCCTATTGTACCTCCAGGGTTGAGTGGCAGACAAAAGAACTTTAAGCTCTCCAAGCTCAATCACCAATGTACCCTTAACTTAGGTTAGTCCTTCCACTTCCCTTCTCTGCCTCGGATTTCCTCACCTGGAATTTATGTCTGAATGCTCTTACTTCTGAGAAGCCAAATTATGAACTTGACTCCATCCCACTGTTTTGCTGACGGATGGGAAAACTCTTACATGTAAGGTTTGACACTTGAGGTATGGAAATGAGCTATTATACACATATATTCCAGAAAGCCGATGCTTTTGAGGAATTCCAGTATGTTGAATTTCTCAAACAGCATTGCTTTGAGCTTATTACACATTGTGCTGTGGTGCATAATTTTACTCAGGGTCCTATTAGTTTTTGCTGAGCAGTTAAAAAGTATTTGAAAAGTACAGAATAGTGTAGCAGACCATGCGACTGCAGGGAGGCGTCGAACATGCCCAGCTGCTTCCCAGCTGTCTGGTGCTGCTGACGCTTCAAGGTCACCCAGGAGCGAGGCTTTGTGAGTGATTCAGGTTGATGGATGGTTTTAGGGAGTATAAGCCTTGTACAGCAGGAGGGCAGAGCCCTGTTCTGAATCACTATAGCAAGTAAGAGGAGGATCCTTAGCTCGTCCAGCTTTTAGGAAAGTGTTAGAGATGGGACTGATTTATTCTAAACAAAGGAAGGCGGGACGTATGCGGCTTTTAAATTTACATTGTCTTAAACTCTTTTACTACGTGCCTCAAATAAATGTGATGCAGGAGATTTCTTAGGCAGATTTGAAGCATCTGGACAGTGAGGGTTTACTCCCCAAGGCCAAGAATACTGAGCACTTCTAATTAAAACGTCTTCCCTGAGATCGGCCAATACGCCAAGTGACTGTCAGAGGCCACTCCACGGTATGTTCTCATTCTGTGTTATAACAGCAGACCACTGTAGGTACTGGGAGGCTTTTGCATTTGAGGCTCTGTGAGACTCATTCTGTAGGATTCTGATAATCATGTGCTTGTTTAATCTTGTTACTCTGAGCATGTTTCCAGGACTGACTCTAATCCTACTTTATTGAAAGCAAAGACCTTGCCCAGGCCTTACATAGAGTTGCTGCTTCTTGGTACACAGTGCTCTTGATTCATGAGTGGAATTAATATATAATGTGAATATACAAAACCATTCTCTTATTTTTCTTGTCACTTTGGAAGCATTCTGTCATCATCTCTACTCCATAGGGCTTACAATGCTCTTTCATGTGTGGATTGCTGTGTTGGCTCTCCCTGTAAACTCAACTAAATAGATGCTCCCTTTCATGATTTTTTAAATGAAAAGTGACTGGTAATGTCAAAATAATTATATACACGAGAATTAGAAAAAAATTACCCAGTAAAAATAAGGGCAATTTAATATATTATATTTCTTTTTATATTTTGTAATATCTTAGGGTGCTTTCTAAATTGATTATTGGTTCTACAGGTTGCGTAGTTGGAGCTTATTTGCCTGTAGTCAGGGAAGACTGTGAGAGAGGCATGGGACAGATTTGGGAGAAAGGAAGGAAAGAGAGTTCTTAGTAGATGTTAAAGAAAATTGTTTGGGTAGGAAAAGTTTCAAAAAGCCTCATTTTAGGAGTAGTGCAGAGTAATAGAGCACTCACTTGATGGTTAACGTTATCACTGATAAACAGGAGCCACTGGGGAAGGTTTCTGAGGGTGTTTTTCACTGTTTTCCAAGAGCCTGTTTTAGGAAAACACCAGTGAGGGTTGAGGAGAGATGAGTGAACTCATTTTCTGTCGAATTTTGTCCCTGTGCTCCTAGAGTCAAGATTTGACACAATCTATTTTAGTATTTGAAAAATCTAATTTAAAAAGAAATGTCAAATATTGTCAGAATAAAAAATACTATTCCTCCGCCACCCCTTAAAATAAAATCTATACCCAGAGGTACTGATGCAGTGACATAAAAACTATTTCCTATTCATTCTTTGTCACTTATCCTTCACTTGGGTGACTGGTCTGCTACAAGGCTAAAGTGACTACCTGTTTAGTTTTGCAGTAGGCAGTCATAGATGCGGCTCTGTGTTTTAATTTCCTACCGAAAGCCCTATGCTATGTTTATTTGCTATTTTAGACATTCAGAAAACTGGGGGTCAGAAGGATGAGGTGATTCTCTCCTTTACACCCCTCAAATAATTTAATAAATCATAAATCAAGTGAGAAACCAGAAATCCTGTTTGTTGACTTACAACTGCAAACTTGTTCTTGGGCACTCCCCTTCCCCTTACCTTATCATTAGTGCAATGTTTCCAATCCAAATTATTTTACATGGACTACCACATCAGAAATATGCAAACATGAGATGTCA
>NW_012105775.1:1724633-1725583 GCF_000951045.1 Mandrillus leucophaeus | reverse complement strand
ATTTCTGTTGTTTATAAGCCACCTGGTTTATGGTATTTTTTAAATAGCAGCCTGAAGTGACTAAGATGAGATACGTGTGTGTGTGTGTGTGTGTGTGCATGGATGAAAATGACTTGTTTCAGCATTAACATGGTTTAGCTGCTACAGGACGATGTTTGGGGAGATGGCAGGTACTGGGATTGACAGGTTACGGCCCAAGTAGGAATATGGACCAACTCTTGAACTTTCCAAAAGAAATAGAAATAAGGAGAAACCAGCCAAAAAAAACATCATAGTTATGCATGATAACATAGAAATGTCAAGACGGACTGAGGTACTGGAAAAGAGATCAAAGTTTAAAGTCAGTAAATCTCACCCAACTGACTGGGGACATATGGGCCAAACCTGGGAACTGACAGCAGGGTAGTGCCTGCCTCCTATTTCATTTCACTCCGGAAAGACTTACATTAGGGCACAGGCAAGTGGGAAACAAACAAGTACGTGAGATTATGGCCAAGAGGGCCAAAGCCAGAGAAAGAAAAGGTGTGAAGCCTGGCGTCCCAGAGGTCTATTGTTCTTGTCTAGCCAGAGTGAGTTCTGGGACTTTAGGGTGTCCTAAAGTATCCTAAGGTGTCCCTTCCTTCCCACCGGACTTGGTGGCATGAGGTGCAAGCCTATTGCTGTTAGCAGTCCTTTGGCACCACAAAGCAAGAACTGTCCTGAGGACACAGCAAACACAAAGGAAGGCTGGGCCGAGGGACACAGAGGATGATGACACTCCCCTATCTCCAAAGTCCACCAAGGCCTAAAAGGACCTTTGAGCTTCATGAGCCACTGAATTCTGTATTTGGCTTAAGCCATTTTGAGTTGAGTTTTCTGTCACTTGAAATCAAAAGACTCCTAATAAAAGCAAGTGGTGGCTTTTATCAAAGGAATCCTTCTCTCTTACCTTTTACTTTTTTTTTTTTTTT
>NW_012105775.1:1685476-1723793 GCF_000951045.1 Mandrillus leucophaeus | reverse complement strand
TGAGTGATTCAGGTTGATGGATGGTTTTAGGGAGTGTAAGCCTTGTACAGCAGGAGGGCAGAGCCCTGTTCTGAATCACTATAGCAAGTAAGAGGAGGATCCTTAGCTCGTCCAGCTTTTAGGAAAGTGTTAGAGATGGGACTGATTTATTCTAAACAAAGGAAGGCGGGACGTATGCGGCTTTTAAATTTACATTGTCTTAAACTCTTTTACTACGTGCCTCAAATAAATGTGATGCAGGAGATTTCTTAGGCAGATTTGAAGCATCTGGACAGTGAGGGTTTACTCCCCAAGGCCAAGAATACTGAGCACTTCTAATTAAAACGTCTTCCCTGAGATCGGCCAATACGCCAAGTGACTGTCAGAGGCCACTCCACGGTATGTTCTCATTCTGTGTTATAACAGCAGACCACTGTAGGTACTGGGAGGCTTTTGCATTTGAGGCTCTGTGAGACTCATTCTGTAGGATTCTGATAATCATGTGCTTGTTTAATCTTGTTACTCTGAGCATGTTTCCAGGACTGACTCTAATCCTACTTTATTGAAAGCAAAGACCTTGCCCAGGCCTTACATAGAGTTGCTGCTTCTTGGTACACAGTGCTCTTGATTCATGAGTGGAATTAATATATAATGTGAATATACAAAACCATTCTCTTATTTTTCTTGTCACTTTGGAAGCATTCTGTCATCATCTCTACTCCATAGGGCTTACAATGCTCTTTCATGTGTGGATTGCTGTGTTGGCTCTCCCTGTAAACTCAACTAAATAGATGCTCCCTTTCATGATTTTTTAAATGAAAAGTGACTGGTAATGTCAAAATAATTATATACACGAGAATTAGAAAAAAATTACCCAGTAAAAATAAGGGCAATTTAATATATTATATTTCTTTTTATATTTTGTAATATCTTAGGGTGCTTTCTAAATTGATTATTGGTTCTACAGGTTGCGTAGTTGGAGCTTATTTGCCTGTAGTCAGGGAAGACTGTGAGAGAGGCATGGGACAGATTTGGGAGAAAGGAAGGAAAGAGAGTTCTTAGTAGATGTTAAAGAAAATTGTTTGGGTAGGAAAAGTTTCAAAAAGCCTCATTTTAGGAGTAGTGCAGAGTAATAGAGCACTCACTTGATGGTTAACGTTATCACTGATAAACAGGAGCCACTGGGGAAGGTTTCTGAGGGTGTTTTTCACTGTTTTCCAAGAGCCTGTTTTAGGAAAACACCAGTGAGGGTTGAGGAGAGATGAGTGAACTCATTTTCTGTCGAATTTTGTCCCTGTGCTCCTAGAGTCAAGATTTGACACAATCTATTTTAGTATTTGAAAAATCTAATTTAAAAAGAAATGTCAAATATTGTCAGAATAAAAAATACTATTCCTCCGCCACCCCTTAAAATAAAATCTATACCCAGAGGTACTGATGCAGTGACATAAAAACTATTTCCTATTCATTCTTTGTCACTTATCCTTCACTTGGGTGACTGGTCTGCTACAAGGCTAAAGTGACTACCTGTTTAGTTTTGCAGTAGGCAGTCATAGATGCGGCTCTGTGTTTTAATTTCCTACCGAAAGCCCTATGCTATGTTTATTTGCTATTTTAGACATTCAGAAAACTGGGGGTCAGAAGGATGAGGTGATTCTCTCCTTTACACCCCTCAAATAATTTAATAAATCATAAATCAAGTGAGAAACCAGAAATCCTGTTTGTTGACTTACAACTGCAAACTTGTTCTTGGGCACTCCCCTTCCCCTTACCTTATCATTAGTGCAATGTTTCCAATCCAAATTATTTTACATGGACTACCACATCAGAAATATGCAAACATGAGATGTCAAACTTGCATATAATACATTTCTTCATTTATAAGTTTAGTCAAGGTGTAAATGACTTAACAAAGTGTCTCAAGATGATTGTAGAATAAGGAGTGCAATTTTAGTTGGATTTGATTTTGGGACAGATTTTAAGATTTAAAGCGAGTGAAGTACAGTGTTATGCTTTGGGAGTGAAGGAGATAGCAAAGGAAAGTGAAGTCCGTCTGAGCAAGAAAGGTTGCGGTGTGATTTTATTAACGCCAAATCCCTCAACTAGAAAACTGCCCGTGGTATAATAGGCATTGTGTTCAGAGAATGTGTCTTCTCAAGTTGCTGCCTCTCCTGAAACAAGTGGCTACAAAAACTGAAGGACCCGAGTTAACTCATCACAACTGAGTGTGTCACTGCGCAAATTGCTGCAGTTCCATTGCCAAAGATAATAGTTTCTTTTTGCTGTATGGGGAAATGCATGGCAAAAGCCCGGTTCATCTTGATCCAAATTCTGTACACACCACAGGTAACTTATGAATGAAATAAACATGTTTTCATCCCCAGGAGAAGTTTCACTCCTAACTCTAAACAAAACACTCATATAAATGGCACTGAACCTCTTTTTACCAGAAGAGTGTAACAGCCAGAAGTCAAAACCTTAAATCAGTCAAATTAAACTTGGGAAGAAACCCAGCAGTACCCTGATAATTTAATCTTTATAAATCACTTAAAATTGTCTGCCTCTTCATTTATTCAGTTTCCCATTTGGCTGACTCTTTGCCCAACAGCAAACAACTTGGATTTTTTTTATTACTATTTTTATTAGTTGCATTTGCAGAAAGAGAAGAAACACTTTTCACCCCCTAAATATTTATGACTTTCCACTGAATGGTTGAATTTCATATTCTGTATTTCAAATAGTAAGTAGTCTTGGATTTTTCTTGTTGAAATGGAAGAAATAATACTAATTTAAGGTGTAAGCACGTTAGAATCAGAGATACGAATTGTACATGAATGCATGGTAGTCACATAACAAACAAACAAACAAAAAACCAGAAGATTTCCATCGCCACAGAGACCTCTCCTGTTGGAGAGCACACATTCTTCCTTCCTGCCCCCACCCCTTCTTAACTCCTGTCCACCTCTAATCTGTTCTCCATCTTTATAGTTTTGTCATTCCAAGAATGTTATATAAACGGAATCCTAAACTGTTTAACCTTTTGGGGTTGCCTATTTTGACACAACATAATTCAGTGGAGATTCATCCAAGTTGTGTGTGTCAGTAGTTTATGTTATTATATTGCCGAGTAGTTCCATGGTATGTGTCAGGGTCTAATAAGTCATCCATTGAAGGACTTCTGGGTTATTTCCAGTTTGGAGCTATTATGAATAAAGCTTCTTTGGACACTTGTTTATAGGTTTTTATGTGAATATAAGTCTTTACTTCTCTGAGATAATTTCCAAGAATGCCATTGCTGTCTCATAATGTAGTATTTTTTTTAGTTTTCTTTTTCTACTGTTTTACTTTTTCTACTATTGAATTTTGAGAGTTTCTTACCTATTTCAGATACTTGTACTCTCTTGGATATATGTTTTGCAAATATTTCATTCCAGTCTGTAGCTTGTCTTTTCGTCCTCTTAACAAAATGTTTTGCAAAGCAAAAGTTTTTCTGGTACACATTCTTTTCAAGTGTACATAGACTATTCTCCATAATGGACCATCTACTAGACCATAGAACAATCCTCAATAAATTTTTAAAAACTGAAATTATACAAAGAATGTTCTCCAGCCACAATAGAATAAAATAGAAAATTAATAGCAAGAGCAAATCTGGAAATTTTCCAAATATGTATAAATTAAAACACAGAAACAACCAATGGTTCTAAGAGAAATCACAAAGAAAATTAAAAACTACTTTGAGATTAATGAAAATAAAATATAATTTATTAAAACTTATGGAAGTTAGGAAAAGCAGTTCTCAGAGGAAAATTCATAGCTTTAAATGCCTAGATTTTAAAAATAAGGCCAGACATGGTGGTGTTCACGCCTGTAACTGCAGCACTTTGGGAGACCAAGACAGAATGATCGCTCGAGGTCAAAAGTTTAATACCACCAGCCTGGGCAACATAGTGACAGATGGGTCTCTTCAAAAATTTTTTAAAAAATTAGTTGGATATGGGGGTGCACACCTGTAGTTTTAGCTATTGTAAAGGCTGAGGTTGGAGGATTGCTTGAGCCTAGAAGTTAGAGACTTCATTGAGCTATGATCATGCCACTGCACTCTAGCCTGGGTGACAGGGGCAAGACCCTGTCTCTAAAAATAAGAAGAAGAAAAAAGATATTACCAGGTGTGGTGGCCTGTGCCTGTAATCCTAGCTACTCAGAGGCTGAGGCAGGAGGATTGCTTGAGGTCAGGAATTCAAGACCAGCCTGGGCAACATAGTGAGACCTCATCTCAAAAATTATTTGTTTAAAGATCTCAAATAAATCACCTAGCTTTCCACCTTAAAGAACTAGAAAAAGAAGAGTATACAAAACCAAAAGCAAGCAGACAGAATGGTTAGGTTAGGGATAAATGAAAATGATGAGTAGCAAAATGACAGAATAAATAAAACCAAAAATTTATTTTTTGAAAACATAAAATTGACAAACATTTAGCTAGAATGGCAAAGTTAAAAACAAGACTTAACATACTATAATTGCTAATAAAAGTGAGGACATTATTACTAGCGTTACATAATTAAAAGGAAATATAAGAGAATTCTACCACCCCATGTATTTCAACAAATTAGGTAACCTAGATGAAATGGAGAAATTCCTAAAGACATACAAATTACCAAAGCTGACTGAAGAATAAACAGAAAATCTAAATAGACTATAGCAAGTATAATAAAAATAATTAATCAGTAATTTTTTTTTTTTTTTTAAGAAACAAAGACTTGCTCTGTCCCCCAGGCTGGAGTGCAGTGGTGTGATCTCAGCTTACTGCAAACTCCGCCTCCCGGATTCATGCCATTCTCCTGCCTCAGCCTCCCAAGTAGCTGGGACTACAGGCGCCTGCAGCACGTCTGGCTAATTTTTTGTGTGTTTAGTAGAGATGGGGTTTCACCGTGTTAGCCAGGATGGTCTCGATCTCCTGACATCATGATCTGCCAGCCTCAGCCTCCCAAAGTGCTGGGATTACAGGCGTGAGCCACCGCACTCGGCCAAATCAGTAATGTTTAAAAAACTCCCTACAAAAAAAAAGCCCAGGACCAGTTGACTTCACTGATGAATTGTATAAAATGTTGAAAGAATTAACACCAATTATTCTCAAATCTTTCAAAGGGAACAATTCCTAACTCATTCTGTGGGGCCAGTATCATCCTGACACCAAAGCCAGACAGTGTCATCATGAGAAAAGGAAACCTCAGATCAATATCTCTTATGAATACAGATGCAGAAATCCTCAAAAAATACTACCCAACCAAATTCAATGCCTATTAGGGTTATACACTGTGACCAAATGAGAATGCTGGGGTGGTTCAACACATTAACATAAACCCCACTTGACCATTTCAATTGATGCAGAAAAATCATTTTGTAAAATACAACACTATGTTGTGATAAAAACATTAAACAAACTAGGATAAAAGAATGTCCTCAATCTGATAAGCCTAAATGCCATCAGTGATAGACTACAGTAACTATAACAGTATAGTATAGGTACAAAAACAGACACATAGACCAATGGAACAGAACAAAAAACCCAGAAATAAGGCCACACACCTACAACCTGACAAAAACAAGCAATGAGGAACAGATTCCCTATTCAATAAATGGTGCTGGGATAACTGGCTAGCCATATGCAGAAAATTGAAACTGGACCCCTTCCTTACACCATATACAAATATTAACTCAAGTTGGATTAAAGACTTAAACACAAAACCCAGAACTATGAAACCCTGGAAGACAACCTAGGTAGTACCATTCTTGAGACAGGAACAAACAAATATTTCATGATGGAGACATCAAAAGCAATTGCAACAAAAGCAAAAATTGACAAATGGAATCTAACTAAACTGAAGAGCTTCTGCACAGCAAAAGAAACTATCCCCAGAGTAAACAGACAACCTACAGAATGGAAGAAATTTTTTGCAAACTATGCGTCTGACAAAAGGTCTGATATCCAGCATCTATAAGGAACTGAAACAAATTTACAAGAGAAAAACAACCCCATTAAAAAGCAGGCAAAGGACATGAACAGATACTTTTCAAAAGAAGACATACATGCAGCCAAACATATGAAAAAAGAAACGCTCAGCATCAGTAATCATTAGAGGAATGCAAATCAAAACCACAGTGAGGTGCCGTCTCACACTAGTCAGAATGGCTGTTGCTAAACAGTCAAAAGAATAACAGATGCTGGGAAGTTACCGAGAAAAAGGAATGCTTATACACTGTTGGTGGAAGTGTAAATTAGTTCAACCATGTGGAAAGCAGTGTGGCTATTCGTCATAGACCTAAAAACAGAAATACCACTGGACCCAGCAATTCCTTTGCTGAGTATATACCCAAAGGAATATAAATCACTCTGTCATAAAGACACATGCACGTGTATGTTCATTGCAGCACTATTCACAGTAGCAAAGACATGGAATCAACTTAAATACCATCCGTGTTGGGCTGGATAAAGAAAATGTAGTACATACACACCATGGAATACTATGAAGCCATAAAAAGAATGAGATCATATCCTTTGCAGAAACATGGATGGAGCTGGAAACCATTATCCTCAGCAAACTAACACAGAAACAGAAAACCAAATACTTCATGTTCTCACTTATAAGTGGGAGGTAAATGATGAGAACACATGGACACGGGGAGAACACACACTGGGACCTATCAGAGGGTGGAGGGTAAGAAGAGGGAGAGGATCAGGAAAAATGGCTAATGGGTACTAGGCTTAACACCTGGTTGATGATATAATCTATACGACAAACCCTCATGACACAAGTTTACCTATATGACAACTCTGCATATGTACCCCTGAACTTAAAAGTTAAAAAATAAATAAAGAGATTAAGAGCAGCTAAAGTGGACATCCTTGCAGTTTTCCCAATCTTATGGGAAGTAATTCAGTTTTTCACCATTAAGTACAGTGTTGTTCTAGGTTTCTTTAGATGATCTTTATCAAGTGAGGAAATTCCCATATAATTCTATTTTTCTGAGCTTTTTTTTTAAAAAAAATCATGAATAGGCCGGGCGCGGTGGCTCACGCCTGTAATCCCAGCACTTTGGGAGGCCGAGGCGGGCGGATCACAAGGTCAGGAGATCGAGACTACGGTGAAACCCCGTCTCTACTAAAAATACAAAAAATTAGCTGGGCGCGGTGGCGGGCGCCTGTAGTCCCAGCTACTCAGGAGGCTGAGGCAGGAGAATGGCGTGAACCCGGGAGACGGAGCTTGCAGTGAGCCGAGAACGCGCCACTGCACTCCAGCCTGGAAAAAAAAAAAAAAAAAAAATCATGAATAGTATTGGGTCTTGCCAATTGCTTTTTTTGTGTTTATCTACATGAATATGTGACTTTTCCTCTTTACCATGTGAGTATGGTGGATTATATTGACTGATTTCTGTGCATTGAACCAGTCTTGCATCCCTGAAATAAACCTACTTTGTCATGGTATATAATTATTTTTATATATTGCTGCATTTTATTTGCAAATATTTTTAAGGATTTTTGGATTTATATTCATAGAAGATATTGATCTTTAATTTTAATTTTTTCATGCTGTTTTTGTCAGGTGTTTGTATCAGGGTAATACTAGCTTCATGAAATAAATAGGAAAGTGTCTCTTCCTTCTATAATTTCTGAAAGAGGTTAAGTATAATTATTGTTAATTCTTTTTTAAACATGTGGTAGAATTCTTCAATGAAGCCTTCAGAGCTTAGAGATTCATTTTGGGGGGAGTTTTTAAGCTACTAATTAAATGGCATTAATAGTTACAGGCTTTGAAAATTATGTATTTCATAATGAGCAAGTTAGGGTAATTACTGAGTTTTTTTGAGGAATTACTCCATTTCATCTAGGTTTTAAAATTCATGCATGTAAAATTATTTGTAATATTCCCTATTATCTTTTTGATACCTGCAGTGTCTGCAGTGTATATGGTTATTTGTAATTTGTGTTTTCTCTCCCCTTTTCTTTGTCAGTCTGGCTGGAGATTTTTCAATGTTATTGATTGATTATTTTCGAAGAACCAGCTCTTTGCTCTTTGATTTTCTCATCTATTTTTCAATTTCATTGGTTTTTGCTCTTTATTTCATTTATTATGCTTGCTTCAGGTTTTCTTTGCTCTTCTTTTTCTAGATTCTTGGGGTGGGACCATAGACTATGAGTTTGATACTTTTTTAATGTGTATGTTTAGTGCTATAAATTTCTCTTCCAATACTGCTTTAGCTGTGTTTGACAAATCTTGATACCTTTATTTCCATTTTCTTTCAGTTCAATGTATTTCTATTTCTTTTTTTTCTTTTTTTTTCTTGTGTGTGTGTGTGTGTGTATTTCCATTTCTATTGAAACTTTATCTTTGACCCATGGTTTATTTAGAATTGTGCTGTTCAGTTTCCAAATGTTTGGATATTTTCCTATTTTCTTTGTGTTATGTATTTCTAGTGTAAGTCCATTATGGTTGGAGAACAAACTCTGTATGATTTCATTTTTTAAGAATTTGTGGAGATCATGTTATATCCCAGAAAAATGGTCTATCTTGGTGCACTGTCTGTGGGCACTATAAAAGAATGTGTCATCTACACATTCTTGGGTGTGTTGGGTGGAGTGTGCAATAAATGTTGAATGGGTAATGTTGGTTGATAGTGTTATTGAGTTCTCCTATATAATCGTTGATTTTCTGCCTGGCCTTTTTATCAGTTGTTAAGACATGGGTGTTTAAGTCTCTATCTATAATTGTGGATTTGTCTGCTTTTTCTGTTCTATCAGTTTTGGGTTCACATATATTGCAATTGAGTTGTTTGACTTATACATATTTAGGACTGATGTGTTTTCTTGCTGGATTAACCCTCTTATCATACAATGTTCATTTCTGTCTTTGGTAAACTTCTTTGTTATGGAGTCTACTTTATCTGATATTAGCATAGCCATTTCTGTTTTTCTTTGATTAAATGTTTGCATAGTACATATATTTCATTTTTTATTTTCAGTTGGGCTATGTTACTATATTTGAAGTGTATTTCTTGTAGGCAGCATAGGTCATAGTTTTTAATCTACTTGCTAATTCAAAACAAATGTGCTGTTCAGTTTCCAAGTGTTTGGATATTTTCCTGTTTTCTTTGTGTTACGTATTTCTAGTTTAAGTCCATTCTGGTTGGAGAACAAACTCTGTATGATTTCATTTTTTAAGAATTTGTGGAGATCATTTTATGTCCCAGAAAAATGGTCTATCTTGGTGCACTGTCTGTGGGCACTATAAAAGAATGGATCACTTGAGCTCAGGAGTTCCAGACCAGCGTGGCCAACATGATGAAACCCCATCTCTATTAAAATACAAAAATTAGCCGGGTGTGGTGGCACACACCTGTAGTCCCAATTACTTGGGAGGTTGAGGTGGGAGAATCACTTGAACCCTGGAGGCGAAGGTTACAATGAGCTGAGATGGTGTCACTGCACTTCAGCCTGGATGACAGAGCAAGACTCTGTCTCAAAAAGAAAAATTAGTTATTATATTTTTCAGTTGTACAATTTCTATTTGAGTCTTCTTTATTTCTTCTATTTCTTTGCCAAGGTTTTCTTTTTTTTTTTTTTTTTTTTTTTTTTTTTTTTGCTGAAGCTCTATTTTTTCATTGATTTCAAGTGATCTTAATTGCTCATTGAAACATTTTTATGATGGCTAATTTAAAATATTTGTCAGATAATTTCATCATCTCAATTTTGGCATGTATTGTCTTTTTAAATTCATTTTGAGATCTTCCTGTTTGTTTCTGATTATAAGTAGCTTTCTATTGAACTCTGGACATTTTGGGTGCTATTATGTATTATGAGCCTCTGGATAATATTTATACCTTTGTTTCAGCTAGCTGTTACTGACACCATTCTGGCAGGAGAAAAGGGGCTGCTGCTTTGTTACTTTCAGATGGGGTTAGAAGTCCAGGTTCCCTCCTCAGCCTCTATTGACTCCTGAGATGGGAGAGGGTGGAAAGTTTCTTGTTATTGCTTGATAGGGGGTGGGAGTTCAGATTCCCCACTAAGCCTTTATTGATACTTTCCTGAATGGGAGGGATAGCGGCACTTCATTACTGCTCCCCATGTGGCCTCTTTACCCAGGAAAATTATGAAAGTCTGAACTCAGTCTCTTTTGACACCATCTCAGCAGGAAGAGAAGGGGCACTTTATTATTGCCTGGCAAGGAAGGAAGTCTAGGTTCCTCACTCAGTCTTTGCTGGTGACACAGGATTCTTTGGGGGGGCCACTTCACCAGGCTCTGCCCATTCAGCCCAGCAGGCTATGCTCGGTTTGTGCTACTGGCCTGGTTCCCACATCCTGGGTAGAATGGTGAGGGGTGTGTGGGCAAGTGGGTGTGAGGTCTGACCACAGTGCACAGCCAGGCACACAGGCTGCTGCAGTGGGGCCGGGCAGGCAGCTCCAGATGCCAGCACAGATGCCTCCTTCATGTGAGGCTGCAGCTGGACCAGGCATACCACAAGTCGCTTCTGCCTTAAGTGCCCTTGCTGGGTGAGGGGAGTATGGTAGCACCCAAAAACTCAGAGATGCCAGCAACCAGAAAAAGCCCCAGGAGGGTGTTATAGCTTTGTCACCGCTCTGGCTCAGGAAGCCTGGGGGTCTGGGTCCCCAGAAGGATCACAGCTCTTCTTTCCCATGGTCCAGTGAACAAGAGCATGTCATTGCCCACAGCTCAGTGAGCTGGTCAGGGATGTGTGACAGTGCTTTTCACACCCGTCTTTTGGCAGGTCCCAGGATTTTGTCCTGTGTCCGAGAAGAATGAGGTTATGTAGACAATCAGACACTGAACAAGGCAGAGAAGAGTTTTACTGAGTGACGGAACAGCTCTCAGCAGAGAGGGGACCCTAAGTGGGTACCCCCTACCCAAAGCTGGGTAGTCCAAAAGTGTGGCTGAGTCCAGGGTTTTTATGGGCTCGGAATGGGGGAATGCATGCTGATTGGTCAAAAAGCACCATGCAGTTGGCTGAAAGGCATGGAGGAAGTTCTCACCAAAGCTGGGGACTTTACCCAGAACTGGCAGCTTGGTTTTCAGGCTTTAATTTGTCTTTGGTTTGAAGGTTGGGTTTCACCAGGGACCCACCCCTATCTGCCTAGGAATTTGTCTCCCTCCTGCTGCTGTCACTGGTACAGGTAGGCATAGGGCTATGGTTTTATCTGTGGTATTCGGCTGTTACAGAGAGGTTGTGACCTACAGTTTTCTGTCTTGTTAGGCTGCGCCTTTCCTGACTCTCAGGCTAGTCAGATCAGGGATTTGTTGATGCTTTTTTTTTTTTTTTTCTTTTGCTTCTGTAGGTGTTTCTGGGCTATATGAGGCAAAAAGAAAAACAGAGAAACTTACCACATTGTTTTTCCTTGGATCCCATGATGCCCAGATGGTCTGCTTTTTCCTTTTACCTTTAAGAAGGTGTTTTTACTATATGTAAAATCCAGGGTTTTCGTGTACCAAGTAGAGGAATAAGGAAAAATACACCAACTCCATCTTTCCGGAAGAATAGAGCCAATCTGCATGTATTCATTGTTCTTATTCATGCTTAGCTTTCTCTACTGCAGATTCATATGGTATGATGAAAACATAATATTTTGGATACCAGTATTCTATAAAGGCTCTTCTTTCATTGCAGGCCTCAAATAGACTTTCAGGAAATAGACTTTTACAATAACATTAGGAGGTAAGAGAATTGCTTCATGCCCATATGGCTGCCTGCGAGCACACATGTATGTTTACACAGAATCTTAGAAACTTCACCTTGAAGTAGGCTGAACACAGTGTGGTTGCTGAGCGTATTTTACAGTTTATCTATAGGAGAGTAGAGGAGACCAGAGTAGCATTAAGGGAATGTAAACAGAGAGAAAAAATGTTGATTCAGACCCTGTCATGATAAGATCCTTGTGGAGAGAGTGGTATAAAACTCAGCAAACTTTATAAACATAAAATGAAAAAAAAATAGTTTTTTAACTTAATAATTACTTTGAAAAGTTGTATAACTAAGACTAAAACTAAAAAGTTGTATAACTAAGACTAAAATTCACAAAAACCAGTAGAAGACTTCTACATAGCAACAGTGGAGTAATATGTAGTTGTGCTTCTATTTTTCAGTATGACTAACTTGTATTATCTTTTCTTTATGAAAATCTGGTTTAGAAGTTTTCAGTTCCAGAGATGTAGCAGACTAGATAATCTCAAAACTTTTCCACCTGCTAAAAGTATCAAAAAAATGATAGGTTGTAAAATTCCTCTTAGATACATGTTTGAACATAATAATAAAGTTAGAAAATTTCCGAGGGCTAGAAAGAAAGAGGGAGCAGTAAACAGCAAAACCCAGTATCACTGCCTGGGAAGAATGGGGTGGGTGGTGGGTCGGGGCTGTGAGTCTCAGTAACGTAGGGGCTGACATTTTAAAATCTATGCCAGGCTAGGTGATGAAGCGTTAGTCCTACAGAAGCAGATAAAGGTTTCAACTAAGACTTCCACATAAAGCTGGAGCCCTGAAGGTCTGCCCATCAGTGAGGAAGTGAAACACCCAACACGGAGAAGGAACAAGGAATCTCAACTGGTCAGAGAGAGGGAAGAGTGGGAACAAGTCTCCATTGTGAATGAACATTGCTAATCTTTTGTCACATGTGGGCTTGGAGTTCAAAACTATACTACTCATATTTGGAAATTGTCACATTGAGAAGTTAACACAAAAATGGTACTGGTGTGTAATACCCCTAGAGTTGCTGATAAAGCCAATGTAAAATTACTCTTAAAGGACATGACATGTCTTCAACTAATTCCACAATAAAAACTGACTGGAAAGGAGCTCCCAATCCAGTACTACACAATACAAAAGAAAAATACTCATCATGAACAAGAACCAGGAAATAAAATAAATAGCAGATTTTGACTATCCAAAACTAAAGATAAGTAAAGAAATAATCATATATATATTTAGAATAAAATTTGTATAAGAAGAAATAAAACTAAAAGGCTAAGATGTTATGAAAAAATGACAAATTGGAACAAATGGCTTATAAAAATCAGTGCATACAGTCATTGAAATGTATAGTGTAATAGACAAGTTAAATAGTAAATTAAACACAGCTAAACTGGAAAGCACTCAATCTAAGAAAACTGGCCAGAATGCAGTAGAGAAAGATAAAGAATGGGAAATATTCCAGGGAAGTTAAGGGACTTAGAGGACAAAATGAAAGATGTCAACTAGAAATCTAGAAGGTCCTGGAAGAAGGCATAAAACAAACAGGGAGAAGCACAATTTTAAGAGAAAATAATAGAAATTTTAAAAAATTGATGAAAGACATAAATCCTCAGATTTAGGAATCTAAGTCATGACCATAACAAACTAAAATAAATTCACATTTCTACACAAAACAGTGAGGTTTCAGAGCGCTAATATCAAAAAAGATCTTAAAAGCATTCAGAAGCAACAGAAAGAATGCATACTCATTAATAACAGTATGTATGACCAATAGAAGAATTCTACACTGCAGCAATGGAGTAATATGTCATTGTACTCCTATTTTTCAGTGTGGTTAACTTGTATTAGCTCTCTTTTCTCTCCCCCACTCTCATTCTCTCTCCCTGCCTCTCTTTCTTCCTTCACCTTTTTTCCCTTTTTTAAAAAAATCATTCTCATCAAATATGTGTATTTTTGTATGTTTGGGTATTTATTTAACTACTGATTCTACTTGTTTAACAATTACAGGGCTATTCTTCTTTTCTTTTTCTTTTTCTTTTTCTTTTTCTTTTTTTTTTTTTTCTGTTGAGACAGAGTCTTGCTCTGTCTCCCAGGCTGGAGTGCAGTGGCACAATCTTGGCTCACTGCAGCCTCTGCCTCCCAGGTTCAAGCGATTCTCCTGCCTCCGCCTTCTGAATAGCTGGGATTACAAGGGTGTGCCACTACGTTCAGCTAATTTTCGTATTTTTAGTAGAGACAGGCATTTCACTATGTTGGCCAGGCTGGTCTCGAAACTGCTGACCTCAAATGATCCACCCACCTCAGCCTCCCAAATTGCTGAGATTACAGGCATGAGCCACCATGCCCAGCCTCTTCTTTTGTTTTTATTCTGGAGTTACTTTTAGTATGTTACATCTTTATAGGAGTTTACCTATTTCATTTATGTTTTCAAATTTATTGGCACAAAATTGTTCATAGTATTGTCTTACGATTTCTGATTCTGTAGTATTGTCTTTATAATTTTTTAATCAGACTATAGTGTAATGTGTTTAAAAATCAAAGAAACAATACAATTAGAAAGCATAATAATATAAACTATGAAGATGGAATATGACCAAATACATCTGCCTGGACACCCAGCGAAAAGACATTCCTTAAAGATGTTACTTGGAAAAGCTGAAAATCAAAGAATAAGTGAAAGCATTAGGCAAGTGCAAACAAATTAAAGCTACTGTTGTGGCTTAATATTGAACACAGATGTATTTGGGGCAAAAACCATTAGGATTAAAAACATTTTACAATGTCAAAGACTAAAATTCACAATGAAAATATAAGCTATGGATATCAATGCATTAAGTCACATAGTACAACTTATAAGGAAAAAAAAGGAAATTTTATTTAAAAACTAGAAACACAGTAGTGGTAGAAAATGTGACTCACTTTTCTTAGTTCATGACCCATCAAGTGATCAAAAATTAGATAAGGATACAGGAGAAATAACATAACAATGTAACTTCAATATGTATTACAGAATATATACACACATGCATGTATACACACATGCACAAACACACATACATATAGAAAAAGAAGAAAAACCTTTTCAGGTGCCCATGGAATATGAAGAAACACTGATTATATATTAGACAATTAAAAAGGAGCTTTCATAATTCTTACAAACTATAATAGTAGTTCAATTTCTAGTAATGACATGCTGGGTATTTACAACCAATTGTCCCTAGTGAGGGCAACTAAAGAAAACTGGGTAAAATATGAAGAAAAAGGCCAGGCACAGTGGCTCATGACTATAATCCCAGCACTTTGGGAGGCCGAGGTGGGTGGATCACCTGAGGTCAGGAGTTCGAGACCAGCCTGGCCAACACGGTGAAACTCCGTCCCTACTAAAAATACAGAAATTAGGTGGGAGTGGTGGTGCATGCCTGTGATCCCAGCTACTCGGGAGGCTGAGGCAGGGGAATCACTTGAACCCAGGAGGCAGAGGTTGCAGTGAGCCAAGATTGTGCCACTGCACTCCAGCCTGGGCGACAGAGTAAGACTGTCTCAAAAAACAAACAAAAACAAAACAACAACAAAAAAGAAATAGAAAGAAAAGAACCAACAAAACTTTCTTAAAACTCAAAGTTGTTGGTTGCTCAAAATCTTCAAAATACTGAAAATTCAGATCAAAATCCAGTAGAAGGAAAGCACCCAACGCTCATAGCCATTTTTATTCAAGATCATTTGCCAAACTTGAAAAAAGAAACAGCCAAACTGAGCTATGCTTTGTGGTCTTGTAGGGCAAATGTATGAAAAGTCAAAACTCAGGCCTAGTAAGACTGGAGGTCACCTGAAGGGCCTGGCCCCAGGCAGTGCCCACCCTGACGGGTGTACGGCAGTATGTCCTCAGGAAATGTCTCATGCCAAATCATTCTGATGTTGCATGGCGACAGCAGAGTGCCACTGACTTTGCAAGAGCTAATACGATTGTTAGTGGCAGCAGCAATGAAAGGTGGAAAAACAAACCCAGGTGTACCTTGTGCATATAATCAATTTTAAAGGAAACAGTGCCCCTGTATTTAAACTCTGGCTGCCTTCTCATTGTCCAGATTTCTTTAAGGTTGCCCTGCCTATGAATAGAATCACAGTCTATTTTTAGCTCCCTCTTGGATTTGCTATATGAACAGACCCCCACCAAACTTCTCACTCCGGCCAGCAACATTTCCTCACCAAAAAAATGAGACAACTTTTACCATAGACTGTGTGTACTGGCAAAGGGGAATTTGAAGCATTGTCAATAAAGAAAATTACTTTTAAATTACTTAGGTTGCTCAGATGAAACTGAGACAGAAGGTACTTGACCTAGAGAGACTGACCAGGGGGTGGGAAGGCCAAGTTCGAAGGGAAGACAGCTCTGCTCTCTGCATTTTATATTAACATAAAAGAGGGGTGTTTCTCAGTAAGTCAACTTCTCTGGAGAGTCCTGTTACACCACTCTTGTTCTGTAGTGCTCAGGACACCATTGCCCAGCAATGCACAGTGACTTTGTCAGGCAAATGCTAGGAAGAGCATGCATGCAGACACATGCCTAATGTGTACCAGGATTGCATGTTCCCACTGAGATTGGGAAGTGAGCTATAAGCCCTGTTTCCTCTTTGAGCTACAGAGCTGATGTTCATTTGATTGGACAGTTAAGGCAGAAATCCAATTACTGAGCTAATTAGCACCTTTGAGGGGTAAGCACCAAATTTACAGGAGGAAAGCACTGGAGAAAACTCAAATTACCCAGCGTAGCTGACAGTCCACCCTCTTAGAGAATATGTGGAGAGCCAGAGGTCCTAGGGGTGCACAGGCAGCTTAGCTTAGTTATTGCTCGTCAGAATTTAGACTGTGTTCTACAGGCTTCTGAAAAGATAGCTTTCCAGTGAACATAGTTTTAGAAGATGTTTTAGTTCCCTAAGGAGTTTAGCAAATGACTTTCTTGTGTCTTAATCCTCCTTTAAAAATTGTTTATTCTACTGCTTGAAAATTCCATTTGTGGTAGGTCTTAAGGTGAAATTAAAATTCCATTTAGGGACTAACTATGCAGACATGGGATTTCAGCCTTCATTAGAAAGAATTTTGTTGTTTGCTCTATTTTCTGCTACCCTGAGATCTTTTATTTTTCAAAGCTGCTGTGGGAGTATTTGTGAGGAAAACTGAAGCTGTGATAGAACAGCATGCTGGGGTTCACAGCCTTTCTGAAATGTAACACGGTGTTTCTTCTTTCCAGCCCGTCCGTAGCATCACAGAACGCAACAGGATCTTGCCTAGATGGTTCTCAAATGTCTAAGACATACAGGAAAAGAAAGAATACTTTTTTTTTCCTGAAGACAAGCCTTTTCATTTATTCAAATTATAGTTCCAACCAAATATCTTTTTATCTGTTTTGATTCCCAAAAGACAAGTTCAGAAAAGAAGGCTGCATTCTTAGGTTTCTTCTTAAGCACCATTTCTGACAAGTGCTTGTCATTTGTTAAATTATACAGAGTATGTCAATGATCATGTTTAAACATAAGCCACATATGCAGCGTTGACTGGCAGCTAGTCTTTCTTCTTAGCAAATATTATAGGGACAAAAACTTCAGAAGTAGCCTTATTTTTGACCATTCAATAATTTATTCTGCAAATATTTATTGAGTGACTACTATGTGCCAGTTGTGAGCAACAAACTTACTCTCATGGTACTTAGGGACTGATGTAAGAGTCAGATATAATCAGATAATTACACAAAGAGATGTATGATGTGGTGTAAAGTAAAGGCTCCTGAGCCAGCCTCCCTAGGTCATATTCTGGCTGTACCACCTGTTAGATCTGTGACCTTGAACACTCTACTTAATTTCTCTGTGCCTCTGCCTCATCCGCTGTGAGAATGGGCATAAAACTACCTCAGAGGGTAGTTTTGAGGCAATAATAAGCTAATACATATAAAGTGCTTAGAACAGGCACATGATACAAGCAAGTGCTACATAAATGTTAGCTGTCATCGTTATGATTGACGTTAGCCTTGACAGGTGCTCCAAAAGAGAGGTACAGGTACAATGCGTGAAAGAGAACACGACAAAGGAATCTCACGCAGCACAGGAGTCAAGGCAGCTTCCCTGAGGTGATACTTGAGCTGAGACTTGAAGGATAAGAGGAATCAATGAGGAAAAATGAGTGGGAATGGAAAGGGATCCCTAAATAGAGGGAACATTTGCAAAGGCTAATGGAGAGGAAAGAGCAACAGGACCAAGAGGTCTGGGCATGTTGAAGGGGTGGAAAAGGAAAACCAACAGGGTTGGAACAAAGAAAGCAAAGAGCAGAGTGACAGAAAAGGCAGGAACTGGCCAGGCGCGGTGGCTCACAACTGTTATCCCAGCACTTTGGGAGGCCAAGGCGGACCGAGACCATCCTGGCCAACATGGTAAAACCCCACCTCTACTAAAAATACAAAAATTAGCTGGATGTGTGGCACGTGTCTGTAATCCCAGCTGCTCGGGAGGCTGAGGCAGGAGAATCGCTTGAACCCAGGAGGCGGAGGTTGCAGCGAGCCGAGATTGCACCACTGCACTCAAGCCTGGCGACACAGCGAGGCTCTGTCTCAAAAAAGAAAAGAAAAAGAAAAAGTAGGAGCCGGATGTGTTCAAGACCAGGCTTTCTACAATTGTCAGTGGGACCTTCATTATGCCCAGATCTTCAAGTAAACCTTATGTGTGATACTGATGTATTTGTGGAAGTCCTTTCTTAATGGCTAATATATCAGATTTAACCATATGAAATTGCCATTTTGCAGGTGATAATAAACAGTTGACTGCCATCAATTTCATAGGCTTGATGTCAATTTCATGTTTCATTCTTTAAAGACCACCACTCAGTATTGGAAATAAAAGGACAAAGGTAGGCTGGCATAGCCTCTCCAAGCAGAGCAGATCGGTGCACTTACAAAGGGTTTTGGGGATGTGTGGAGTTCAAGGACTAGTGAGGTTTTGGAGGCATACGCGGGTTGACAGCATCTGTATAGGAGGTTACTTGAAAAGCCTGTTGTTCATCAGTTGCCCCTCAGAAGTCTGCAGTGAGTCAGCTAACTCAGAAGCCAGGATTGTCATGGACTGGCTGCCTTACAAAAGCTGTGCACTGAGGAGTGTTTCCATGATGGAATAGGTTCAAAGCTGGTTCTAGTGGCCACTTGTTACCATGGCTGCAGATGATCTGAGAGCTTTCATTCTCATGGTTCAACCTAAGAAAGGTCTATAAGAGTATACCCAGCTCTTGAAGGCAGGTGGTGGAGATGTTGACTACTCACCACCATTTCCTGAAATCAATTTAAAGAGAAAGTTACCTATTTGGACACTGTTCTCAGGTTCTGAAAGAGGGTGGGGTTGTATTGGCAGGTTAAACACTTGCTTTTTTTTTTTTTTAAGGCAGATTCTCACTCTGTCATCCAGGCTGGAGCGCAGTGGTACAATCTCGGCTCACTGCGACCTTGGCCTCCTGGGTTCAAGCGATTCTCCTCCCTCGGCCTCCCAACTAGCTGAGATTATAGGAGTGTACCACCACACCTGGCTAATCTTTTTTGTATTTTTAGTAGAGGTGGGGTTTTGCACTGTTTGCCAGGCTGGTACCAAGCTCCTGACTTCAAATGATCTGCCTGCCTCAGCCTCCCAAAGTGTTGGGATTACAGGCATGAGCCACCATGTTCGGCCTAAATACTTGCTTTGATTTTGCAGATCTGGGGCTCCAAATTGATTAAGACACAAGGCCATTCTCTCCAAATCGGAGAGCTACTCATCTCTCCCCTCCATGTGTTTCTTGTACTGTTCCTTCTCTTTCTTGTCATGAGACTCCTCTCTTCCTGCAGTGTGGTAAAACTACAGCAATCGTCTTAACCTGTGAGCTCTATCGCATTTGCATTTTCCACTCATGCAGCTGGTTCTGTAAACCAACTCTTCCGCTTGGGGGGATCTGATCATGACCTTCTACCCTTTTGTGGCCTCTTCTAGTACAAGGCGTGTGGATAATTCCAACACAAGACTGGCAGTCCAAATTGAAAGAGATCCAGGTAAGAAGATCTCTTCTCTCTTTTTAAACTATTTATTGCTGTATGGATGGATTTTCAAAAGGAAGAATTAAATACTTACTCTGTACTCATTGTGGAGACAATGCACATCTTAGTTAATATGCTGACTGTGGAATGAAACTGTGTAGGTAGACTGATCAGGCATCCTGATTTGGTCTGACAGTGTATTGCTCCACTGTTTAGAATTGATTAGGACCTTGCTCAGTATTGGATAACTCTGTTAATCAAGACATTTTAGTTTGTGTGTAGTAAACCTCAAACACAGACTATAAACCTTGAGATTCGTCTTTTAGGAAAAAAAAGTTCTTTGGAAAAACATCAGCATGATAATGTCCTTGAAGGCAAACCATTCCACGATCCAGGATCTAGAAGCTTTCAAAAACTTTGGTCAGCATTAAGCTATGGAAGGATTTACCTGCTAGAAGATTATTTTACTTTTTTCTTTCCATAATCAATCTCCTTTTTTAACCATTCTGTTTCTTCCTTCCTCATATTAGAATGCAAATTTTAACTGTTCTCTATTTTTATCCTCCTCACTCCCTTCTTTGTGCCCTCAAATCTGCCTAGGAACAATTGTATCATGCTCATTATCTGTATTTGAATTGCATATACATGATTAATTCGAAATCAGAATTTGAAATTTGAGATACCTGGAGAGAGAGGCTTATTTTTTGTTGAACTTCATGTCAGTACAATGAGGGAGGAGAGGTACTGATATCTCTGAGGTGCAGCTGTGGGACTGTGATGTTACAAGCCTATTGATATGAGGCAGAGGGACAGTTTCTCAAGCACATTGTGCTGTTAGTGAATCATAATTGCTGTCTCATTTTAATCTAATTATGCAGATGTGTGGTCAATGTGTTCTAAGAAGATGCCCTGAGTTGAATCTCTACTTTTAGTGATTTTAATTGTTTTGTTTTATTTAAACATTGAACAGTTTGAACAATTAAGCAAAGGCTAATTCTCTCATTCAGGCCTTTCCTTTCAAAGTGCCAGAGACTGAAAGTAATCTTTAATTAGTGTCACAGAATGCATGCTGCTTCATCAGAGAAAATGAATATAGTGCAGGTCAAGGAGGCTTCATCTGCATAGAAGATTAAGCATACTGATACTTTATTAGACTACATGGCATGACTCAGCCCACAGAACAGTTTCTTTCCATTAATCATAATTAGGTTATTGATTCAGCTTTCAACTGTCATGAGTGGCCAGCAAAGATATTCACAATTTGATAGTGTTATTCTGTAGATTTCTTAGAGGCGGATTGGTGATCTTCCTCGTATAAGCACACTTGGGGCATATTCACCTCCTTGTACCACTCCCTGCCTTCCACACCCTGATTGTGCCCCGGTTCCCTTGGATACAAAGCAGAGATGCTCCGGTTAGATCTGCAGTCTTCATCCCTGTCCTCCCCGAATCTCCATCTCCACTCAAATAGACAATCCAGAAAGGAGTGTTGAGTTTTGCTTTAGGCATTTCCTCTTTGGGACAACTATGCCTATGGCTTTCCAGAGCCATAATTTCCTCTCCTAAAGAAAAGCTACTCCTAAAATAAAAGTCATGAATGTGAACATTTTTCCTAGGCTTCTCCCGATGCTTACTCCACCCACAGGACGACAGACCAGGAAGACTTCCCATGTTATCCAATCTGCTCTTTAAAAAATCTTATATCCCTCATCTTGAGAGATCCCTTGAGAGGAGGGAAAAGAGTCAGGGCTCAGCAGGGAGGATATAGGAAATGCACTACGCACTCCTAATTTCACCCCCACTCAACACGCACCCCTGGCTTTCCACTGGGAAGCAAGGTATTCCATCATTCCATCTCCTTTGCTGCTTCCTCCTTCACCCTTCCTTGGATGTCATTATCCACCCAATTAAAATGGCCAAAGTTAAACAAACAAGCAACAATGGACAATTCCAAGTCCTGGCAAGGATGCAGAATTAGAGCTGTCAATCGCTGCTGGGGAAATGCAAAAAGGTTACAGCTGCTTTGGAGAACAGCAGTCCCGCTCCTAAGCATTTACTCAAGAGAAACGGGGAGATTCATATTCACACAAACTCCTGTTCATGACTCTTGGTAGTGATTTTACCCATAATCACCAAAACTGGAAACAACCCAAGTGTCCTTCAGCAGATGAATGGATAAACAAACTGTAGCACATGCATACGGAGGGATACTGCTCAAAGGTGAAACAGAACACACTCATATATACAGCAGATGAATGCATTATTCTAAGTGCTGGCTATATGACTATATACATTTTTCAAGACTCATAGAATAGTACACTAAAATGGATGAATTTTACCCTACATAAATTATTCTTCAATAAACCTGAATTTTTAATGTATATATAATTTAAGAACAAATGGTATCCATTTATATATAGTATAACAACTTATATGTTATATAATATGGAAAATATATATTTGTATATAACAGATAATACTAGCAATGATTGTTTGTTATATATTATAGCACATATATATAAAATGATGCTGCTTATTGCCTGTAAATTATACAGAGAGAATATAAAGGGAAAAAAGTAGGAGGGTCCCATATAATCCACTGAAATGTGGGAAGAACAGATCTTTCCTCTTTTATGTATATGAAGAGTCTGATTTTGCCCTTAATCAGATGACAGCTCACTGTTTCCTAGGTCTGGGTACATAGCAAGAAGTAGGCATTCACTGATCATATTTCTTGTCTACCTTTAGGGAATGATGACAACAATCTCAATTCCATTTTTTATGAACACTTGACAAGGACCCTCCAGGAGTCCCTCTGTGGAGACTTAGTTCTTGGTCGTTGGGGCAACTACAGCTCTGGCGATTGCTTTATTTTGGCTTCAGATGACCTCAATGCCTTTGTTCACTTGATTGAAATTGGAAATGGTCTTGTCACCTTTCAACTTCGAGGACTGGAATTCCGAGGTAAGAATTTCTTCATTGCGGAAACTGTTGACAGTTGGTTGCTTGAGTTAGTTATCAAGCAAAACTTTAGGAAGAAGTCACTGTTAAACAGGAAAAACGTAATGTCTTCCTACTGAAAGAGAGCTTGCCGCCACTACCTTGATATAAATAAACTACAGTCATCTGAAGGAATAAAAACATAAAACATAGAATGGCATGTAAACTTGTGGATTAGCAAACCAGGACATTGGTTTATTAGCACATCAGGATATTGATTTGGGAATAAATATCCCAACGCTTTTTCCATTGGGAAAAGCTCAGAAGCCACAGGAGGTTGTGGGGAATATCGGGGCTCCAAATGGAGTCAGCCCGACCTTTTTCTGTGGGCCACAGGTGTTGGGATCTGCTGTGTGCAAATCATTTAAAGTCTTAGAGCTTTTCTCTTCTATCTGCAAAATAATAATAATGAGAATGAGTGCCTTATAATGTTACTGTGTGGTTTGAATGAGATCATGTAGAAGGCACTTCATGAATCCTCATTGCTTTGTGGTTATTGAGTCTGCCTGAATCTTGAAAGTATAACCCCAGTTTTCCTGCGAATCAGGAGCTGGAGTTATGCAGGATGCAGAAAGTGGTATAAATGATGTACCTGTTGCCTTCTCCTGCGTTGTTTATTCCTTTATTCATTGCATGTTTTCTGAACATCTCCTCTGTATCAGGCAGTGTTCTAATACTAGAGATGCAATGGACACATGACATGAAAGAGTCTTATCCTGATGAAGCTTACCCCCAGTGAGAGACACCTAAAGTAAACAAGTAAACAAACAAACAAACTTATTATAGCTTGGAGCAAGTGCTATGAAGGAAGTAAATAGGGTTCTGAAACCCAAAGTCACTGCAGAGGATGAGGGTGAGGAGGTGCCACGTTCAATGGGATGGTCAAGGAAGGCCTCGAGAGGAGACCAGGAGGAAGAAAGTCCCCAGTGCAGGAACTGATAACTGCTAAATGCATGAGTCAGGCAGCATCTCAGAGCATTCCTGGCATCTGGGAGGACTCAAGTGACTAGGGCTGACCAGCACTCGCAGCAACTTGACATGAGGCAGCAGGAAGCCCAGTAATGTGAGATCTCCCCGCCAGTGTCAGGGACTATATGTTATTCTCTATGTTATGGGGAACTATGTAGGGACTCTGGATGAGGGAATGGTTGACCCTCTCTACACTTTAAGAGATTGGTCTGGTGGCTGTGTGGAGAATGTACTGGGGGAAGACAAAAGTAGAAGCAGGGAAACCATTTAGGACTGCATTGTAGACACCCAAGCAGAAGATGACGGCAGAGACACGGAAGTGCCCAGAGACTGGGAGGTGGAATCAGAAGGGCTAGCTGTTAGGGGTGAGTGAGAGGGGAGGCTCTGTGTGCCCCCCAAGTTTCTAGATCGAGTGTCTGCATGGGCAGAGGTGTGTTTACTAAAACAGGGAAGCCTGAAAGAGGAATAGGACTTTTTGGTCTGGTAGTGGAAGCATTCAAGTGAATGTGCCAAGTAGCTAGTACGTACAGTCTGACAGTTATTCAGGAGATATTAATTTAGCACTGATTACATGTCATGCATTAATGTAGGTACCATGAATACAGAAGTGAAGCCCCCACCTTAAGATTCTGGGAGCCTCACAGAGAAGACAGGTATGGAAGGAGCTCATGTGAAATGAGTATCCCATGAAATGAGTATTATGACAGTGTCCTGCTAGGGCCACATTAGGGACCAGAGGAGAGGCACTGGTGTCAGGTTGGAGTCTGGGTCAGCTCAGTGGAGGAGAAAGAGGGGCAGCAGATGTGATGACAAGAAAGCACCAAGTCATCAGATGTAGTTCTCAGCAGGTAGTTTGGAAGTGGTTATAGGTAATGCTAGAAAGGTGAGCAGGAGCCAGTTCATACCTGTTCAAACCCTCACTGTGACAAAAGGACAATTGAACACCGTTGTCTAAAGATGATCAGTTATCTCGGTTCTTTGGATGAGAATTTCTAGCATTAGTTTTGTGAATATCCGTGCCTTTCCACATTCCTAAATAAATGTATACAAAATGTTTTTTTTCTAGAGTGGTAGGTTCTGTGTTTTAGGTGTGCCTTCTGTGCACTTTTCTGAATTTTAAGAATCTAATTTAGAGGGCTTAGTTTGCAGAAGGTTATTGAGGAGGGGAATAGTGATAAAACTCTACAGAGTAATCACAGAAAGGATATTTCCCCTACATTTAGCACAGATGCCAGAAAATGTCATGAGAGATGGTGGAAATAAGTGCCTCCAGTGCAATAATACAATAGAACTGTGCTGCTCTCTGAATTTCTGAATCTCAGCTCTTTTGAGAGCTTTTCTTTCTTTTTTTTTCAGTGTATTCCTTTTTAAATATAATTTCAACTTTGATTTTAGATTCAGAGGGTACATGTGTAGGTTTGTTACATGGATCTATTGTGTGATGCTGAGATATGACGTATGATTTGTCCCATCACTGAGGTACAGCTCATAGTACTCAACAGGTTTTCAACCCTTGTCCGCTTTGCTACCTACCACATCTACTAGTCCCCAGTGTCTATTGTTGCCTTCTTTATGTCCATTAGTACCAAATGTTTAGCTCCCATTTATAAGTGAGAACATCTGGTATTTGATTTTCTATTCCTGCATTAATTTGCTTAGGAAAATGGCATCCAACTGCATCCACGTTGCTGCAAAGAACATTTTTTTAATGGCTACATAGTATTCCATGGTGTGTGTGTACCCCCATTTTCTTTATCCAGTCTACTGTTGATGGGCACCTAGGTTGATTCCATGTCTTTGCTATTGTGAATAGTGCAGCAGTGAACATATGAGTGCATGTGTCTGTTTGGTAGGTATAACAATTTATTTTATTTGAGTATATATACCCAGTAATGAGATTGCTGAGTTGAAAGGTAGTTCTGTTTTAAAGTGCTTTGAGAAATCTCCAAACTGCTTTCCACAGTGGCTAGACTAATTTACATTCCCATCAACAGTATATAAATGTTCCCTTTTCTCTGCGGCCTCACCAGCATCTGTTTTTTTGTTTGTTTGTTTGTTTGTTTTTTTAAATAATAGCTATTCTGATTAATGTGAGATGGTATCTCATTGTGGTTCTGATTTCATTTATCTGATGATTAGTGATGTTGAGCATTTTTTTTCGTGTGTTAGTCGGCCGCTTGTATGTCTTCTTTTGAGGAGTATCTGTTCATATCTTTTACCCATTTTTTAATGGGGTCATTTATTTTTTGCTTGTTTGATTGTTTAATTCCCTTATAGATTCTGGATATTAGACCTTTGTCAGTCGCATAGTTTGGGAATATTATCTCCCAATCTGTAGGTTGTCTTTTATTCTATTGATAGTTTGTTTTTGTTTTTGTTTTTGTTTTTTTGTTTTGTTTTGTTTTGTTTTTTGCTATGCAGAAGCTCTTTAGTTTAATTGGGTCTCATTTGCCAATTTTTGCTTTTTTTGCAATTGCTTTTGAAGATTTAGTCATAAATTCTTTCCTAAGGCCCAGGTCCAGAATAATGTTTTCTAGGTTTTCCTCCTATAGTTTGAGGTCTTACATTTAAATCTTTAATTGATCTTGGGTTAATTTTTGTATATGGTGAAAGATAGGGGTCCAGTTTCATTCTTCTGCATATGGCTAGCCAGCTATCCCGGCACTATTTATTGAATAGGGAGTCCTTTCCCCATTGCTTATTTTTGTTGACTTTGTCAAAAATCAGATGGCTATAGGTGTGTGGCTTTTTATGGGTTTGCTATTCTGTTCCATTGGTCTATGTGTCTGTTTTTGTGCCAGTACCATGCTGTTTTGGTTACTATAGGCTTAGAGTATAGTTTGAAGTAGGGTAATTGATGCCTCTGGATTTGTTCCTTTTGTTTAGGATTGCTTTTGCTACTTGGGCTTTTTTTCGGTTCTATATGGATTTTAGAATAGTTTTTTTCTAGCTCTGGGAAAAATGACATTGGTAGTTTGATGGGAATAGAGTCTATAGCTGTATGGTCATTTTTTTTTATTATACTTTAAGTTCTGGGATACATGTGCAGAACGCGCAGGTTTGTTACATAGGTATACACATGCCATGGTGGTTTGCTGCACCCATCAACCCGTCATCTACATTAGGTATTTCTCCTAATGCTATCCCTCCCCTAGCCCTGCACCCCACAACAGGCCCCGGTGTGTGATGTTCCCCTCCCTGTGTCCATGTGTTCTCATTGTTCAACTCCTATGTTGATTCTTCCAATCCATGAGCAAGGAATGTTTTCCCATTTGTTTGTGTCATCCGTAATTTTTTTCAGCAGTGTTTTTGTAGTTCTTCTTGTAGAGATCTTTTACCTTTTTGGTTAGATGTATTCTTAGGTATTTGTGTTTGTGTGTGTGTGTGTGTGTGTGTGTGTGTGTCTGTGTGTGTGTCTATTGTAAATGAGATTGTGTTTTTGATTTGGCTCTCAGCTTGAATGTTACTAGTGTGTAGAAATGCTACTACATTTTGTACATTGATTTTGTATCCTGGAACTTTACTGAAGTTATTTTATCAATTCCAGGAGGCTTTTGGCAGAGTCTTTAAGGGTTCTCTGACTATACAATCATATGATCAGTAAAGAGAGATATTTTGACTTCTTTTTCTATTTGGATGTCTTTTATTTATTTCTCTGAACTGGCTGCTCTGGCTAGGACTTCCAGTACTATGTTGAATAGGAGTGATAAGAGTGGGCATCCGTGTCTTGTTCCAGTTTCAAGGGGAATGCTTCCAGCGATTTGTTTGTCATAGATGAGTCTTATTATTTTGAGGTGTATTCCTTCTATCCTTCATTTCTTGGGGGTCTTTACCATGAAGGGATGTTGAATTTTATGGAAAGGTTTTTTTTTCATGTCTATTCATATGATCATATAGTTTTTGTTTTAAATTCTGTTTATGTGATGAATCACATATATTGACTTGTGTATGTTGAACCAACCTTGCATCCTAGGAATGAAGCAGACTTGATGATAGTGAATTAACTCTGATGTGCTGCCTGATTTGGTTTACTAGTAGTTTGCTAAAGATTTTTGCATCTATATTCATCAGTGATATTGGCCTTCACTTTCTTTTTTGTTGTATTTCTGCCAGATTTTGGCATCAGGGTGATGCTAGCTTCATAGAATGCATTAGGGAGGAGTCCCTCCTCCTCAGTTTTTTGGAATACTTTCAGTAGAATTGGTACTAGCTCTTCTTCTTATGTCTGGTAGAATTCTGTTGTGAATCCCTCTGGTCCAGGACTTTTTTTGATTATAGGCTTTTTATTACATATTCAATTTCAGAAATCAATATTGGTCTATTTAGCATTTCAGTTTCTTCCTGATTCAGTCTTGGAAGAGTGTGTGTTTCCAGGAGTTTAGCCATTTCATCTAGTTGTTCTCGTCTGTATGCATAGAGATATTCATAATAGTCTGTGAAGATCTTTTGTATTCTTTTAAGATCAATTGTAATGTCATCTTTGTCATTTTTGATTGTGCTTATTTGGATCATCTCTCTTTTTCTTTGTTATTCTAGTTAGTGGTCTATCAATCTTGTTTATCCTTTCAAATCAACTTTTAATTTCGTTGAATCTTTGTATGGATTTTGGGGTCTCAATTTTGTTCAGTTCTGCTCTGATTTCAGTTATTTCCTTCCTTCTGCTAGCTTTCGGGTTAGATTGCTCTTGTTTTTCTAGTTCCTTTAGGTGTGATGTTACTTCATTAAATTGAGATATTTCTAACTTTTAGAGGTAGGCATTTAGCACTATGAACTTTTCTGTTAACACTGCTTTTGCTGCATCCCAGAGATTTTGGTGTATTGTGTGTGTGTGTGTATGTATGTATGTATGTATGTACATATATATGTATGTATAAGACAGAGTCTCGCTCTGTCGGCCAGGCTGGAGTGCAGTGGCACAATCTTGGCTCACTGCAACATCTACCTCCCAGGTTCAAGTGATTCTCCTGCCTCAGCCTCCCAAGTAGCTGGGATTACAGGTGTGTGCCACCACACTCAGCTATTTTTTATATTTTTGGTAGAGACAGGGTTTCACCATGTTGGCCAGGGTGGTCTCGAACTCCTGACCTCAGGTGATCTGCTTGCCTTGGCCTCCCAAAGTGCTGGGATTCCAGGTGTAAGCCACCATGCCCAGCCTGTTTTTATTCATTTAAAAGGATTTTTTTTTCATTTTTGCCTTAATTTCGTTGTTTACCCAAAAGTCATTCAGGAACAAGTTGTTTAATTTCCATGTAAGTACGTGGTTTTAAGAGTTCTTCTTGGTATTGATTTCTGTTTTTATCCCACTGTGGTCCAAGAGTATGGATGATATTACTTCCTTTTTTTTAAATTTATTGAGACTTGCTTTATGGCTGAGCATGCGATGTGGTTGATCTTGCAGTATGTTCCATTTACAGATGAGAGGAATGTATATTCTGTAGTTGATGGGTGGAGTATTCTATAGATTTCTGTTAGGTCCCATTGGTTAAGTGTCAAATTTAAGTCCAGAATTTCTTTTCTTTTCTTTCTTTTTTTTTTTTTTTTTTGAGACAGAGTCTTGCTTTGTTGCCCAGGCTGGAGTGCAGTAACCGGATCTCAGCTCACTGCAAGCTCCGCCTCCCGGGTTCACGCCATTCTCCTGCCTCAGCCTCCCGAGTAGCTGGGACTACAGGCATCCGCCATCACGCCCGGCTAGTTTTTTTGTATTTTTTAGTAGAGACGGGGTTTCACTGTGTTAGCCAGGATGGTCTCGATCTCCTGACCTCGTGATCCACCCGTCTCGGCCTCCCAAAGTGCTGGGATTATAGGCTTGAGCCACCGTGCCCGGCCCCAGAATTTCTTTGTTAGTTTTCTGCCTCAATGATCTGTCTAATGCTGCTGATGAGGTGTTCAAGTCCTCCACCGTAATTGTGTGGCTGTCTTAGTCTTTTCGTAACTCTATAAGTACTTGTTTTATGAATCTGGGTGCTCCAATGTTGGGTGCATATATATTTAGGATAGTTAAGTCTTGTTAAATTGAACACTTTATCATTATGTAATACCCTTCCTTGTCCTGTTTTACCATTGTTGGTTTAAAGTCTGTTTTATCCAGTATAAGAATAGCGACCCCTGCTCCTTTTTTGATGAAAGGTTTTCAGTTTTTGCTGGAATTCAAGGGAAAATCTTTTAGAGCTAACCTAGTTGAATGTGAGTTGTAGTTTCTATCACAAGTTCTGTGCCATTTTTAGCTTCTTTAGCAAACTTAACCAATCGTTGAGTTTAAAGGGTGCAAGTTAATGAGATTTTAGAATTTTGCAGTGCTTTTTCTGTCTGTCAGCTCCTCACACAAGCAGTGCTTCTTAATCTAGCACAATAAATGTTCTGGTCCCATCTTAGATCAATTATATCTTGAGGCATAACTAGCCACCACAAAACTTCATGGTTTAGAATAGCAATGCTGTGCTATTTCCCACTGTTGCATGGGTTGGCCTGTGGTTCTGCTGTTGCTGTCACCTGGACCACTTGAACAGTTTCATTCAGCAGGTAGATGAGCCAGGCTGGGAGGTCTAAAGGCTGGCTGCCAAACTTGGAGCCTTGGATCTCCTCCATGGGACCGCTCAGTCTCCCAGGGGCCAGACTAGGCATCTTCACAGCCAGGTGGTGTTTGGGTTTGGAAAGGGGAAATCTGAACACTTCCAGTACTCTTACGGCCCAGCTTCCCAGACAGGCACCATGTCATTTCTGCCACATTCTGGTGGTTAAAGCCATTCCCAAGGACAGCTCAGATTCTGGGGGTAGAAAAAGTGACTCTGCCACATTTACACAGTGGTATGATTACAGGGAGGCATTATTTGTCAATATTACAACATACCAGACTCCTTGAACTTCATCAGATGAAATACAGAAGGAGGCTCAGAACTGACAGATGTAGCCATCCCCAAGACAGAGGCAGAGATTACGTGAGACAAGACTGCCCAGGAGGATCTCTGCTATTGCTCATTGATATCCCTTGTTCCTGCCAGCCACACTAGGAATATAACCTGGCGATAAGGGTCACTTTGGCTCCATAACAACGTCTTGAGAAAAAAATGACAGCTCGCCTGCCCCGATACCACTCACTCTTAAACAATACATTTTTTTTAAACCCAGTTCAATTGTAGTTGGACACAGGGACTTTAAAAGAGCACATCGCTTGACAAAACCTAAATCGTGCTTTTATTGTGGGAAGAATCCAGTTAACCTAAAATGGCTGTTCTGTTTTATGTCTCTTTGCAACATACAGTACAGTATTCCTAGGGAAGGTCTGTTTTCTTTTACCTCCTTGGACATTTTAGAGTTTTCTTTTCAGCATTTTCCTTTTCAGTTTCTTGTTTTCCAAAATAACTGGCTTTATTTTGGTCAAATTTAATCTACTTCACCCCAACCTGAGGCAGTCAAAATATAGATGGGCTTGTTCTCTCTCCTGAAGTCTACTGAAGCCATTAGTGGAAACATGAAATGTTCACAGGATAGACTCTGATTCTTTTCAGAAAATGAGAAATACACTCCAGAGGGGAGGCAAGTTCCCCAAGGCTGTAGACCAAGAAAGTATCCTGTCTTCCCCTCCCTGAAAGGGATGCATTTGTGTCAATAAGAGTTCTTGGTCATGAGCTACAAAACTCAAGTCTAGCTAACTGAAGTAGAAGGATTTGTTGGAAGATGTTGCAAAGGGCACAGACTTCTGAAAAGGCTAGCAAAGCAGGCTTTGCAGCTATTGGACAAGAGCCAAGTCTAAAATCACACTACAGCTGTGAAGGAGTCACATCTTGGTGGGTGAATCCAGACACTGGCATCATGTCATTGATACCATGAGCCTGGATACTGGACACTGCTGCTGCCACCGCAGCTGCCCCCAGAAACTGGATGAACACCTCCCTTCCAGAATGCATTCCACATAACCTTGCTTCTTTGTGTCTCCAGCTCATTAGTCAATGTCTGATGTGGGTTTAACAGATTCACAAAGCCAAGATTTCATGTGTGTGCTCTAGATGGAAGGGAGCCCGGGAAAGAAAGTGTCTGACTCTCCAGTTTCTCTGATGGGAGGTAGTGACTGCCTATCCCTGAGAGTCACAAAATGGGTAGATTAATTGAAGTAATGCTAGTTGCTGTAACTATTAGGCCCCAAATTTCAGTGGCTGATGCAACAGACGTCTGTTATACATTCATATAGAGTCCAATCAGTGAGTGGAGGTAGTTAGGGAAGGGGATGGTTTCATTCTGCACTACCAAGGATTCAGGCAAATAGAAGCTCCGCCTATTCCCTAGCACATTGCTTTCAAGTCCACCTTGGACTTCAGTACCAAGCTGGCAGTAAGTGGGAGATTGCATGGAAGATTGTTATGAGTTTGGCCTAAACCTGGGATACATCATTTCCTTGTACATTCTACTGTCCACAATTGACTTGACTACAAAAGAGGCTAGGAAATGTTATCTAGCTGAGTACCCAGGAAAAAAAGTAAAAGGCTTTGGTGAACAATTAGCTAGTTCTGGTGCAGTACATAATTGCCCAAACCTAGAATAGGGGCGTAGATCTCAGATAGCCCAAAAGAATGATCAAGGTTCATGGCACATCCTATTTCTGTTGTCTGGTACCATAATGAATGATTGATACAAATTCTATATCAAGAATACAAATAGGATGGGCACAGTGGCTCATGCCTGTAATCCCAGCACTTTGGGAGGCTGAGGCGGGTGGATCACCTGAGGTCAGGAGTCCGAGACCAGCCTGGCCAACATGGTGAAACCCCGTCTCTACTAAAAATACAAAAATTAGCTGGACATGGTGGCACACGCCTGTAATCCCAGCTCCTCAGGAGGCTGAGGGAGGAGAATCACTTGAACCCAAGAAGTGGAGGTTGCAGCAAGCTGAGATCGCGCCATTGCACTCCAGCCTGGGCAACAAGAGCGAAACTCCATCTCAAAAAAAAAGAGAGAAAGAAAGAAAGAATACAAATGAGGAAGCCCCATTTTTCGATTCTATTCTTTTGGCTTATATATTCCAGAATAGAAATAAATTATTTTCTTGTTAATGTAAGAAAACAGGATTGTGGTGCCCCTACTGCTCTTGAGTTCAGGAGTATTACTTGCATCTACCTAAACAGGGAGCCTGTCAGGAAAACATTCTAGAGTGGACAGATTAATCATTGGCTTTAAATCTAAGTCAAATTAATAGATAATGAATGTTAGAAGGCCAAAGGGGGGCACCAAGTTCAAGGGTTTTCAAAAGAAATGGAATCTGTTGAATCGTAAATCCCATTTAACCATCCTTTGTTTAGGTGGATACAGAAAGATGGGAAAGTGAGAGCTGATGATCCGTTTCTGCTCTTCTTTAGTCAGTCAAGTGACCTAGGCTGATGGGTTGGAAGAAACATGAGAAGCAGTTGAGAGACCAAGAAGTGGGTCTTCTAGGGATGAGGAGGCCTTCTGCTGTGTGACTTTTATAAATGGCCAAGAGGGTCTTTTTCTCCTTGGGGACACTGAAGAAACTGTAGGCTGTGCACCCGCATTTTGACTGTTCCCATCACAAGAGGTCAGGTGTGGAATTTTTCACCTGTGGCATCACGTCAGTGCTCAAAAGGTTTTGGATTTTGGAGCATTTAAGATTTTGGATTTTTGAATTTGGAATCCTCAACCTGTAGTACAAATGCTGGGCAGCATGAAACACTCACTTGAGGTTAGTGATCATTATTTTAAAGAGAGATCTGTAAAGGTTAATAACTGTGTGGTTTTCTCTAAGCCACATTCAATATTGTGGATGTAGGCGTGGAAGGGCAGAGTTAGAGCTAACCAGGACTGGGTTGAACCAAGTGAGTGTCATGAAGCTGAGAATGTATTTAATATGTAAGGTTGTGACAATGATTATAATACTTGGCCATGGAGTGTAAGCTGAGGATGAAGGGAAGTGAGGGTGTGAAAGAGGTAAGAAACAGGACCAGTGAATTGTGGATCTGGGAAGGCTGCAAAGATTGTTGAAGTTGAAAGGTTAGAGGAAATGAGCTGGAAAAATGAGGTGGTTACTGGAAAATGGGATGTTTCAAACTGATATCTTTAGAGGGAAAGCAATTTTTTAATAATCAAACTCTAGTGTTATCACCCTGGGAATGACTGGCTGAGGTTGAGGGGAAGATGAGATCTTTGCAGGGGTAGAGATTGGACTGGGCACCAGGATGTTGGAAAGAGCATCTCTATGGATATTTACATCCCCAGGAGTAATGGCAGGAGGCATGGTGGAGAGAGTGACTGAACCGGAGACACAATCTTTATGGAAGGAGTGGGAATGACCAGAGAGGCCATAGGAGATGGCAATGAGTTGGAGCATGGGATTAGGATGACAGAATGGCCTGAGAGCATCAGTGAGAAACACAAGGATGTCTTCCAGTGCTGACCAAGTGGTGAGAGGCATGTGTGAAAGGATTTTGAGATTTGGATGGGTGGAACAGTTAAGTTGGGATCAGAAAATGTGATCTATAGAGAGGCAAGGAAATTAGACTGCAGGGAATCCTGGGCTTCCCATAGCAAGTGACGTGAACTGCATGCAGTAAAGCAGCATTCTCTCATGGGAGGATGAAGACGATCCTGTAGTCTAAGGCTGGGTCATCTGCATGGAAGGCTTTGAGGTGACTGAAATGAAGTTGATCTAGGCATGGAGGTATGCATGCACAATCCTCATTAGTGTAAGGCTGCTACATGTTTCTCATGGTGAGATCTGTTTTCCAGAAATCGTCTTACAGGAGGTAGGTCTTAGGAAATAGAAAAGAGTCATCTAATAAGATGAGTTTTTGGAAAGCAGGAGAAAACAATGATACCATAAATGCATGGTGTTATATGGGCATTTGCCTTTTTAATTATTTGTGTAACTTTATTTCCTCAACTTACTCATTTCTCAGTATTTCCTTGTGATGAGTGATACAGCATTTGTATATATTTTCTACATTTCCATCAATCAAATATTTACAGTTTTTGCTCATCTAATAGTTCAAACAAAAAATAATAGAGATTACTTTGTTCTTTTATTTAAAATAAAATTGTAATGAAAGTTATATTTGTGTTTGAGTGTTTGTGTTGATCATGAATCTCTGAGGTCAGGGCCTTGTCTTTAGTGTCAGGTATGTGACCACATGGTTGGCAATCAGTAAATGTTTTCTTGATAATAACATAATAAATAATAATTTGAAAACCAAAGCCAGTTTGTTTTCAATATCCTTACAAAGTTTATGCATTGAGGTTTTTCTATTCCTGCGGACTATGAAAAATTAACTAAGTCAGACTCCATTTGACTGTGAGCCCTTCAAAGGCCGGGGCTTCATGGCTTTTTCTTTTTTTTTCTTTTTGCTTTTTTTCTTTTTTATTTATTTATTTATTTATTTATTTTTATTGATTATTATTATACTTTAAGTTCTAGGGTACATGTGCATAACGTGCAGGTTTGTTACATATGTATACTTGTGCCATGTTGGTGTGCTGCACCCATCAACTCGTCAGCACCCATCAACTCGTCATTTACATCAGGTATAACTCCCAATGCAATCCCTCCCCCCTACCCCCTCCCCATGATAGGCCCCGGTGTGTGATGTTCCCCTTCCCAAGTCCAAGTGATCTCATTGTTCAGTTCCCACCTATGAGTGAGAACATGCGGTGTTTGGTTTTCTGTTCTTGCGATAGTTTGCTGAGAATGATGGTTTCCAGCTGCATCCATGTCCCTACAAAGGACACAAACTCATCCTTTTTTATGGCTGCATAGTATTCCATGGTGTATATGTGCCACATTTTCTTAATCCAGTCTGTCACTGATGGACATTTGGGTTGATTCCAAGTCTTTGCTATTGTGAATAGTGCCGCAATAAACATACGTGTGCATGTGTCTTTATAGCAGCACTTCATGGCTTTTTCACGTAACTCTCCCCAGTGCATTGACTGGCTCATGGTAGGATGCCCAGTAAATATTGGTTGGATGAGAAGGTAGACAGTTGCAAGTTTCTTGAACACCAAGTACATGCCAGGTACCATATTAGGTTCTTTACTTGTATTATCAAAATATTCCTTATAACAGCTCTATAAAGTAAGTAGGTGCTATTACCCAACTGTCGACATGAGAAATCTGAGCGAATGAATTTAAGTAAGGTGCCCACGGCCACACAGTCACCAGTGGTAGAGGAGCATGAACACCTAGATGTGACTGACCCCAAAGTCCACGGCCTGTACAGTAGACTCCGGTGCTTGAGAGGGAAGGAACAGAGGGAGGAAGGTGGGTTAAATAAGGAGAGAACATGAAAGAAAAAAAATGGTTAACCATTTTAGAAAGTATTTTTGGTTGTTGAAATTAAACAAATAAAAGTTGGTTTTACCAGAATTCATTCTTAAAGGCTATTGTGGTAGCACCTTTGTAGGTCACTTCTAGCAGCTCAGCTGTTTGAATTATTGGCTGTCTTAGCAATTTTGCTTTCAATGTTCACTCTGCAAGACTTAATTAAAGTCATGAAACCTAGATGGCTCTTGTAGAATGAACATTGAAAGCCAAAGGCACAATTATCAGGATGTAGCTACACATTACCACCACGTCTGGAAAATATCAAAAAATAGGACTTATGTTTCTGTCTGTGTGAAATGTTATCAGCCATCTCGTAGTTTGGCTAACACCCCATAATCACTGGCCTGTGGGGACATTTAAAAATATCTGTGTAACTGAATCTTATCTAAAGCAAATCCAACCCAAACCTTTATCTTAGCTGGCTAATCCATACAGAGGGATAGCTTTCCCACTAATCTTGGAGTTATCTAGAATTTTCTCTGCTCTATGACAACATTCAGGTCATTAGCAAATGCTTAGTTCTTAGGTCTGTATAAATTGAGTAATCTGTCAAATCCCTTGGTTCCAAACTTGCCCATACAATAATGAGTTATCCATTCAGAATCCCTGACCACGTATTTTTCTTCATTGCAAATTGTGTGACCTGTTAATAGGAGAGACAAAGTCATGTTTGTCTAGATAGCGAAACTGGGAAGAAAGAGGGCTTCTTGCTGAACGTGAACAGGGTCTGCATATCTTAACATTCAGCACTCAAAAATAAATTCACGGGAGAAAAAGAAAATAATACAACTTTGAATTAAATATTCTTTAATTAGAATATTTATTCTAGGGACTTTTCTGAGTAGAGTTGGGTGCATTAGTTTTCACATCTTTAAACGGGGCAGGAGTAGTGGGAAATCATATCACTCACAGAGATAACTATCATCTATTTCAAAGTTTCTTATTCTTATGCTTCTAAACTGCCCAGTGTGAGTTACAATGTGTACTTAGTGATTTGGTTAATTTCATTTTCTCCCATGAGCAGGTTGAAAATAAATAAATTCAGGAAACCTTGGCTTGTAATTTGTCAAGCCTCATTAGACAGTGTGTGATAAAAGAAGAATACTGATTTTAAATTCAAAAGAGCAGACCCTTCCACAAGACGAGTCTCTTTTGAGAATCAGCGCCCTGGAAATTATGTCTGCATAGCCAGGTTGATGTGTACATCAGATAAGATACTCTGAAGCATTCCTTTTTAAATTGATAAGTGTCACATAAATACATAGTGTTGTGAAATAGAAATTCTGTGAAAAACCAGTGCTGTTTCATTTAAAGGTTTAAATTTAAACATTTAAAATCTAGCTTGCCAGACAGGTCACAGAACAAATTTTATTCGTATGGGCAGATCTTAAAGAATATGAAGTTCCTTGGGATGTAAAATTGTTACAATGTAAAATCTGTGCTAGGCTCACAAAATCAAACAAGTTATAAATTATTCAAACCTACTTTTGTCTTTTTTCTCTATTGCATACTGGGCCAATACACTTCTAGGTTCCCAGTATCACATTTAAAAGACACTGAAAGCCAGGCACGGTGGTGCATGTCTGTAATCCAAGGAGGATTATATGAGGCCAGGTGTTTGAGACCAGCCTGGGCAACATAGTGAGACCCCATCTGTAAAAAAAAAAAAGAAAAAAGAAAAAAAAGAAAAGAAAAGAAAAAGAAAATTAATTAGGTAGGTGTGGTTGTGCCTGCCTGAGGTCCCAGCTACCCCAGAGGCTGAGGTGGGAGAATGACTTTAACCCAGGAGTTTGAGGATACAGTGAGCTATGATTGCACCTGTGCACTCCAACCTGGGTGACAGAGGCTGACCCTGTCTGTACAAAATATAAAATAAAATTTAAAAGACACACAGGTCCAGTGTTGCTGAAGGACTAGAAACTGGAACTAGGGGAGAAGTTGCCACTAAGGTAATAAAGAACTGAACTCATTCAGTGGCTCAACAAGCTGATCCTATTCGTTGTTTTGGTTCTTGTCTGTGGCCTTAGTCATGTAACTATACTATTAGCACTCTGTTTCCCTGTCTTTAAGACTGGATTAATCTAAACAGAATTGGCCGGGCGCGGTGGCTCAAGCCTGTAATCCCAGCACTTTGGGAGGCCGAGACGGGCGGATCACGAGGTCAGGAGATCGAGATCATCCTGGCTAACACAGTGAAACCCCGTCTCTACTAAGAAATACAAAAAAACTAGCCGGGCGAGGTGGCGGGC
>NW_012105775.1:1656740-1685426 GCF_000951045.1 Mandrillus leucophaeus | reverse complement strand
CGGCCACTGCACTCCAGCCTGGGCTACAGAGCGAGACTCCGTCTCCAAAAAAAAAAAAAAAAAAAATCTAAACAGAATTGATTACCAAGTGAACGTGTAACACTTAGGGAATAGGAAGCGTCCAGGACAGCTTCTTAGTGATGGTAATGATGGCAGTGGTCACGGCTCATACCGTGTCTCCCAAAGAGAGAGACTCAGTCTTTCTGTGTCTGGCCCTGGTGGTTTCAGGGAAGCTGAAACCTCCAAAAAGTGAGTCTTTGCTATGGCAGGGAAGCCCTATTCGTCAGAATCAGAATTAAACAGCAGTTGAGAGGATTGTCCCTTGATTTACTTTGTTGAGTAAATAAAATCATTTTTACCTCTCCCTAGGGGCTGATTTATTAGAAATTCTAGTATTTAAAACTGGAATAAGAAATTTTAAGTTTGCAACTATAATCCAATGGATAGAAAAATAAATATTTTAAGACCTAGAAAATCTCTACATGAATTTTGTTTCTATTGCGCGACCTTAAAGGAGGCTCCTTGAAATATAAAATTCTTTTTTTTTTTTTTCATTTGAGACGGAGTCTTGCTCTGTTGCCCAAGCTGGAGTGCAGTGGTGCGATCTCAACTCTCTGCAACCTCTGCCTCCTGGGTTCCAGTGATTCTCCTGCCTCAGCCTCCCAAGTAGCTGGGAATACAGGTGTGCACCACCACGCCTAGGTAATTTTTGTATTTTTAGGAGAGACGGAGTTTCACCATGTTGGCCAGGCTGGTCTTGAAATCCTGACCTCAAGTGATCCACCCACCTTAGCCTTCCAAAGTGCTGAGATTACAGGCATGAGCCACCATGCCCAGCCTGAAATATAAAATTCTTACAATTCTTTCTTTCCACAAATTAAATATAATGAGGTCTAACAAATACAGAGATGTCCTCTAAGAGCAGGTGGATGGGAATAGATGACCTGAATGTTCCTTCAAGCTTATGTTCTAGGATTCTGTCCCTGGAAAATGAGTGTGGGTAGAAGAGGAGCTGAGAAAGTTCCTCCCTGCCATGACATGGAAGCTGCAGGAGAAGTTTGTGGGGCAGGGAGGGAGGGTGGTGGGAATCCCACTGTGACCTTCTTAAAAATGACAATCATTCAAAAACGTTTTAAAGTCTTTTTTTGACATTATTTCATTTGGTCACAAAGCAGCCCTTGATGTAACCAGCTGACAAGAGGCAATATAAATTTAGAATTCCAGCTTTAAGAAAAATGTTACGGGGGCCCTTGTCCTGTTAATATCTCTACCACTGTACATGCAGGAGGATATTAGAAGGGGCTATGAAGGAACCTCGCTGGGACTGAGCCCTGTCTCACACATCTTGTGTTCCCAGCCTGTAATGTGCACTCAGGGCTGTGGAAGTGAACTGCTCAGAGCTCAGCAATGGCCATATCTGATGGTCTCCTCCTTTTTGTAGCCCCGATCAATTCAGGAATAACCTTATGTGACCACAAAAGGAAATACATTTTCTAATAATCCAACATAAGTATCCCAACGTTTGTGCCTATAAGTCCCATCTGTAGTTTGAAAAGCACGGGCTAAGCTCTACCTATGTCTAAGGATGTCCACTTTGTGAGTTAGGGTCTGATTGTGCTCTATGGGTGGTTTGAGCTTTGTCCCTTGTCTAACATCCTCTGTGGTCACCTCACTGCTAGGTATATGCAGAACACCAGCCCAGTGCCTGGCATGCTGCAATGGCTAATGAAGGCAATGATCCTTTTAAAACTCAGCTAAAATAAATATTCAGCATATTTTTAAACATTTACAATGTTTTAAATGTAATCATATTGATGAAATTTTGGATTTTTTTATGAATCCAGTTAGATTCCTTTTTGTAGAATCCAATTTGATTTTTGGGAACAAAAACTCGTATTTGTTTCTCAAAGTACTTATATCAGTTAAGAAGGGAAATTGAAGGACCAAGAAGCCCAATCTTGAAAATGTGTTGTGCATTTCGGCTTTAATCGCAATGTTCTCACTGGAAGGTTGTAAATCATCCCAACCTTTTCTTTCAAAGCAGCTTTTCTGGTGCAGGGGACCATGTTTAATGTCCCTTCGAAGTCCCATTATCTACATGTTTCCTCTTATCTCTTGGTAAACAGCCTGCACCTTAGTTCTGGTCCCTATCACTTTGTTCCTGAAATGAGACTGTGGGTGACTGGTTTCCCCATCACTGGTCTGTTCCTCTTAATCCCAGAAGCTTCAGGGGAATTTTCTTAAGTACAGCTTTCCTCATGTTTCCTTGGGACTTGAAAATCTCTTTTACCTGCCTGTTACTTACAGAATTAGGTTCAAATGTCTCCAGTTTGATCTAACTCTAACTTTCCTTCCACTCTCCTACTCTTTATGGATCCTGTCCTCTGGCCCAGGCCTCCCAGCCAGGAAGGTACCTCTCATGAGGCCTTTTGAGACGTAAGAGAAGGGAATATTTTGGTTTGATTTTTGGTTGCTGGACCTTCTGTTCAGGCAACCATTCTTCGGTTCCCAACTTTCCCAAGAGAATGCCAACCTTGCCTCCATCTTGGCAGGTGTGTCTACCAGCCACACAAGTTAGCTACAATCCTGTGCCTCTCAGAGAGAATATGTTAAAATTCACTGCAACTCGATACATAAGAATTGTCAAAACTAGATGGAGAGAAATTGTCTTAGTTCAGGCTGCTGCATCAACTATACCATAGACTGGGCGGCTTAGACAACAAACATTTATTTCTCACAGTTCTGGAGGCTGAGAAGTCCAAGATCGGGTGCCAGCAGATCTAGTGACTGGTGAGGGCCCATTTCCTGGTTTGCAGACAGCCATCTTTCTGCAATGTCCTCACATAGCAGAGAGAGAGCAAGCTCTCTCATGTCTATTCTCCTGAGGGCACTACTCTTATTCATGAGGGCCCCACCCTCATAACCCAATCACTTCCCAAAGTCCCCAACTTCTTGTTTGTTTGTTTGTTTTTGGGACGGATCCTCGCTCTGTTGCCAGGCTGGAGGGCAGTGGCACGACCTCGGCTCATTGCAACCTCCGCTTCCCAGGTTCAAGTGATTCTCCTGCCTCAAGCCTCCCAAGAAGCTGATACTACAGGTGCCTGCCACCACACCTGGCTAATTTTTGTATTTTTAGTGAAGATGGAGTTCACCATGTTGGCCAGGATGGTCTCAATCTCTTGACCTCATAATCCACCTGCATCAGCCTCCCAAAGTGCTGGGATTACAGATGTGAGCCACTGCACCCAGCCGGCCCCACCTTTTAATACTATCACCTTGGAGGATAGGGTTTCAATACATTAATTTGGGTGAGACACAAACATTCAGTCCATTGCAGAAATTATGCATCTCAAGGATTTCCTGAAAGGTATCCAGTTCTCCCAGTCCTCAAGAGTTTCTAGAATCTACTCTTGGATGATGCCAGGCCTCTGGAGAGCCCCATATGTAAGGCTGACTTGTTTTGACTACCTATAGAAATGCTTTTGCTTTATTGCACTTCGACCATATTCTAGCATCCTGCACTGTGAAATATTAAAACAGCCTGGCAAACCTTGTGCTTGCACTTATTGTCCAATGTTATTAAGGATGTTGTTCACCATATTGCACAATGTCCTCTTTATGAGGATCCTGGGGATATCATCTCTCTAGTGTCTTTGCCAGAAATAGCTATGATCCTTCCAAGGAATTAGTTTGTTTTTGCCTTAAAGACACAAGAAACCATTTGTGTTTGCTTTCTACATTGGCTTCTGGAAAGCCCGGAGTGAAATCTGTGGATCACTATTAGTAAATGTACTGGGTATCCTAGAATGCAATTAGGACCGTTGACATTGTTTCTGTATTTGTATTTGTCTTACCTCTGATTTGCACTTAAATTTCTTCACTTGCTTTCATACTATGTATACCTTTTAGATTAAGTTTATTCCTTCTTGAAATTAGGTGGGAATAAATAAGTCTGTCTGGGCTTGGCATTGGTAGGTGTGACAAAGGTGTGACAATGCAAACACAGCCACAATTAAAGGTGCCAAGAGTCAGTTTCGATGGAAATACCAGACAGAGACAGCCTTGCCAGCTTGACATTCATCTCTGCCAGGACTGCAAAAGGTCACATTGTGTGGGCAGGTTGACCTTCAGCATTTCCTCTGGAGGGAATATGCTTCAAACCTTCTGAGTCTTCCTGAGAATATGGACCTTCATTTACATTTGGACAACACAATTAGTGCATTTTCCAAAATTACTGGGTTTTATTATTTTCATATTCTTTTTTTAATATGATCTTGAGTGTGACTCTTTCACTCCTAAGAGCAGATTATCCAAGACTCACCTGAACCAAGCTTTTCAACTGTTGGCAGCTATGATGTATCTGTCAAGTCTAAGCCATCCTTCATGGCAAACTGTTTCCTCAACTGCCCTTTCACCAATCTAGAGACACCCACATGTTCCTCATAGTCTACTGTGCTATTTCACTCAGATGGTTAGAAATTCGAATTCTCCGTCTTCTCACATACACACAGACACACACATGTGCATGCATACACAGACCACAGACTCACACATACTCATGTAACCAGCTCTCCCAGTTTAATGAAAAGGGGGGAAAAAAAAAAAGCCCTGGCTTTCAGCTCAATGTGATAAATGGTAGAACAGGATAGAAGAATAAGGAAGGGGAAAATTGGAATGCACATTTTTGAGGTCTGCTGTTAAACCAGTTTTGCTAATTTCTTCAAGTGAAAATCCTCCTTTATGCTTTTTCCTTATGTAATATATTTCTGAAAACTGTCGGCTGGGTGTGGTGGCTCACGCCTGTAATCCCAGCACTTTGGGAGGCCAAGGTGGGCAGATCACCTGAGATTGGGGGTTCAAGACCAGCCTGACCAATGCGGAGGTTTAGTAGAAACCCTCGTCTCTACCAAAAATACAAAATTAGCCAGGCGTGGCGGCGCATGCCTGTAATCCCAGCTACTTGGGAGGCTGAGGCAGAATTGCTTGAACCCGGGAGGTGGAGGTTGCAGTGAGCCAAGATCGCGCCATTGCATTCCAGCCTGGGCAACAAGAGTGAAACTCCATCTCAAAAGAAAAAAAGAAAAAGAAAAGACAGAAAGAAAACGGTCTTATTTCCTCCACTGGAAGATAATTTCTTCCTAAATTGTTATTAATGTATAGCAAGCCAGTGTTAGTGTGTCACTGTGGCAGATTGAGACCCCACCCCCCCGAAGCCTAGGGTCTGCAGTCCGAGAGTCCCAGTGTGCAGAGCGGTCAGGTTATGGTGGCCATTACTCTCTGGATGCCCCACTGTTTATAGTCCAGTATGCATTTCCATACATCTTCACCAGAGGGAAGAAACGCTTATTATCGTAGAATGAGTTAAGAGACCCTTGAAATGTTTTAGAAAAAAAAAGAATGCTTTCAGCCAAGAGCCAAAGCGAGGAGGTCTGGCAGAAAGACAAATGGAGTGCAAAGATTTGGGATCAGGCTTTAACTGTCTCCCTTTTTATGTATGCAGCCTGCTTGGCTTTTCCCCTTCCCGACCTGGACTCCTATTTCATAGACTGCTATCCTAATAGCTCTGAATGTGCATTATGATTTGAAGGTTGTAGTTTTCCATCTCTGGCATATTATGGTCATCTTACTCCTGGGTTCTATATAGAGGCTTGGTCTAAACATAGCCTTTCTTTCTCTGCCACCACATGTAAGGTAATACAATATACTGCTGTGGAGTTCCTCAACTGGTGCCTGTTCAGACAGAGATCTGGAGAAGAACTGTTTTATTTGTCCATTCAATCATTGCATCAACAACTTTGTTAGCACCTGCTAATTACCAGACACTGTGAATAATGATATGAGATCCCAGAAGAAGTGAATAATGAATAGGGGTAGGAGTGGGTGAAGCGAAATGTTTTGTGTTTCAATTAAGTCTCCAAAGACATATAGAAAGATTCAAAGACATTCTTTTGGCCATGACTGAATAACCAGTACTGAAATATTCTTACTATCATAAACAATTATAAAACTGAAAAATTACATTAACCAATACTTTGCAGATATTGGACAACAGGCAGTTCGGGGCCCTTATCATTGAGAGAAAGGAAATACACAAAATGAGCTTCATAACTGCCTCCACTTTCTTTCTAGAAGTGCTTTCTTGTTCACAGTATAGGAAGCTGGAGCCCAAACAAAGCACTGTGGTCTTATTGAACTAGGGGGATAGAATCTGGGTCCTGGGCTACTGAAGTACTTGGACTTTGTAGGTCAGAGTACCAGATAGGAGTGAATTGCAAAGAGGAGCTGCAGAAATCTGCATGGAGATCCCCTTTCATGATTAGATGGATATTAACCTGCTCTTGTGTAGGCATAGCCTGACACAGAATGGTAACTGGAATGATGTGATATAAACAAAGATTATGTAGGCTATGCAGTGCTGAGAAATGTAGAGGCTCCAAATAGCCAGTGAGGACACCTTGTTGAACATCTTGGGCATTCAGTTGAGACCCCCAAAAGACCAGGCTTTAGGAGTAGAGATATTATCACCCTAGAACAAGGACTACTCTGGACCTTCCCAGCCAAAGATTTAAAACAAGCTTTAAAAGGATCAAGCTGATAACCTGATGGGCAAATAAATTAACTATCTGACAGAACATGACTCTTTTAAAAAGGAAGACAAAAAGTTCACACTGCCAGGACTATAACATCAATGATATCTAGCATATAACAAGAGTTTCTAGATATGCAGAGAAGCAGAAAAAAAGGGACTCATAACCAGGAAGATGAAACTATAAATAGAAACACACTCAAAGATTTTAGAGTTAATAGAAAAAAAAGTTTCCACCAGGTAATCCTATGTTTAGGATTTCAAAGGAAAAATGATCATAATGAAAGAACATATGGAGAATATTAATAGAGAGAAAAAGTACACCAAAAACTTAAAATTCTAGAACTGAAAAAAAATACAATATCTGAAATAAAAAATTCAGTAAATGGGCTTAACAACAACAACAACAGAAAAGATCAATGAACTCAAGGCTATAGAGACTATCCAATCTGATGCAAATGATGAAAAGACTACAGAAAACTATAGAGACCCAATATCCTGTGAAACAATATCGAGTATTCTAACATATGTGTAATTCGAGTCCTAAATGGAGAAGTGTGAAATAGGGGTGGAAAAGCAACTGAAGACATATTATCCAAATTTTTTTACTTGATGAAAAATGTCAATCCATAGATCCCAGGATCTCAATACATCTCAAGCAAGACAAACACAAAGAAAGCCAAACCTAAATGTGTAATAATCAAATTTCTGAAAATTAAAGGTAAAGAAAAATTATAAGCGCATGTGAGATTTGTAATCATCATCTTTCCAAGAGCATGAGAGAGTTTAAAAACAAACTACATTATATAGAGAGAACCAACAGTGTGAATTTTCTCTGACTTATCAAAAGAAATAATGCAAGCCAGAAAACAATGGAATAATTTTTTTAAGTGCATAAAGAAAAATCAAAAACAAAAACTATCAACTCATAATTCTACATCTAGGAAAAATATTCTTTAAGAATAAAGACAAAATTAAAATATTTTCAGATTTTAAAAAGCTGAGATAATCACCAACTGACATGCACTATAAGAAACATTAAAAGGTGTTCTTCACGCTAAAAAACAATATTAGATGAAGAATCGATTCTACACAAAAGAATGAAGATTGTGAGAAATGGCAAATATGTGAGTCAAGATAATTTTCTTTTTAAAATCTTTTAGAATTGATTAAGCAAAAAATGATAAGAATGTATCATTGGGTTTAAATTACATGTCGAAGTAAAATGTTTGACGACAATAATGCAAATAACATGAGAGGATAAATATTCCATTGTAATGTCTTACATCATTGGAGGACTCATGAAATTGATTCATAGTAGATTGTGATAAGATAAAACACACATTATAACCCTTAGAGAAACTGCAAAAAATAAAAGAGGTATGGCTAAAAAACTGACTGAGAATAAAAAATAAAATACCCAAAGTTGCTCAATTAAAAAATAATGACCGGGCCGGGTGCGGTGGCTCACACCTGTAATCCCAGCACTTTGGGAGGCCAAGGCGGGTGGATCATGAGGTCAGGAGTTCAAGACCAGCCTGGCCAATAGGGTAAAACCCCATCTCTACTAAAAATATGAAAAATTAGCCAGATCTGGTGGTGGGCGCCTGTAATCCCAGCTACTTGGGAGGCTGAGGCAGGAGGATGGCTTGAACCTGGGAAGCGGAGGTTGCTGTGAGCCAAGATCTCACCATTGCACTCCAGCCTGGGTAACAGAGCGAGACTCCATCTAAAAAAAAAAAAAAAGACTGGAAAGAATACAAATTTTAAAAGTTGGAAAAATAAAAACAAATAGGAAAATAGTAGACTTTCACAACAAAAGAGAGGCGTTTTATAAATTTTTCTAGCAGATATGATATAGGACATATTATTTTAATGCAAAGCAGATGAAGAACTACCCTACTAGTCTAAACTACGCCCATTAACCTTTAATCATTCGGATCCCTTAATCCTCTAATCATTGGATCATTAACATTCAAATATCCTGGAAGACTGGCTTATCTGTATTTTAAGAGGAAGCCGGTCCTATATTTTACGTCGGTTCTTTGACCATTCGTTGGAGCTCTGGTTTTCAGCCTCTTTCCGGGCTACCTTGTAGCAATTTGAGGGTCAGTCATCAGTTTCTGCTTGGTTTCAAAGATCCAGGAGAAGCTTACTGTTGTTCAAGACGCAGATGGACCCATCACAGCAGTTTAATCCAACCTCCATCCCGGAGTCTTCACAAATGCTGACCGAAGAAAATTCTCGGGACGATTCAGGGCCCTCTGAAATCTGCTTCGAGATGTTGATAAAGAACGTTAGTAACTTAACTATCAACACTAGTAACGAATCCCCTTCCCCTCTACCATAAGATTCACTCCATCGAGTGATAGATGGAATTGCTGCAAGAGCAACAATCCTCAGGGAAATCAGAGATGACTTGCTTTACAAGAGGAGAAGAGTAAGAACATTGTTGTCTGTGCAGAGAGAAAGGATGGCAAGATTCAGATATATGTTACTCGGCAGAGTTGGTATGCATGAAAGAATACTAACAAACACTGGGCTTAAGGGAATTAAGAAGGAATCAAGGCCGTTCAAATGTCCCTGCAGTTTCTGCGTGTCCAATGGATGGGATCCTTCTGAGAATGCTAGAATAGGGAATTATGACACCAAGCCACTTCAGCCATAAAACTTATTCTTGCACCTTTTTCTTCTTGCTGGTAATTTTATATAGCAGGTTGTGAAAGGTACGCTATGCTAGTATAGACTATACACCAATAATATTAATGAGTTCTAGGATGTGTTTTTCTTCTTGTATCTTTTTCTTCCTACTATGATACTAGTAATTTGTAAGGGATCTGTGTAATTTGAATGTATGTGAATAACTTTAGCTCTACTGTTAGATTTGACCCAGAGATGATATAAGTATTCCCATGTGTCTTAGAAGCCCAAAGTCAGTGAGATGAAACCCAACATCAAGAAACTGAAGCAAAGTTACTTGTGGATAAAGAAAGCATTAGGTAGTTTGGCTATAGCATAATAACTAGATTTTCTGGCTTTCAAAAATTTGGATTGCAATCACAGCAAACTTATTTTTACAGTTTTCAGTACAAAAAGGTGTTTATATAGAAACAATAAAGTTGACATTTGAGTACTTTTTAAAAAAAAATAGTAGACTTTCACTCAGTCATATAAATAACCACATTACGTGTAAATGGATTAATTGCTATAATTAAAAATTGAAGATCATCAGACTAGATAAAAAAGCAAGTCCTAACTACTTGCTGTTTACAAGAGATGTTTTAACTATAAAGATCTGGAGAGTCTTAGGAACCCTCACACCTATTTTGCTTTGTGCTATTTAAAAATAAAAAGATAGAAAATTATATTCCTTACAAACACTAACTATAGGAAACCTGGATTAGTTTTATTAATATCAGACTTCAAGATGAGGTGTATCACCACATTAAAGAAAGATATTTCATAATAATTGAAGAGTTAATTCATCAAGAAGACATAACAGTCCTAAATGTGCATATACCTAGTAATAGAACTACAAGAAGCAAAAACTGACTGAATTAAAAGTAAAAACAGAAAAATCTACAACTATCATTGAACACATCAACACTATACCTTCAGTAAATGATAGAAAATGCACACAAAAATATTAGCATCTAGAATGTTTGAATGATACTGTCAATCATTTGAAACTAATTGACATTTATGGAACACTTCACGTAGCAACAGCAGAATACAGATATTTTCAAGAGCACTTGAAACATTCACCTAAATAGGCCATGTGCTAAGCCATCAAATAACACTCAATAAATTTCAAGAGATGGAAATAATAAGTGTTCATTCTCCAGTAACACTGGAATTAAACTTGAAACTTACAAAAATTTGCATCATAAAAATTCCCCAATATTTGGAAAATAACACGCTTCTAAACTCATGAGTCAAAAAAGAAATAACTAAGTTAATCACAAAATAACTGAATTGAATGAAAACAAAACACAGCATATAAAAAAACACGTGGGATGTAACTGAAGCAATGTATTGAGAGAAATGTACAGCTGTAAACGTTTATATTAGCAAAGAAGAAAGGTTTAAAATCGAGATGTGAGCCAGGGTTTGGCAAACTAGGGTTCGTGAGCTTACAATGGCTTTTACATTTTTAAAAGGAAGAGGGGAAGGGGAAGAGAAAGAGAAGCAGAAGGAGGAAGAGAGGCAGCTGCAACAGAGACCATATGTGGCCCACAAAGCTTAAAATATTTACTCTCTGGCCCTTTACAGAAAAAAGTTAGTGACCCCTGACATAAGTTTTCACCTCATACTAGAAAAAACTGATGATGGTAAATCCAAAGCAAGTAAAAGGAAGAAAATTTTAAAGATAAGAGTTGGACGTCTATGGTTTCTCTAGAAAATAGAGAAACAATAGAGGAAAATTAGTGAAACTAAATGATGCTTCTTTGGAAAAATCAAGAATGCCAACTTTCACCACTTCTACTCAGCAGCATACAGGAGATCATAGCCTGTGCAATAAGGTGCCAAGAAAGATAATAAAGTCAAAAAGATTTTTTAAACTTCTAGAAATTGTTGCCTACATTCACCATCTCTGCTTCTTCCCCTCCCGTTATTTCTTGAATTCACTCTCATGAGACTACCCCTCCCCCACCATTCCCTCACAACCTGTCTTGCAAAGATCACCATACACCTCCATACTGCCAAATCTAACAGTTAATTCTTCATGTAATTTGACCTGTAAGCATCATTTGATGGAACTGATGTTCCCTCTTCCTTTAAACTCTTTTTTCACTTGTCTTTTGGGACTTCCTGGTTTTCTTTCTAACTCACTTGCCATTTCTGTTCTATCACTTTATTGGGATCTCTTCACCTGTCCAACTTTTAAATGTTGGAATGCTTAGAGTTTATTTCTCAGACCTCTTCTCCATGCTCTCTGTACACTTTCTTGCTAGCATATAGGTGATTTGAAATAGCCCCTACATGCTAATAATTCTCCTAGATTTTATAAATCTCTAGCCAGGACTTGTCCCCTGAGCTCCAGATTCCTTAATTCAGCTGCCTCCCTGACATCTCCATTTTTATATATTAGGCACTTAAAACTTAACATATGTAAACGTAAATCCCTGATCTTCCCTTCACTCCTACCCAAAGGCTGGTCCTCCTGCAATCTTCCTCTCCTCTGTAAATAGTAATTTCATTCTTCATCCTGCTCAGGACAGAAACCTGAGCATCATTCTTTTCTCATCTTTTCAATATCCCATGTCTAAATTCGTCAACAAATCTCATCAGACTGCTTTCAGATATATCCAGAATTTTATCATTTCTCACCACTTTCTCCAACCACCCAGGACCAAGTCATCATTCTCTCCCATCTGGGTTAACTAACAGCTTCACAACTGATGCCCTGGCTCCCACTCTTGTTCCCTCGACAGTCCTTTCTCTGGGCAGCAAGCCAGAGTGGTCCTCCTAAGACATAAGTCAGACTACATTTCTTTTAAGCTAAAGCCATCCAACTGTGCCTCTAACTCATTCTAAGTAGGATCTGCCCCTAGCTATCTCTCTGCTTCATTTACTGCTTTCCCACTTGTGCCCTCTACTACAGACTTTCTTGCTGCTCTGGAACATACAATAAGTATGTTCCCACCCCAAGGCCTTGGATATGATCTTCTGTCTGCCTGTAAAACCCTTCTCTCAGTTATCTGCGCTGAGTTCCCCCCGACCTCCTTCAGCTCTCTACTCAGACATCCCAGGGAGGCCTTCTCTGACCCCCTATTTAAAATAGTTATTCCCACCCTGTCATTTCAGTCCTTTTTTTGCTTTATTATTTTTTTGCCTGTCTTCTTTAACTTAAACTGATAAGCTATACAAGGACAGGGATTTTATATATTTTTTTCATTACTGTATTCACAGTGCATTGGGTACACTCAATATTTGGTGAATAAATTATTCACTAGCTCATCAATTTATTTATTTGTTTGTGTGTTTACTGAATTTCTACCTGCCAGGCATTGCCCTTAGGGAGCTCACAATCTAGTAAAAATAATAGGAACAACTACCATTTTTGTGTGGTGACTAATCACTTTGCATATGCCATTTGATTTCATCTTTACAATAGCCTATTTTACAGATGAGGAAACAAGCTTGCACCAGTTAAATAAATGGACTAAAGTCAAGTAGCTAGTATGTACTACCGTTTTCAAAACCTGTTTGTCAACTACTGCCTCCCACTGAAATGATGTTCTTCTGTGTTGACATTTAGCTCATAGCTCCATAAACATTTTTAAATGGTTTAAATATATTTTCTACAAAGACTCAGAATGAATGTGCATGAATAAGAGAGTTCATGATTATGAGAATTATAACTTCTTTGGGGGACTTATTTGAGAATAAACAAATTTCCTGATTCCTCGACTCCCTTCAGCCTCTTCCCTTCTGATGAAGCCATGGGGAAATCCATTGAAGCGAACATTCTAGCATGCGTTCTCATCAAACTTCCTTCATGTTTGTGCTCGGCCAGGAACCTACTGCCAGCAGAGGGAGGTGGAAGCCATCATGGAGGGCGATGAGGATGACAGAGGCTGCTGCTGCTGCAAACCAGGCCACTTGCCCCACCTGCTGTCCTGCAATGCTGCCTTTCACCTCCGCTGGCTCACCTGGGAAATCACGCGGACCCAGTACATCCTGGAGGGCTACAGCATCCTGGACAACAACGCGGCCACCATGCTGCAGGTGTTTGACCTCCGAAGGATCCTCATCCGCTACTACATCAAGGTATTGCTCTGTTTCCCAAACACCTGTCTAAGGCAGAAATGCTAGGGTGGCACAGGAAGCTCCGAAAGAGCTCTGTCGAAAACTAAATTTTGAGCCTCTCATCCTCAGCTTCCGAATCGGAAGCCCAGCCATCTGGGGAACTGTCACTTTTGGAAAAGTCCTAGAGGGCTTTGCCTTAACCTGAGATTTGTGCCCTGGTCATATCCTAAGCTTAGGCACCAATAGGCAGTTCGTTTTCTTATCTAGGTTTTCTTTGTCTCTTCCAGCACAGCATGATTTGCTTGTCCTGATGATGAGGACAAATTTAAATATCCTAGAACTATTACTAAGCCTCCATGTTTGAGTTATAAGAGTCAGATTAGATGCTCTGCACAGTGTCTACTTTAGAACCAGAATTATATTTTAAGTTCGTAAGGAGAACTCAAAAAGTAGCTAAACCATCCAGTCAGAATTGGCTGTGACAGCCTTTCCTCCTAACTCACATGGAGAATAACATATTTTTTCAGTTGCTCAGTGCCTACCTCTGCCCAATCTGTATTCAACCTCAGAAATCATGGCAGTTTGGAGTAAGTCTCCTGGAAAATAAGTGTGGGACCTGCCTGAGGATGTGTAGTGTTCATCGGGGCTGAGGTGTTTTCCGAAGGGGAAGGGGCAGGCGAGGGCTGTGTGGCGGAGGAGATCTTTGCTGTGGGTCCTGTGCTGGAGGTCTGGGGGGACTTGGCATGGTGGAAGTCCTGGATGGCCCACAGGTATGCGTCACATCTTAATGCTATTCAAAAAGAGGAAGCTCATCCATCGGAGACCACAAAGGCCCCTGCCAGCATGCTGAGGCAGGTGGTCCAGCAGAAATGAGGAAACACAGAACGAAAAGATAACATGGCACCTAAAGTTTTAACCAGCTAACAAACAAAGGGCATTGAGAAATTTGGAATAAATTCAGGCATGGTGGCTCATGCCTGTAATCCCAGAGCTTTGGGAGGCCAAGGCAGCAGCAGGATTGTTTGAGCCCAGGAGTCCAAGACCAGCCTAGGCAACATAACAAGACCCCATCTCTACAAAAAAAAAAAAAAAAAGAAAAATTAGCTAGATATGGGGTGCACACCTATAGTCCCAGCTTCTCAGGAGGCCGAGGCAGGAGAATTGCCTGAGTCTAGGAGTTTGAGGCTGCAGTGGGCTGTGATTGCACCACTGCACTCCAGCCTGGGTAATGGGGATTCCCAAAATCCACAATAGCTGCTGAAGCTACGTGGAAACAGAAGATAGTCAGGGGGTAAGTAACTCTTAGATCTCATCCACCTAGGTGATTGCTACACAAAATGTTTGCAAAACCCTTTTCTGTGGCAGCATATTTACAACAGATTTAGCCGTTTGTGCTTGCCATCTTTGTGTGTGCTAGAGATGCAAAACATTATATTCAAATTTCATACAAAACTACACATGTTTTGTCCAACCTAATGTAAATGGGGGAAGATTTGGGAAGCCTACCAGGGAGTTATGGCCTATCTTCTGTTTCTAAACTCTAGGCAAACTCAATATACCAGTTGTGTTCGATTTGGCAGTGAGCCATGAAATAAGAGTGGCATGCATGTTAGAGGCTTATTTCTCTCGGACTTTGAGATGGTTGATCATCAACCATCTTCCAAAATTTCAGTTCCACAATTTAAGTTACAGGCTTTAAGGGATAGAGGAAAGGACACAGAAAATGAAGACCAAGGGCACGCACCAGCTGTCTGTTAAAGAGGTTCTAGGAAGCTGCTACAGCATCCTCCCCACTGTATCCTGTCAGCCGGAACATTGACACATGCCACCTGGAAGAGGGTCTGGAAAGTGTACTTTGGGCGGCCATGAGCCCAGAATGAAATTGTACCTTCACGGAAGAAGGAGAAAGCAGATGATAAATGGTAACTAGCCACCTCTGTTTTCTCCCTCAACAAGGAAAGTGTCGCTTGAGTATTTCCTTTCGTTTTCAGGAGGCAGGATGGGGTGGTTGCATGAACAGCTAGATCCAGGGACGGAGTAAACAAGAGGACTCACAGGCCAGTGAAGCAAGTGGCTGGAAGGGGGCAGCAAGGACTAACAGTGTAGGTCTGGACAGGCCGTGTAGATAAGCCCTGGAGTTGACATCTTCCTGTTGCCTCAAGAATTAGACTAGACTCTTTCATCTGCTACCCTGAGAACTCCACTGTTGCTACTGGCTGTGTTTCCTACCCCTCTTCCCCCATCTCTCACTGTTTTGTGTACACACTGTGCACACACTACCTGTGCTCCCTGCCCCACACGCTTGCACACTGTTCACTCCTCCTGTAGGGACCCTCCTCTCCCTCCCACATGCCCGCACCTTCTCCTCCAACCTCAGTTCCAACAGCTCTTCCTCACCAGCTGGCTGCCCAGTGCTTTCCTGCCCTTCAGGGCCATGGCCGACATTCACCTCCCCTTCCTCTGCAAACCTTTTCTGCTTCACTTTATGGTAATTCCCTAAACAGAGAAGCCACACTTGAGTCCTCTTTGGGTCCTCAGAGCTCTGTTTGATGACCTATATATTGCATGGCCCAATTTGTTTTTTTGTACTAAATGAACAAAGGTTCCAGGGAACATAGATTTGGAGTCTGGGCCATACAGTCTGGACAGAAGAGATCCTAATTCAGGCAAGGGTCTGGTGGCTTGCTACAGGCACAGGTGGTGGGAACGGGGTTCAATATTGAGCCACATCCCTGTCTTTCCATGAACCAGACATGTGGACAGGCCCGACCCATCACCATGGGGCCAGCAGATCACCGTGAGTGGGAGAGAAGGGAGGAGTAGTGAGAGTGAGATGCCCTGTCTCGGTCCATCCTCCCTGGACTAACCCTGTTGGTTTTTACAGAGGCCTTGGGGGTTCCATGACTGGACCAGCTTTTTGATGCCTTCTTTCCTTGGATGGCTAGTTGATACTCACCTTTCTTTTTCCTAACTGCTGGAAATGTGCCTCCCAGTCCCCTAGATGATTTCTAAGATGACAGTTTGCCATTGGATAAATCCAGGATCATGTGCAAATGGAAGGGGGCTCAAGAGGGCCCCCCAGAACCTGCTGGGTAATAGCTGGCTTGTGGGGAAACAATGCCTTCCATTCTGTTTTTTAAGAAAGGAGAGTGAAGGCAAAATGGGAGTTGTAGGTAGGCTAGGAGAGACAGGCAGTGCACGGGTATACTACCTATCATGGCGCCTCTCACAAGCCACAGCCAGGGCAAACCTGGAACAGACTCCCCTCCTCCCTCGTGAGCTGGATAATTACACATCCCCATGTCCTACCCACACATTCAAATGTCATGGGCCTGGGCTGGGACCCAAGGACTTTTTTTTTTTTTTGAGACGGAGCCTCACTCTATTGCCCAGACTGGAGTGCAGTGGCGTGATCTCGGCTCACTGCAACCTCCACCTCCTGGGACACAAGGACTTATATTGTTTGATAAGTTTCCTAAGTGATTTGATATACAACTAGGCTTTGGAGCTACTACAGACATCATTGTGCCCCACAGAAACAAGAATTTTCTTAACTCCCAAGTCAGCACTCAGGATGGGGCTGAGATTTTTGGGCAGATGGGGCCTCACGGTGCCCTCATGTTTAATTCACTTTGGTACTGCCGGGCCTATCCTGCGAGGTTGCCTCCAAATACAGGACTCAGTGCTTTCCTGCCATTCAGCAAGGGGTGGCTCGGAACCCGCACTCATTCCCCGCTGCAGCTAGTTAAGGGAAATTTCAGGAGGGCTAACGGCCTATTAGAACAGAAGAAACAGCATTTTGGGGTTAAAAAAAATTATTTTCTTCTTTGGTATGGTTGCTGGGTGAACAAAGTTGCCTTTGTAGCTCTGAATTACTTAAAGTTTCAAGAGTTTGATTTCATTCCTTTATTATTTTCTTACTGGAAAGGCAAATTAAAAGGAAGAAAAATTTGAAATAATTCCTTTACTACAAAAGGATTTTTAAAAAATATCCTAATAAACTGGGTCAGTTCCCCCACCCTCTATGAATATATTTGAAATCATTTCCTTCCTGGCGACTTGAGGTTTTCCCTCGTGCCTCCTCCATCTCTCTTCAATTTATTAGTGTTTAAAACCCTCTTAGCAGTCAAGGAATCTGCCGCTTTCTGTGTGGGCCTGGCTCTCCTGCTGCCATTGTTTCCAGGCAGTTCTTTTAGAAAGGAGACCTGCTTATCACTGGCCTTGCAGAATGAGGCGGGAACAGCCCGACGGGTTGGTTTGCCTGCCAGGCCCCCCTTCCTAGAATGAGTTGTCTGAAAGAATATGCCGATCTACAATTAAAATGAGGAACCAGGAGAATCCCTGCTGGAGGAGCCAGATATCATGAATTTATTCAGAGGGGCCCTGCCTTCAGCACAGTCTAGGTTTACCGCATCAATTCATTGTCAGTGCCCCAACTTATCAGTTTTACTTAGTGTTGTATCCACTTCCTCCTGACAGATTCTGAAAGATTTTACAGTGTTCATTGACTATGTCTCCATGACAGAAGTTCTGCCTAAATTAAATGGAGATAGGGTATGACTTGTAAGCATTTGGGGTGGTTCTGTTTTCTCCTGGTGAGAAGTGTCGGTGCAGTGATTTAGAAAGCTGAGCATCAAGCTGGGTTCTGTTCTGAAGTCAGCACTGCAGGGTTTTGCCAGACAGAGAGGAGGAAGTGTTAACCTCTGGAATTCAAAGTCCTCATTAACTATTCTGACTTCATCGATTGTGGGGTTAATTCCTCCCTAGCAATGAATGAAAACATACACTTTTGTCTTTCAGTCTTTGTTTGTTATTCCTATCTGGTATGTGATTAGGCCATATTGGGGAAAAACTAGACCAGATGTTCACTAGAGCTAGATATTTAGAGAAACCAAATTTCTTTCTTCCCTTTGTAACGCTCAGCTGAGAAGCGGTGCTCGTGGACATGGGCATCGTTACTCTCTTTTGCTTGCAACTTTGGGCCGACGACTTAAACTGTCTTTAAATGATCCAGCCAGCAAGGAGACAAGAGAAAACCCTCCAGATTCAAAGTTTCTATTTGTGAATATCAGATGTGCACTCTGGTGACCACCACAGACACAACGGGTCTCCTGTCCCCTAATGCCATCCCCGTTCCCTCGCCCCTCTGCCTCAACCTCTCCTGGGCTACTGCTACTGCTGCCACTGCCTGCCTCCCCTCTGAGTCCCACGCTCATCCTGCTTGCTGGGTAGGTAAGTCACAGATGTCAAAGACATGACTGTTTTTCCACCTATACACATATCAACGGGCCAGGCCATGTGCTAAGTTCCTCATATACATTGTCTCATTCTAAACCTCAGCACAGCCATGCAACGTGGACATCATTAGCATGTCTTTCTTTCCCACCTCTGCCTTCAGCTTCCTTGACCTCTTCCTCCATCACTCCCTCTCTTCCTTCCTCCTTATGTCGAAGGCCTCCCTGAGGCCGGGATGGTTATCGCGGGGTATTACAGAGGATGGGAGAACAGGCACGCCACTGAATTCTAGTTATTATCTGCAGATTTCATTTTTCCACTTCCTCATTTTTGGGACAGGTAGACTGTGGAGTGTAATAGAAGATGTGCCCAAAAGAAGGAAGAGCATAAGCCATGAACCACAGATGAACCTCCCCAAAGTCCAGGCTGTCCTTGGTCCTCACAGCAGAGAGCCTAAGTCATGTGTTTGCAGTTGTTTAGTGGAAATCAAAGACTGTCCACCTGCTGAAGTCCTAAAAAAAACCTTGAAACCAGATACCCAAGTAACCTGAGGCCTTGAGCTCTGGGTTTTATTTCCCAGCCAGACGGAGGGAAGAGCCAGAGAGGCAGGGTGGGGGCTCCCCTAGAAAAGGGTTTCTCGGCCCACTCTACTTACAGGTGTCAGTCACTGAAGACTTTGTTTCCATCCACCCAATATTCGTTTTCTGCTTTCTCATTTAAAAAGAATATGTTTTTATAAACAGAGAAGAGCATCAATTAAGCGTTTGTTTATAACAGAAGCACACATCCCTGCCTCCTTGCATCAAACACTGTGAGCCCTTCAGCCCCTCATGATTTCACAATGAGATGTGCAGCCTCGTTCCAGGGGTGCCCCTCAGCCTCAATAGCCCCAAGCACCACCTGCATTTTTCTGTTATAATGGAGCGGCAGAGGCGGTGCGTGCTGGCAGGGACTCCGCAGCAGCACATCCTGATCCAAGCCTATCAGGCTTGGATTTTCATTTCCTCCGTCCCATTTCTATTTCTTGAGGCCAGGTGCTAGCCTTTTTGATGGAGGAATTTATTCAAAAACTACAAAATGGCTTTCCACAAAGCTGTTACTCAGAATAATCAAGCCCAAGGGAGGCATTTTCCCCAAGTGGGACTCATAAGTACAGTGTCTGATTAAGAAGGAAACATGGGTTACTTGTGAACATATCACAGATGTCCACTGTCTGAGTGCTCAGGATTAAGTGTGTGAAGGTGACAACAATTTCACATCGTCAATACTTTCCATAAGAACTGTGTTGTTTTGACTGGGCACAGTGGATCACACCTGTAATCCTCGCACTTTGGGAGGCTGAGGCAGGGGTTCAAGACCAGACTGGGCAACAAGACCCTGTCTCTACAAAAATAAAAACTAAAATATTAGCCGGACATGGTGGCTTGTACCCGTAGCCCTAGTTACTCTAGAGGCTGAGGCAGGAGGATCGCTTGAGCCCAGGAGTTCAAGGCTTCAGTGAGCCATGACTGTGCCACTGCACTTCAGCCTGGACATCAGAGAGACACTGCTATCTCAAAAAACAAACAAACAAACTGAAAACCCTGTTGTTTTAGTTCATTAAATACTCTTTTGTTAAGGCTCTGGAGGAAGGTCTATCCCAGTCTCTAAGCTGAGTCAGCCTAGTCTAGGACCCACCGAAGCCTACAGCAACCCCAGCAAACGGTGCTTCTGCGTGCTTCTCTCAGAAGGGATGGGGCTGACTGTCATTCTTCCTCATCACAGAAATTCTGTTCCGTTACATTCTGTTAGCATTACGTTCTTCTCACTTTCCTCTTCCCTAAGATAACCCTTAAGAGAGGACATTTTAGAAATGTCTCAAATGAGTTCTGTGCATTACACCCAGCGGAAAATACAAATGATACCACATGTAGGGATTTCATGTCTCTTACTTTCCTGAGGTTGATTTACTTTCTAAGATTAAATTAATAAATAAAATCTTCCTGGCTTTAGAATAGCTGTAAGGGCTCAAAACCTTGCTTTTTCTCTGCAGAGTATAATATACTATATGGTAACGTCTCCCAAACTCCTCTCCTGGATCAAAAATGAGTCACTTCTGAAGTCCCTGCAACCCTTTGCCAAGTGGCATTACATTGAGCGTGACCTTGCAATGTTCAACATTAACATTGATGATGACTACGTCCCGTGTCTCCAGGGGATCACACGAGCTAGCTTCTGCAATGTTTATCTAGAATGGATTCAACACTGTGCACGGAAAACACAAGAGGTAGGTCAGGGAGGTGGGGACTGAGGCATGGACTGTAAGTTTAATAAAGAACAGTGTAATGCCCGTTCTTTCTTATATTCTATGGTAGACTTTTAACATAGAGGATAGAAAAAAAGCACTATTTGGATAATGTTTATTGAAGGTAAGCAAAATTAAATAGAATCAATATGGCATGTCTCCAGTGAAGAACACTTGAAGGTATAGATCCCTTTATGCAGTGCTCAGGGCCAGCGAAGTTTTAAGCCTCTATTACAACTTTTAAACATTTGAAGCTTCTTTGTTTAAAATTACATTTTGGGATTTCCCTACCAAGTCTATCTGTGCTGAAATCGGGGGGATTTACTGAACGTATTGAATCATGGACATGAAAATTCTATTTAGCAATCAGATGGTCCAACTTAACTTCTGTCATCATTATTTTGTGTGTCTGTGCTGTTACTGCTTATGTGCTGAGAACACTTCTGGAAGTGAATCCTGCCTCTTAGAAATATAATCAAGAATTATGACAGTTTACAAAAAGAGGAGAAGGGGACAGGGGAGGAGGAGAAGGGGGAGGGAGCAAATGCAGGGAGCAGGTTTACTTTGCTTCTTAGGATTTGAAAAGCTGAGTCCACGGGTTGTTGTTGGAAAATGGGGATACAAGTTAGAAACAACTTCCTCAGCAGCTGATGCAGTATGTGGCATGTGCTAGAGAGAGTAAACCAAACCACAACGTTAGCCAAGTTCTGTGAATTTCTTATGGGTGATTAAAAACAGGTGGGAGAAGAAGCAGGTAGAACCTGCTTTCTTCAGACCAACCACGAAGAAGGTGTGATAATAATCTTAACCCATGCCAGGCCTCTAAGCAGTTGAGATATTCAAAGAATTGATTGATGTTATCGGCTATAGCTCCATGATGGCTCTGTCCATTCCTCAGATGGTTCGTGAAATTATTTTATTTTCCTTGCAAAAGATTGACTTTAAATTTCCCCTGCATCTCCCCACTCTCCCTTTTTTTCTTTTTTAAGCTGACTTTGGACAATTTTTTTTAAAAGACAGAGTCTCACTCTCCCTAGGTTGGAGTGCAGCAGAACGATCATAGCTTATTGCAGCCTCAGACTCCTGGGATCAAGTGATCCTCTTGTGTTAACCTCCCTAGTAGCTGGACTAGAAGCACATGCCACCATGCCTGGCTAATTTATTATTTTTATGTATTTATTTTTCGAGACGGAGTCTTGCTCTGTTGCTCAGGCTAGAGTACAGTGGCGCAATCTCGGCTCACTGCAGCCTCTGCCCCACCGTGTTCCAGCGACTCTCCTGCCTCAGCCTCCTGGGTAGCTGGGATTACAGGTGCACACCACCATGCCCGGCTAATTTTTGTATTTGTAGTAGAGGCAGGGTTTGGTTATGTTGGCCAGGCTGGTCTCGAACTCCTGACCTCAGGTGATCTGCCCACCTTGGCGTCCCAAAGTGCTGGGATTACAGGCATGAGCCACTGCACCTGGCCACCTGGCTAATATTTAAAGAATGTTTTATGGAGATGGGGTTTTGCTATGTTGCCCAAGATGGTCTTGAACTCCTGGGCTCAAGTGATCCTCCCATCTTGGCTTCCCAAAGTGCTGGGATTGCAGGTATGAGCCACCATGCCCAAGCTGAAAGATGCCTTTAATTTGGTTGTTGATTGTGGACTTACAGTCAAGCAGTCAACCCACAGGGCTCCTTGTTAGAGAACAGAGGACTCTCCTTCACACTGGATCCAAGTTCTTCTTCTTTCCCTGCTCGACCATGCCTCTCCTTTGCATTGGAGAGTGTTAAGGTGGGCACCCATTTGACTGTAATCACTGCCCATCTTTATGACCTGAAGTGCCATATTTCAAATCCCAGAAAAGCAGGTCATCAGCCCATGTTGTAGGCCCTTTTCTGTCCTAAAATAACTTTTCCACTTTTATTTATTTATTTATTTTTTCATGTCCAACCACAGCAGAAACTGCTTCAGGAAGCTGAGCGTTCCCTGTCTGTGAGGTCATCTTAGAGGGGACTGGATGACCACGTGGCTGACTTACAAAGCCACTGTCACTCTACATTTATGAGTCTGTGTTGGTACATATTGGAACCTGTGTGAAAGCTGAGTTAACTTCTTGCTCTTTCAGCCTTCAAAGACCCTGGACAGTGACGAGGACTCTCCCTTGGTGACCCTGTCCTTCGCCCTGTGCACCCTGGGAAGGAGAGCTCTAGGAACGGCCGCTCACAATATGGCCATCAGGTACCTGTGGGAAGAAGTTGGAATCTCTTAGGTACAGGCACCCACTTTTACATGTTTGACAGATTTTGTCAATCATTTTCTTTATTTTGAAGCTGGACTTATTATACTATTTTCAGATAGTTCTTTTCATAATAAATTATGTTGGGCCTGCAAGAACAGTTTTTTGATCACTGCTCTTTTGGAGTATTTGATTTGGAAATATCATTCACATGGAAGAGTCAAGACCCAGGGATTCTGGGTATAGGACCTTCTTTGTTACAGAGGTCCTTGCAGATTTGCTGGGAAGATTCAATGAAATCATGCCTATGAAGTGCCTAGCCCGGTACCTAACAGAGTTGGTGCTCAGTCAGTGTTAGTTCCCTTTCCGCTAATTGTCTTCATAAAAGAAAATCCTCACATGTATGCTCTAGTCCAGACCCTGCTTCACCCCGTCTCCTTGGGGCGCTGTTGAATTGGATGCTCCTTCTATTTTTCAAACCCTTTCTCTGTTGGGTCTCTCCCCTCAGTGGGCAAATAGCTCATGTCTGTCTTTTTAAAGAACAAAAACAAAATCAAACTCTGCTGGCTCTCTGGCACCCTGTGTCACTCAGGTGGTGTTGTCCACCAAAGAAACAGTACTCATGCCAAACTGCTCTTAAAATTTCATCAATCAGCTTCAAATCACCCAAATCAGCAGCCACTGCACAGATGTCCCCTTTTTCAGCACTATGGGCCGTGGTGCTGAACTCTGCCTGCCCACAAGGTGGAATCACCTTGATGAGTGGTTCTCAACCCCACGTGCGCATTACAGTCTCCTGTCAGGCTTTTAAATATCCTGATTCCCAGGATATTTAATCAATCTATCAGCACGTCTGCGGGTGGGACCACAAATTCCAAGTTTCAAAAGCTCCCAGGTGATGTCAGTGGGCAGCCAAGCTTGAGAACACAAACCTAGGGAGCTTAGAGAAGAAAGGGTGCCTCTACGTAGCCTCTGCCCCATCCCCGGGATGTTTTCTACTTGGACTTGCTTCATTGTGTCTATATTATATTGTTGATGGTGCTCTGCAAAAGGGGTTCTTTTGATACTGACTTGAGTGAGTTTTGTGTCGTTAGGTGGGATTATAAGCTTGTTAAGGGCAAAACCCACCTGTCTATTTGTTTAGCAACCTTCACAGTTCTGGGCTGTCAGGTAACCAAGCCCAGGGAGACTTGTTGACTGTGTTTCCGAATGTCCTTCTTGAAAGGGGCAGCTGTGAATCTACACTGGTGGCAAGTTGTTGGGAGGTATCATCAAGTAAGAATTGTGAGTTGATAAAGGGTCAAGTGTTGTGGCTGGCAGTGCTTTCCATTTCCCTCTGGAGGCAGTAGCCTGGAGTCACCAAGAGGGACAGGTAAGGGCGTAGTTAGAATTTCTGACATCAACTACTCTTTCATCTCCCACGTCTCAGAATTTCATGATCCTTGTTACAGGTGAGAAATGCCAAAAGTCTGACCCTTAAAGTCTCATGTTAATGCCTATTTTAGGCCAATCTCCTGGGGAGGAGCTGGCTGGCCTCCAGTCTCTCCCTGTCCTCTTACCTGACTCAGTCCCACACTGGACTCAGGGCATTCTCTTTGTGGCCGTCTGGGACTAAGCTTGATGATTGCTGCGGGTCTAGCAGACGACTCCTCTGTGGGCTTCATAAAACATGATGATGTAGCCCCCAAGATCAGGTTCCTTATTAAATGGTAAGCAGAGAACAGTGTTTGAGAAGGGCTTCATAGGATCTTGCACTTAAAATCACAAAATGACTCTTGAGATATTCGTAGCACCTGGGAAAATGATTTTAAAAAGCTCTTTTGTTGGATCAATTTGAAATGTCTTATAAACTTCAAGTTGCAAATATTATTTCATATCTAAGACATTTTCAAAGGCTTTTTCAGTCTTGTTCTTTGTGTAACTTGTTCAGATATTCCTGATCCAGGCGGTTCTTGTTTGGTCCGCTTTATTTCTTTTTCTTTAATTAAACGCCATGCTTACCAGCTGCTTTTTTAAACTTTGTTTTGATGGGACTTCCTTTGTTTCAGATAGTTTCTCATACTCGATGTCAACTCTACTTGCTGCAGATATGGTGATGAGGTAACTCTGGGGAGAATCCTCTTAGTATTCTAGGGAAACACTTGGTTATTTGGGTCTGGTTCACTTCACTGAGTTCACTTCACTGGTTCACTTTCACATAGAAAGATCCTCCAAGACACTTTCCTTTCAGTTTTTTTTGCTTACAAAAGACAACTTCTTTTACATCCCACCCTAAGCCCATGGTCTGTAGTCATGAAGTTCTGACCTGGTTGGATGTGCCTGGGGTTCGGGGTGGAGGATGCAGTGGGAGGGGAGGTTGGAGCCTGGCAGAGCCCCACTGCTCTTCAACCAACAGCTGGGATTTCTGTTTAATCTGCTAGGGTGCCATAAATAGTTTGACTTGAAAAAAATAGTCTCCAGAGCTCAAACAAATTTTACGCGTAATTTTTATAGATACTGTTTCGGGAAAAACTCTCAAACCATGTTTTTCCTCTCTTCTCACACAAAAACAACGACAATCATCAACACAGAAGACTTCTGTGGCCCCAAAATATATGGGATTTCTCCCTGCAAGCAAGCAGCTCTGCACACTAGCTGGGTGCCCTTCAGTTCACTTCTGACACTGACCAGAGCTGGTGTCAGATCCCACAGGTTGAAGGTTGAGGCCCACAAGTCTGGGCCGCCCGAACTTCTGACCGACTGGCTTCTACGTGAGGGGTCCCACAATTCCCACTTTGGGGTCAATTAGTTTGCTAGAGCAGCTCACAGAATCCAGGGAAACACATTTACTGGTTTATTATGAAGGATATTTTAAAGGATACAAATAAACAGCCAGATGAAGAGATGCATAGGGCCAGGTCTGAAAGGGTCTTGAGCACAGGAGCTTCCATCCCTGTGAAGTTGGGGTGTGCCACTCTCCAGGCAGGTGGATGAATTCTTCTTCACCTTCCTGTCTACCTGCACGTGTTCACTCTCTAGAAGCTCCTGGAACTGTGTGTCCTTTGGGCCTGTTATGGAGCGTCATTGGTTGTCCATGACTGAAACTTGGACAGCTGTGCAGAAATATGATTGGGCACAAAGGGCTTTACCTAAACCCAGCAAGGCCGGTCTGCTCAGATTCTTCTGGGCCTCTGTGTGCATCATTTTTTTCTTCAGAATATGGGACAGGGCCCTTTCTGGAATGAGGGTCTTATGACCCACTGTCAGATTCGAGTCTTGCCTTGGCCAGGTGAAAGGAGAACAGGAGATCACAGAGAGAGATTCTGTTTCATGAGGCCTGCTTCTAAGGCTGGAAGTGCCCCCGCATTATAACAAAGGACTATAACAAGAGTTGTGGGAGTTATAAGCCTGGAACTGTGGATGAAAACCTATCTATCTATCAAATCATATTATCATAAATAATAATCAAATAATAAAAATTTAATATATTTAATATTAAAATAAAATCATTATATATATGTAAAATCATAATATCATAGATACACTCAAATTGCTTTGCTTTCCAAAAAAGCTATTCCAACGTGCACTTTTAACAATAGTGTTTTGCCATGTGCTCACTAATGCTGGGCATTCCATTGCTTTGGATTTTTCTACTCTCTAGGTAAATGTGTGCAATGGTGCCAAACCCCATTTTCAATGCTAAAATATTAGACTCATTCCCATTCATGTCCAGATTGTGCTGTGATAGGCAGAATCCTCCAAGGATGCCCATGTCCTAATCCCTGAAACCTGTGAGTAGGGGTAAGAAATGATATCTTGTTCTTATTTGAACTTACATTTCTATTAACAGTAAGGAATAAGAATCTTTCCTCATGTTTATTGGTCATTTATATTTGGTAGCTCATCATTAATTAATTAGTAAAAATTATCACTGACTTGAAGTACCACTTTTGCTAGATACTACATCCCCGTACATAAATGGAGTACTTCTGGGTTTGCTTCTGCTAAAGTGCTCAATTTGTCTGTTCTTACAATGATGCCATACTGTTTGGTTTACTGGAGTGATACATTGTTCTGACATCTGATAAGCCAAGTCCTCCTGTCTTTACTTTCTTCTTGTCTTTTATAGTTTTCTGTTGGCATGCTAGTCTTGCTCATTTTCTCTTCAAGGTAAAGTTTTAGAATTTCCATTGGAATTTTGATGGAGATTTATTTAATATACAGATTAATTTGAGAAAACAAAATGAGCATTATTTAATAATGTGGTGTATCTTTCTGATTGCTCAGTTTTAAAACTCCTTTGGTAAAATTTTATCATTTTTGGAGATTTGTAATTTCTTAATGAAGTTATTTCTAAGTATTCTACAGTTTTGTTGTGATTGTGAACAGAACCATTTCTTCTCTCACATTTTCCAATTGGTTACTTCTAGTGTCCAGGAAGTTATTTTTTAAGATTTATCCCATTCTGAGCACTTCTACTGAACTCTGTTATTAACGTAATAATATTTCAATTAATTATCTGATTTTCTGGTGGAAAGAAAAACATCTAAAAATGGTGACAGTTTGACTCTTTTTCTTTTCAAGGTTTATAACTCCATTCTTTTTCTTAGTGGACTGGCTGAGGCCCCCAGCACCACTTTGCAGTTTGGCATCTGATGCTGCACTGCTGCTATAACAAGTTACAACACACTTGGTGGCTTAAAGCAGTATGCATTCAGTATATTTCAGTCTCAGAGGTCAGGGGTCCTAAATGGATTTCAGCAGACTACAGTCATGGTGTCTTCAAGACTGTGGAGCTTCCATCCCCTCCAGAAGGAGGCTCTGAGGGGAAAATTCGTTCCTTTTCTAGAGGCTGCTTACATCCCTATGGCCCCTTTCATCTTCAAAGCCAGCAGTGTTGCATCCTGAAATCTCTCTGACTTGAACACAGGGTTCTGCCTTCCTCGTTCACATCCTTATGATTACATTGGACCCACCCAGATACTCTCTTCATTTTAAGATCCTCAATTTAATCACATCTACAGAATTCCTTTTGCCTTGTAAGGTAACCTACTCACAGGTTTCAGGGATTAGGACATGGGCATCCTTGGGGGCCATTATTCTGCCTACCACAGCATCCTTGGCCTAATCCAGACATTAATGGGAATGAGCCTAATATTTGAGCATTGAAAATGGGGTTAGGCACCATTGCACACATTTACCTGTGTAACAAACCTGCACATCCTGCACATATAGCATGGAACTTAAAATTAAAATTAATTTTTAAAATGGGGTTTGGTTTAGGTTTCTGTGAAACCACTGTTATGAAGGCAGGGAGTTTCTTTCTTTTCCTAGCTTGCTAAAGCTTTATCAAGAAACGATGTTGAAGCCGAGCGTGGTGGCTCACGCCTGTAATCCCAGGACTTTGGGATACTGAGGCGGGTGGATCACCTGAGGTCGGGAGTTCAAGACCAGCCTGACCAACATGGTGAAACCCTGTCTCTACTAAAAATACAAACAATAGCTGTGCCTGGTGGCCGGCGCCTGTAGTCCCAGCTACATGGGAGGCTGAGGCAGGAGAATTGCTTGAACCTGGGAGGTGGAGGTTGCAGTGAGCCAAGATCACGCCACTGCACTCCAGCCTGGGT
>NW_012105775.1:1441803-1656690 GCF_000951045.1 Mandrillus leucophaeus | reverse complement strand
TCACACTTCCCCCCGTCCTTTGACCTAATACTAGACCATTGCACTCCAGCCTGGGCGACAAGAGTGAAACTCAGTCTCAAAAAAAAAAAAAAAAAAAGAATGTTGAATTTGTATAGAACTGGGGGCCATAATTCAGATGATATTATTCTTATCCTTTAATCTATTAATGTTGTGTTACATTAGTAGATTTCCTCATGTTGAAACACCCTTACAATTCCAAGATAAACTCTACTTGGTCATATTACTGTTTTTATACAATGATGGATTCAATGTGCTAATTTTTTTTTTTTTTTTTTTTTTTTTTTTTTTTTTTTTTTGGGACAGAGTCTCTCTCTGTCACCCAGGTTGGAGTGCAGTGGCGCGAACTCCACTCACTGCAAGCTCCGCCGGGTTCACGCCATTCTCCTGCCTCAGCCTCCCATGTAGCTGGGAATACAGGCACCCACCACCACGCCCGACTAATTTTTGTATTTTTAGCAGAGACAGGGTTTCACCGTGTTAGCCAGGATGGTCTCGAACTCCTGACCTGGTGATCCGCCTGTCTCGGCCTCCAAAAGTGCTGGGATTACAGGTGTGAGCCACCGCACCCAGCCTCAATGTGCTAATCTTTTACTTAGTATGATTATATTCAAGTGCAAAGTAAGAATGGCTCATAATTGTGTATGTTTGCATAGTGCTCTATGGTTGTATAATTTTTAAATGGGGAGTATGTCCTTAGGTGTACTGTAGGAGACGCAACAAGTCATTCTTACATAGTTAGTGCTAAAGGACATCAGGTGATGGTGAACGCTGGCTTCCCAGGTAGGTCTTAAAGATACGCTTCACTTGACCGATTTGTTGGGAGAAATGTCTTGACTTTACAAAAGTGACATACATTTGATGGGTAGTCCTGAAGAAAGAAAAATATATGCATGCAAAATTAGGGAAGATGAGTAAATTCAAAATCATCTTAAATGAGATGCCAAATACAAGTGAGCAACAGACTACCTTTATCTAAATTGTCTTTAAATAAAATGTTGATATGTTATGGAGATGGAATGGGTTCATATGGATGTGACAAGAAAACACTTATTTTTTTAGATTTAAGGTTTGAGACATACCTTCTTGGAAAACTGTGTCTCCCACTGAAGAAATCCATCCAGATATAATGAGATGTTTTAGTAGGAAGTCAAAATAGTTTCAGTGACCACAGCGGCTATGAGATGGTTGGATTACTGTCTTCAAATACATGAAAGGCGATGAGGCGGATTCTAGCTGATGCTCCATCAATAGAGGTTAGGAGAAGATGGCTGCATTTTACAGAAGCAACAGGTTTGTTTGTAAAAAAAAATTTACTGACTCAGAGTAGAGTAAGCTTCTAAGAGGATAGAAAATTTAAGGCACATTTGATCTTGAAAAGTGATAGGGAAACAAGCCAAACCGAAGTGTGCTCTGCCAAGCCCTGGCATGCTGCCTTGTGGCAGGAGGTCACTGTTGTGGTCTGAGGTCACTCCATCTACCATCTACACACTCCTCCCACCCACAGCGTGCTGAGGAAATATTCTCTTCAGAAATCTAGGACATCATCTCAACTTCTCCTCCTGAACTTCCACTGGAGATGAGGCCTCACACTGGGGCCAGCTGTCATGTCACAGTGGATGATCTTGTAAAGGAAATTAAGGTCCATTTGCCAGACTAAGGAAACTCAGAAATCAGAATCCGATAAAGTAAACAGGATGCAAGATCTGACCTAGGAGATTAAAATCATGTTATCAGCTAAAATCACAATCTTGGAACATGAGAAAAATATCTAAGTTTAAAACATAGGGGAAAAAAAATGATAGCCTACAAAGGAACAGAAGTTTCTGGAACCTTAAATTCTAATGCAGTGTGGCAAGGCCCCTCCTACCCCAGCCGGGCGTATGGGCTTTCCTCCAGGTTCCAGCTCCCTGCTTCTCTGAAATGTCTTGGCATCTTTAGGAGACCGCAGGTTCTCTGGTCCCGTGACTCCAAACCTCAGAATCACCGAGGGAGCTTGATCAGAATACAGACCCCAAACTCCATCACAAACCAGTGACATGGACTCTCTATATCTTGGATTTGGAAATCTGTGATTTTGAACAAGCTGCCAAGTGATTGATTCTTCTATAGCCCGCCCAGACCTGGTCATCAGGCCGGGCTTATGAAGGATTTTGCACCAGACAATAGTAGTTGATCTGCTTGATGTGGAGCCTCCGAGCAGAGAACTATTGCTGCTAAAACATCATGAGGTGAAACATACTTTAAAAATATATTTTTAATTAAATTTTGCATTTTTGTTATTTCTCTTTTGTTAATTATTATTTCACACTTAACGATTTATTTGAAGCAATATCACCAATATCACTGAAATCCTTTAGCCAACATAATTTATTTCCAGTGATTATATGAGATTCTGCAATTCAAACGTGCTTAGTTTGAAGCCACGGTGGCCTGGATATTGACTGCTGAAATATACTAGTTCAGGGGTGAAAATAACAATAACAGTATCAGTGAACACTTACAGCGGTGCCCACTAGATACTGGGCAGAGTGCTAATGCGAGTTAGGAGAGTTAATGCATTTTGTCTTCTCTGAAAGCATGAGAGAGGATGAGATAGGTATTATTGGCTCGATTTCACAGCTGGGATATCTGAAGGACAGAGAAGTGATTTGTGCGGGTCTCACCACAGAGTCATGCCCAGACTCCAGAGTCCTCGCTCCTACTGGCCACACTGTCCCGCTGTCCACAACATCTCCCAGCAGTTAATCTCCATCTGCTCTGCAGGAACACACCACACTCCCCCCAGCTCTGCATGGACACTTCCCTGGGGTGGCCCAGCTGCTCCGGGGCATCCACCTTCTCACCTACGCATGCTTCCTTGTGGACCTGTCCTGTGCTGGGTTGTGATGCTGAGAGCTGCTGACGGCGCCTGCTGCAGGAGTCATGGCTCTGATGCTCAGTGTGGCCTGAGCTCAGGGATGCTTCACCCCTGGATGGCATCTTGCCCTTTCCTGCCAGCCCAGTGCCTTTCCCATAGGAGGTACTGCCACTGTGCACCCTCCATACCCAGCTCACTTGGACACATTTACTGAGTCATTGAGGACACAGGCTTTGATCCCATAGGACAAAGTGAATGCTGGACACTGGGGTGTATTTGGAATTGTCCCACCCCCTCACCAACAGGCACCCATTGTCCGCAGACCCCACTTATGCACTGGGTCACCCATGGAAAGAAATTCCTAGCAAGACCCTCACCAAGTCTCTAAATATGCCTGGCAGTAATTGATCATATGAGTGAACACAGAAAGAAATTGATGATAATGAGGGCAAGAGACAAGTATCAGAGCCAAGATTTAAGCTTCAGTTTGGAGCTCCTGGCTCCCATCCCTCCAACCCTGTAGGCCCATATGCTGCCTCTCAGTGCAGCACCTGAACTCTAGAGGAAGTGAAGCACCTTGGAGCTATTTGGGGGACATCACGTGTTCTTTACCGAGTGTTCTTTCTGAATGTTCTTTACCAGGTAGAAGAGAGCTGGGATCCCAATCAGGGGTGGTCCTGATTTTAGAGCCAATGGAGTAACTTCCTGGATAAAGAGTTTATGAACGCAGTATTAACACACTCTCAATTCAGGGTCTGTGCAGAGTATACACACCAATTAGGGGGGTGAGATGGGGATGAGTTCGAGAACTATACTCACAGCGCTTTCAGTGTTGTGGCTCAACTGAAGCCTTTAAAGGGATTAGTTCATTCTCACACAGCTCTGAGCAGGCCTTTAAGACGTGGTGGCTCACGCCTGTAATCTCAGCACTTTGGGAGGCTGAAGCGAGTGGATCTCTTGAGGTCAGGAGTTCGAGACTAGCCTGGCCAACATGGTGAAACCCCGTCTCTACTAAAAATACAAAAAAATTTAGCCGGGCATGGTGGCAGGTGCCTGTAATCCCAGCTACTTGGGAGGCTGAGGTGCGAGAATCACTTGAACCTGGGAGGTGGAGGTTGCAGTGAGCTGAGATCACGCCACAGCACTCCAGCCTGGGCAACAGAGAGAGACTCCGTCTCAAAAAACTAAAGTATAAAGAAGAAGATGACTCTAGTTACACATTATAAAAGCAACTCCATGTTTGCTAGAGAGGTAGGTGGCCTGGAAGCAGCTGTGGGTTTTCTTCTGTGCTGGTTCAGTGTGGCATAAAATACTGAGTATTTGTTCCAACCCATCTTACTCTCTTTCTCAACTTTTTCTGGCCTGTTGCTTCTCATATGGAAGGGCTATAATAATTACATCATGCATCTGTGAGAATGAGAGGAGCCTATGGACTGGAAAGCACTTAGTAACCCACAAGTCACCATACAAATGGAGAGTGTTTCCTTCTGTTTCACTTTTAGTTACTCAGAGATGGTGCTAGTCATCTAGAACACTGTGCTGTTTGTGTGTGTGTGTGTGTGTGTGTGTGTGTGTGTGTGTGTGTGTGTGTGTTTTAAGAGACAGGACATCTCTATGTTGCCCAAGCTGGAGTACAATGGCTACTCACAGGTGCCATCAGAATGCACTACATCTTTGAACTCCCCACATCAGCCTTCCACGTCGCTGAAACTACAGGCATGTGGCACTGTACACACCTTTGGATCGTTGTTTTTGTTTGGGGAACTACAGCAGGAGAGTGTGGTCAGGAGCATGGGATTGACGTGAAACCGGTGTGTGGTTGCTGGATTCCACAGAGAGGAATAAGGCACACATGAAGAGACCGTGCTGCAGTCCCGAGGTGGAGATGCTGTCTGAGCCTGGGACAGTGACAGGTAGACGGGCACACACACTCTCTGAGTATTTCTGTTACTAATCCGTAAACATGGGACACCCAGCCAGTAAATCACACTTAATTGTTTACATATGTTCTACAAGCGTTCCGTTTATGGCAGTGCGCGGCAGCAGAAGGCGCTTCACAATGCTAATCTGTAAATAACATAGTATGTACAGGCCTGTTTGGCAATTAACTAAAACGAACAAATCAGTCATGGTGCTGGAGATCCCCCTGTGAGTCCTGCAGAAACTATCCCCACATTAGAGCTGTTTCTCTCTGCATCCCAAGGTTCATTAAGACTTAAGATAAGGACCCCATTGTCCAATACTTGGAGACTTCTCCTCCACTGCTACTCTGTCTTTCTGAAAAAGCAGAGTTTCTCAGCAGCGGCACTATGGACATTTTGAGCTATAGGGTTCTTTGTGGTGGGGGCTGTCCTGGGCATCGTGGAAATGGCGCCAGCCTCCAGCCAGAGAACAGCCATTTCCAGGAAAGTTGTAAACAACTGTGCTTTGCACTGAGGCTCCAGCCTCCCCTCTACACACATAACCACCAGCTATGTCACAGGAAGTGGGTGAGGAAGCAGAAGAACAGCAAGTGATGGATTCATTCTGCAATGAGTAGCGCAGTGTTACAGCCTACGCAATATACTCCAGCTTTTTCCAGTTAAAAAGGAAATGTACTCAAGTGTTAGCTCCTCATCATCTGAAAGCATGACATTTTTCTAGTGCTGTTTTTATTTATGACAGTACTTAGCACTTCCATGGTGCCATGGAAGCTAGTGCCAGCTTATCTCAGTGCCATAGTCTTTGGTCTTCTATGTGTGAACATGCTCCCCTAACACACGATTACACATGTGCCAGGTTTTTTCAGGGCCCTGCCTGCCCTCTCTGCCCCTGTGTAATCCCACACCACTGACTTCCCAGCTGACCGACTATGATAAGATGACCTGCTTCACTGACATCCTCCACAGGGCTGGGAGTGGGGGCTGTTTTAGTCCCCAGGAAGGCCAACCTTGAATGACTCAGATGCAACACTATTTCCCAGTAATAAAAGCCCAGCTCCAGCTGTTGGCCTGAGGGTGGGAGCCTGTCATTTCTCAATAGAGCTTTGAAAAGACAGCCCTGTGAAGCTCCAACAGAAATGTGCTGCAGGTGTCCCGCAGACCTCTGCTGCCGCCCACCCCCGCTTGGCTTGTCACAGCTCGCCACTTTCCCCCTCTTCATTCTCTCGGGGGAAAAAAACCCAGGTAATGAAACACCTTCCTTTTAGGATGCCTTGATCTCTAAGGTGCTGGGGATAATATCCCCAATCTAGTGGAATTCTAACTCAGACTTTGTTTTCTACATTGAGAATCATTTCAGTAATGAAACAGCAGGAAGCACCCCAATGTCTCATTTTCTCTGAAAATAGAAATGACAGGGAAAATATCCATTGTTGGTGGCCTTCGATGGAACTCAAGCATCTTAGAAAGGCAGCCTGTGGAGCCTGCCTTTCTTCTGCTGGTGAGTGAGCAGTTGATGGCTGCTGGGCACATGCAGCTGGGCAAACACTAGGCTGATGCCTGCGATTCCTGGCTCTTCTCTTTTGTCTGTGGATGTTGCGCTGGGTGTCTGGGTGTTAATCTTCCTTTTCCACTATCCCCATCTCTACATCTGGAGAAAGCTTTTTCTCTTATGTGCATGCAAGGCCATTCTGAGCAAGTATCATGCCCCTCCGAATCCTTTCCTGAATAAATCCCACCCATTTTTCAGGAGTTAGCTCTCTCATTTTGGCATGTAGCTCCTATCTGATGCTGGGAGCATTTCCAAATGTTTTCTATTGAGAGCAGGTAGTGGTCATTATTCATGTTTAGAAGCCTCCATTCTCGGCATCAGCCTACCTGCAGCCTGACTCTGCTGTTGTAAAATAGTCTTCTTGGTGCCTCTTAGGCAGTTGCTAAAGCTCACGGCCCCAGGAAGCTTTTGATAGCTTCTTGGATCTTTTTCTGGAAGATTCCAGGCTCCTCTAGGCCACAGCACCCCGAACCCCACCTGACCAGTCCCTGGCTGTTCCTGTTTCCCACAGTCTGCTCTGAAGCCGTGAAGCCTTGGCAGCCTCTTTCTCAAGGGAGTCCTAGATATTAATGATAGTGGTACATCACATTGAAATGCTAAAATAGCAATCAGTGGAACTATTTCCCTGATGTGCAGGTCTAATGCGCTGTGTTGAATCAGAAGCCTTGCTCAGTGAGCAAACTCATTAAATCCTTAGGAGGAGCCTTCCTCAGAGACTGCCTTCACACACATGCCCTGCTCATCCTGTCCCAAGCCGACCCTGTCAGGGATGCTGTTTCTTGTACTTGCCTCGTAACTACCTCTTGGGGATGTGAGAGACCAGGGTTGTAAGAGGCGGCTGCCATAGAGAATACTTACAGAAAGAAAACACAGGAAAAAAAGGAGAAACTGTTCTTCCTCTCCTAGGAATGCAGGATGAGTTGCTTTCCCAAACCTACTCCCCAGGTTCATCCAAAATTTAAAGGCCCCAGGCTCTGAGAGATTTCCCTTGGGTGATACCCCTGTTCTTCATCCTGGCAACTCTGAGTGATGTGTGGGAGATGGAAGCGAGGCAGGAAAATCCTAGGAACCTGAACACCCGAATAATCTTGAAAGATCCATCTTTTTAAAAAAATATGTAAGTGTGTGGAGCTGTAATTTTTATATAATTGAGTGTTGGCCAAATATGAAAAACAATTGAATTGAATTCTTTTATTATTATTATTATTATACTTTAAGTTCTGGGATACATGTGCAGAACGTGCAGGTCTGTTACATAGTATACACATGCTGTGGTGGTTTGCTGCACCCATCAACCCGTCATCTACATTAGGTATTTCTCCTAATGCTATCCCTCCCCTAGCCCCCCAGCCTCCAACAGGCCCTGGTGTGTGATGTTCCCCTCCCTGGGTCCATATGTTCTCATTGTTCTACTCCCACTTACGAGCGAGAACATGCAGTGTTTGCTTTTCTGTTCTTGTGTTAGTTTGTTGAGAATGATGGTTTCCAGCTTTATCTAGGTCCCTGCAAAGGACATGAACTCATTTGTTTTTATGGCTGCATAGTAGTCCATGGTGTATATGTGCCACATTTTCTTTATCCAGTCTATCATTGATGGGCATTTGGGTTGGTTCCAAGTCTTTGCTATTGTGAATAGTGCTGCAGTAAACATATGTGTGCATGTATCTTTATAGTAGAATGATTTATCATCCTTTGGGTATATACCCAGTAATGGGATTGCTGGGTCAATGGTATTTCTGGTTCTAGATCCTTGAGGAATCGCCATACTGTCTTCCACAATGGTTGAACTAATTTACACTCCCACTAACAGTGTAAAAGCATCCTTATTTCTCCATATCCTCTCCAGCATCTGTTGTTTCCTGACTTTTTAATGATTGCCATTCTAACTGGCATGAGATGGTATCTAATTGTGGTTTTGATTTGCATTTCTCTGATGACCAGTGATGATGAGCTGTTTTTCATATGTTTTTTGGCCACATGAATGTCTTCTTTTGAGAAGTGTCTCTTCATATCCTTTGCCTACTTTTTGATGGGGTTTTTTCTTGTAAATTTGTTTAAGTTCATTGTAGATTCTGGATTGTAGCCCTTTGTCAGATGGATAGATTGCAAAAATTTTCTCCCATTCTGTAGGTTGCCTGTTCACTCTGATGATAGTTTCTTTTGCTGGGCAGAAGCTCTTTAGTATAATTAGATCCCATTTGTCAATTTTGGCTTTTGTTGCCATTGCTTTTCGTGCTTTAGTCATGAAGTCTTTGCCCATGCCTATGTCCTGAATGGTATTGCCTAGGTTTTCTTCTAGGGTTTTTATGGTTTTAGGTCTAACATTTAAGTCTTTAATCCATCTTGAGTTAATTTTTGTATAAGGTGTAAGGAAGGGGTCCAGTTTCAGTTTTCTGCATATGGCTAGCCAGTTTTCCCAACACCATTTATTAAATAGGGAGTCCTTTTCCCATTGCTTGTTTTTGTCAGGTTTGTCAAAGATCAGATGGTTGTAAATGTGTGGCATTATTTCTGAGGCCTCTGTTCTGTTCCATTGGTCTATGTATCTGTTTTTGTACCACTACCATGCTGTTTTGGTTACTGTGGCCTTGTAGTATAGTTTGAAGTCAGGTAGCGTGATGCCTCCAGCTTTGTTCTTTTTGCTTAGGATTGTATTGGCTATACGGGCTCTTTTCTGGTTCCATATGAAATTAAAATATTTTTTTCTAATTATATGAAGAAAGTCAATGGAAGCTTGATGGGGATAGCATTGAATCTATAAATTACTTTGGGCAGTATGGCCATTTTCATGATATTGAATCTTCCTATCCATGAGCATGGAATGTTTTTCCATTTGTTTGTGTCCTCTCTTATTTCCTTAAGCAGTGGTTTGTAGTTCTCCTTGATGAGGTCCTTCACATCTCTTGTAAGTTGTATTCCTAGGTATTTTATTCTCTTTGCAGCAACTGTGAATGGCAGTTCACTCATTGTTTGGCTCTCTGTTTGTCTATTATTGGTATATATGAATGCTTGTGATTTTTGCATGTTGATTTTGTATCCTGAGACTTTGCTGAAGTTGCTTAATCTTTTGTTTTAAGCTTCACTCTTTTGCCTCTTCCTCTCATCATTAAAAAAAAATGGTGGGATTGGGAAATGCACGTTCTCTGAGAACCTAAACGATCCATTTGACATTTCGTTTAGTTTTATTTCCTCTCTCCATATTGTGGTTGAATCCAATAACATAGCCCCGAAATGATATACAGAAATGCAAAGAAGAATAGTAAAGGCTCCTGCATTATTCTGCAGTTAGTATCATTATCTCTGGGGAGCTGGTAGTCTCTAGGGGATTATTGGGGTAGAAGAACCTGTGTTTTAGCACTCTAACTTTGAGTGGACATGTGAGGCCAGTTCTGACCTGAAATCCTAGTGTCACATTCAGCAATCAAGTACTTTGGTGGCTCCTAAAATGACTGAAGACAATGCCCACACCATGACACTAGCACTTATGAGGGCCCAAACATGGGCTATAGGGGTAGGCACTTGGTGCATTGGGGTGAGTCCTGTTACCTTCCTTTTCTTTCTATATCAGCCTAAATGTTAAGATAATTCTTGGACAAATGGGAGACTCAAACCTTGCTCACAATGACAGGATTCTGAACATTCGTTCCATGTGAATTAATAGTAGTTAGGACTTTGTTTTGCAGCCTGGATTCTTTCCTATATGGCCTCCATGCCCTCTTCAAAGGTGACTTCAGAATAACAGCACGTGACGAGTGGGTATTTGCTGACATGGACCTACTGCATAAAGTTGTAGCTCCAGCTATCAGGATGTCCCTGAAACTTCACCAGGTAAAAACCTATTTATTTATTTATTTATTTATTTATTTATTTATTTATTTTATTTTATTTTTGAGATGGAGTTTCGCTCTTGTTGCCTAGGCTGGGGTGCAACGGCATGATCTTGGCTCACCACAACCTCCACCTCCCAGGTTCAAGCGATTCTCCTGCCTCAGCCTCCCAAGTAGCTGGGATTACAGGCATGCGCCACCATGCCCAGCTAATTTTGTGTTTTTAATAGAGAGAGGGTTTCTCCATGTTGGTCAGGCTGATCTCGAACTCCCGACCTTAGGTGATCTGCCCACCTTGGCCTCCCAAAAGTGCTGGGATTATAGGCGTGAGCCACCGTGCCTGGCCAAACCTTTTTTTTTTTTTTTTTTTAAAGTATCACTCAGCTACTCAGGAGGTTAAGGTGGAAGGATTGCTTGAGCCCAGGAGTTTCAGGCTGCAGTGAGCTATGACTACACCACTGCACTCCAGCTTGGGTGACAGAGCAAGACCCTGTCTCTTGGGGAAAAAAAAAGAAAGAGGATCAGCCTGAAACTTTAGGGGAAAAAATGGCCTTTGAAAAATATGGTCTTCTTTCTCTCCACAGCTCTGTAAGTGGGTTTATTACTTAGGTAACTAAGCATTGAAGCCGTCCAGATATTCTTGACTTTAGCCAATGGTGATTTGCCCTCAAGAGCAGCTAGGACGTGGTGATACTCCACTAGGAGAAAGACAGGTATTGTGCAGAGACAATAACTTAGCAAAAGTGCCCAACCTATATCTAAAACTATATGCGAAAGTCAGAGGAACCTAAGCCATGAAGCTCTTTTCTAGGCATATTCCATTGGTTAGTGCAATGAGATAAAGAGGTGTCCTCTGTGCCGAGCTCAGGATTTGGAAAAAGAACAGGAGAGAGGAAGATGAGGAAAGGGCTTAGCTTTGGAGGTCACTGGACAGTTGCCACCTGCATGCTTCCCAGGGGTGAGTTCCTCTGATCCTTGCCCAACCCACATCCACACTTCTTCCCACCAGGACCAGTTCACTTGCCCTGACGAGTATGAAGACCCAGCAGTCCTCTACGAGGCCATCCAGTCCTTCGAGAAGAAGGTGGTCATCTGCCACGAGGGTGACCCGGCCTGGCGGGGCGCAGTGCTGTCCAATAAGGAAGAGCTGCTCACCCTGCGGCACGTGGTGGACGAGGGCGCCGACGAGTACAAGGTCATCATGCTCCACAGAAGCTTCCTGAACTTCAAGGTGATCAAGGTATGGCAGCCACGCTTTCTGGGTCCCCCGTTGGCTCACATCTCTCTATCTAAGAAGAAATAGAATGGTGGTGGGCAGGGGGCCCCTGACACAGGAGTCCCTGTGCCAGCATCCTCTGTTCAGAGGAATGTTCTGGAAGGAGCACTGGCCTGCAAGTGGGGCAGGGCATGGCGTCGGGCTGGGTGCTGCGTTCCCCTGGCAGGATCACCCTCCACCTCAGAGCCAGCACACAGGCACAGACTTTGCCAAGAAGACCCAGTAGACACACATGTAGGTGGGAGTCAGGATATAGCTTATTTGTAGAGACTTTTTAATTCTCTAGAACCCACACCTGTCTCTCATAACCTGTTCCTGGATCCAAAGGCCTTATTCCCAATGGCTCTTCTTTTCATATAGCTTCAAATCACTAAGTGAAAACAAAAACTACTTTCTTTGCATTCTCTCTCAGTTTCCCCATGAAGATGGCATCATATCCGTCTTGCAGGACGGCTCTTCTGGCTTGACTGTGAAAAGAGCTTTACACCAAACTTTTGTAGTCACAGATATTCAGTCCCAGAGTCCTGCTCTCTCATTGTAGTTAAAAACCAATAGATTGGCCAAGGCGGGTGGATCACCTGAGGTCAGGAGTTCGAGACCAGCCTGACCAACATGGAGAAACCCTGTCTCTACTGAAAAATACAAAATTAGCCAGGTGTGTTGGTGCATGCCTGTAAGCCCATCTACTCGGGAGGCTGAGGCAGGAGAATTGCTTGAATCCAGGAGGCGGAGGTTGCGGTGAGCCAAGATTGCGCCATTGCACTCCAGCCTGGGCAACAAGAGCAAAACTCCATCTAAAAAAAAAAGAAAAGAAAAGAAACCAATAGACTGGAAAACACAGGCCATCTGCCTTTCTTCCCATTCCCTCTCTGACCGGCAGGTTAACAAAGAATGCGTCCGAGGACTTTGGGCTGGACAGCAGCAGGAGCTCATATTTCTTCGCAACCGCAATCCAGAGCGCGGCAGCATCCAGAACAATAAGCAGGTCCTGCGGAACTTGATTAACTCCTCCTGCGATCAGCCCCTGGGGTACCCCATGTATGTCTCCCCACTAACCACATCCTACCTAGGGACCCACAAGCAGCTGAAGAACGTCTGGGGTGGACCCATCACTTTGGACAGAATTAGGACCTGGTTCTGGACCAAGTGGGTAAGGTAAGTTTTTACAACAAATGCCTCTATCCAGATGTTGGGGGAAGGCATGGGGGATGCAGGGAGCTCTGTACTCCTGGTTCACATTTCAGTGTCAGCCACCATTTTCTCATATGATTAAAACTGCTACCCCCAAGTGGCATTGAACAGATCATTTGTTTCAGCAAGCAGTCTCAGATTATGAATCCGTGGGAAATCTCATACAGATGAGAATCTCTTTCCCCCACATTTGCACAGGCTGAGAATCTGCTTGAGTTCTTGCAGAGCTGCCAAGGTCATGAGTCTTTAGCAGTAACCGTTCCACATCTGTTAGCAAGAACTGGAAGAACATTCCAGCACACAGTTCTCATCCAATAAGTCTTCTTACCTGGACATAGTAATCAGTTGGGATGAATTCTAAGAAGTTGTTCCGGAAGATGCAGAGCTCCCCATCGAGCCTCGGCACTAAGGGTTCCTATGGAAGGTTGAGACCGAAGCCCATTCATCCTGGTGCAGTCTGTTCCTTGACCAGATGCCGAGGTTTGCGAACAACAGCCCCTCTTCCCACCAGCATGCCAGGTGGCTGCTCACCTGGAGAGCATGGTCTTCGATCCCGATTTAGGCAAGGCCATGGTGGAGCGTTTAGGGGGATTTAGAAACGTGTTGGTGAGAATCCTCAAAGGATTTCTCCCTCCCACAGGATGCGGAAGGACTGCAATGCCCGCCAGCAGAGTGGCGGCAACATTGAAGATGTGGACGGAGGAGGGGCCCCGGCGACAGGTGGCAACAATGCCCCGAGTGGTGGCAGCCAGGAGAGCAGCGCAGAACAGCCCAGAAAAGGTGGTGCTCAGCACGGGGTGTCATCCTGTGAAGGGACACAGAGAACAGGTGGGTGCAGTGGGGGCCTCCGAACTACTGATGAAGTCCTATTTGGTCCCAGTGAGCAATGCCCTGAGTTATGATGTTGTTTTGACCTCTGAGAGCACCTTCTTGCATTGGGACAATAGATGCCGGAAATTTGCAAACTCTTGTAATTTCTGCTCAGAAAAACAACTCTCCATCTGTTAGATTCAGCTTTTACCATTTATCTATCTGTCCATGACCTTGGCCAGCCATTCATCTGTCTGTCCACCTGTCCAGGGGTCGCTCCATTCCATTCCATCTCTCACTCTATGACCGTGTGATGGTGTGCCTTCTGCATCTGGCCGTGTTGTAGCTATTGACCCATGTAGTGTCTTCCTCTTCTGCCAGTGTTTGTGGGGTACACAAACAGGCCTCCTGCCTTCCCTCTCCTGCTTCTCACTGATTCTCACCTTCCTCCACTTAGACTTGACATTTCAGAGCAGAAGAAAAGAAGGGAGGAAGGGTGCCCACAGATAGGAACCTAGGAGGTAGCTGCAGCCAAGCTTGGCTGAATCTAAAGTTTAAAATCATGTTTAAACTAACACCCAAATAGTTATGCTCCACCAGATGGATGAAGTTCCAAAACTCCACTGGTGGTCTGTGCTGGGGAGGAGGTGGCTGGACTAGAAAAGGAGGTCCTGAGGGTTGGCAGAGGATGAGTGTCCTGGGAACATGAGAGATGGATGCTCTGCCCTGGTTCCTGCTGGCCCTTGGCTTTACCCTCTGAAGCATGTTAGTGGTTTTACGTTTTGGCCTCAGTTCTTCCTCACTGTCCAGGAGCGTTTAATAAGTGCCTCTGTGCATGCTTCTCCTGCCAGCTCTGCACCAAATGAGCCAGGAGTTACAGTCCCTGCCTCCTGGGAGTGCCCAGAGCAAGGCAGAGGATTGAATAGAGACAGTAGGATGTACGCAAACATGGGCAAGACATGAGAGAGAAAAAGAGAGAGAGACAGAGAGAGAGAGAGAGAGAGGATGTGTAAACCAAAAAGTATCTGAGACAGCTTTCAATTAATTTAGAGGTTTATTTTGCCAAGGTTAAAGATGTGCTCAGGGAAAAGGGACATGAGCGACAGACCCAACTGTGGCTACTTTTTCCAAAGAGGATTTGGGGACTTCATTATTTAAAGGGGAAAGAATGGGCAATAGGGGAAAAAGGCGGGGCGGGAGGTAGGGAAAAGGGGCATTTTGCAACCACTGCAACCCGCCTTTGAGGCTTTTGATCAACCTTCGCTGAATCCACATTTTACATGTAAAAAGAGTGGGTAGAGAAATAGTCAATTGTACATTCATCTCCAGCTCTGCAGATCTGCATTTTTACATACAGTAAACATAGAGTTGAAGAAGGAGTCATGAGTGCCTTTGTCTCAGGTGAGCAGATGGAGGACTCCTAGTCCTTTCTTTGTCCCACATTTGTAAAGATAAGCTGTTCATTTACATTGTCAGGGTGAAATTTAACAGAACTGTTTTAGAGTAAAGATCTTGGGGCCCACAAGGAATTTCTCTGCAAGCAAATTAGAAGGGAGGCAGTTTTGCATGTCTCGGTTCCCAGGCTTGACTTTTTCCTTTGGCATATGAGTTTGGGGAGATTTTATTTTCGTTTCACAGATGCTAGATAGGTAGATAGGGACTGATTGATAGAGGACAGAAAGAAAGGTAGGTAGGTAGATAGATAGGTAAATAGACAAAATAGGTAGTATCAGCTGCTCAAAAGAAAGGAAAAAAGATCTTCCCCTGCCCCACCCACCCCATGCTGTTTACTCTGAGGCCCTGCAGGATGCCTGCTGGAGGCCTCCCGTGCAGCTCCCAGGCCTCCGGTATCTCATTGTTTAGTTAACATTTCTTATCGCATGAAAAATGTGTTTCAGGATCACGGGAGTGACTTTCCAGATGGGAAAATGCAGAGTAGCTTCCAAACGGTGAAATGCCTAAGCATCTGTCATTTGCCAGTACTTCCAGGTGACTTGTGTGGACCAGAGAAAGTCTAGAGTCAGGGGGGTCTGGCTACGGGGTGGGCAGGGTCCGAGACAGGAGTCAGAGGTGGGGGCTCCAGAAGCGCTTCAGACCTGGTTTCTTGAGGCTTGGCAGAAAAGAAATTGGAGGCTGGGTGCTGTGGTGCAAGCCTGTAATCCCAGCACTTTGGGAGGCTGAGGTGGGAGGATCACTGGAGGTCAGGAGTTCCAGACCAGCCTGGCCAACATGGTGAAACCGCATCTCTACTAAAAATACAAAAAACATTTAGCCAGGTGTGGTGGTGGGTGCTTGTAATCCCAGCTACTTTGGAGGCTGACGCAGGAGAATCCCTTGAACCCAGGAGGCGGAGGTCGCAGTGAGCTGAGATCACGCCACAGTGCTCCAGCCTGGGCAGGGAAAAAAAAAAAAAAATTGGAAACACCTTCTTCTCTTTCTTCCTAGTAAAACAGTGCCTGCAACTGGCCTTGCCTGGAAGAGCTGGTGTTTCTTCCACTCCAGGCAGTCCAAACACCATAGGCAGTGAGCATTCCTCACATTTACAGGAGCAATCACAGCTTCCCATTTGTGGAAGATGTCAGAGCAAGATCTTTTTTTTAAATTGGATTTTTAACTTAAAATTTAATAATCAAACTATACAATCAGCATAGTTTAAAACTCAAACAGAACTGCCTGGATTAAAACAAAAATCATGGGTTTCCCTGCTTCACCCCCCAGGAACATTCCTAATTCCCAGAGGTTACTGCTTCCAACTCTTGCAGCTGCTTTGTATTTTTTGGGCATCTACCTCCACATATTTAAATGACACGCTTACTCTGGAGCAGGACCTACTAAAGCCCAGACCAGCTATTAAATTTCTCATGAATGCTTCTTAAAACTGCTCCTGCCAAGGCCACCGCTGACTTTCTACATTTTACAAGTAAAGCTGCGTGCCTGGCAAAATATCCCACACCCCACATGCCTTGGCCACACCTGCAGCCTGACTTTGTCCCAGGCTCTGAGACCCGTTGTTGTCCTGCTAGGGGGATGGAGGGTTGGGGAGATTTATGAAGCCCTGGGCCAAGCATCAGCTGCTTTGAACTTACCCACCTTGCTGCCACTCTGCTCTTTCTTTGCTCCCACGGCTATTCACGGCATCCTTGCTGCAGGAGATAAAATTTGGTAACAGTAACAGTTCTCAGGTGCTACTCTACCAACACCATCCTGAGTACTTTCATGTGCAAATTCACTGGATCCTCACCATGGCTCTTAGAGACGCAGGCGGTTTCACCCTCCTCATCTTGCAGATAAAGAAACTGAGTGTATTAGTCCGTTTTCACACTGCTATAAAGATACTACCTGAGACTGGGTAATTTACAAAAGAAGGAGGTTTAATTGACTCACAGTTCTGCATGGCTGGGGAGACCTCAAGAAACTTACAATTATGGTGGAAGGCGAAGGGGAAGCAAGGCACATCTTACATGGTGGCAGGAGAGAGCAAGAGTGAGGAAGTGCCACACTTTAAAACCACCAGCTCTCATGAGAACTCACTCACTATGACAAAAACAGCCTGGGGGAAACCACCCCCATGATTCAGTCACCTCTCACCAGGTCCCTCCCTCGACACATGGGGATTTTTTTGGGGTGGGGATACAGAGCTAAACCATATTATTCTGTCTCTAGTCCCTCCTAAATCTCATGCCCTTTCACATTTCAAAACCAATCATGCCTTCCCAACCATCCCCCAAAGTCTTAACTCATTCCAACATTAACTCAAAAGTCCAAATCCAAAATCTCATCTGAGACAAGGCAAGTCCCTTCCACCTATGAGCCTGTAAAATAAAAAACAAGTTAGTTACTTCAAAGATACAATGGGGGAACAAGCATTGGGTAAATGTTCCCCTTCCAAATGGAAGGAATTGGCCAAAACAAAGGGGCCAGAGGCCCCATGCAAGTCCAAAACCCAGCTGGGCAGTCATTAAATCTTAAAGCTCCAAAATCTCCTTCAATGCCATGTCTCACATCCAGGTCACACTGGCGCAAGAGGTGGGCTTCCAATGCCTTGGGCAGCTCTGCATGGGTACCGTCCCCGCAGCTGTTTTCATGGGCTGGGGTTGAATGTTTGCAGCTTTTCCAGGTGCACGGTGCAAGCTGTTGGTGTATGTACCTTTCTGGGATCTGGAGGATGGTGGCCCTCTTCTCACAGCTCCACTAGGCAGTAACCCAGTGGGACTCTGGGGGCTCCAACCACATATTTCCCTTCCACACTGCCCTAGCAGAGGTTCTCCATGAGAGCTCCGCCCCTGCAGCAGACTTTTGCCTGGACATCAGGCATTTCTATACCTCCTCTGAAATCTAAGCAGAGGTTCCCAAAGTTCCACTCTTGTCTTCTGCACACCCTCAGGCCCAACACCACATGAAAGCAGCAAAGGCTTGGAGTTTGCACCCTCTGAAGCAATGACCCAAGCTGTACCTTGGCCCCTTTTAGCCATGTTGGAGTTGGAGTGGTTGGGATGCAGGGCACCACATCCAGAGGCTGCACAGAATGGTGGTGTCCGTGGCCCAACCCATGAAACCATTTTTCCCTCCTAGGCCTCCAGGCTTGTGATAGGAGGGGCTTCTGTGAAGATCTCTGAAATGCCCTGGAGACATTTTCCCCATTGTCTTGGCTATTAACATTCTGCTCCTTGTTACTTATGCAAATTTCTGCAGTGGGCTTGAATTCCTCCCCAGAAAATGGGCTTTTCTTTTCTCCTCCATCGTCAGGCTGCAAATTTTCCAAACCTTTATATTCTGCTTCCTTTTTAAACATAAGTTCTACTTCCAAACCATCTCTTCATGAACAAATATGACTGAAAGCTTTCAGAATAAGTCAGGTCACCTCATGAATCCTTTGCTGCTTATACATTTCTTCCACCAGGTACCCTAAATCATCTCTCTCAAGTTCAAAGTTCCACAGATCTCTAGGGCAGGGGTAAAATGCCGCCAGTGTCTTTGCTAAAGCACAGCAAGAGTGACCTTTGTTCTAGTTCCCAAAAAGTTTCTCATCTCCATCTGAGACCACCTCAGCCTGGACTTCATTGTCCATATCACTATCAACATTTTGGTCATAACCACTGAGCAAGTCTCTAGGAAGTTCCAAACTTTTACTCATCTGCCTGTCTTCTTCTGAGCCCCCCAAACTATTCCAATCTCTGGCTATCACCCAGTTCCAAAGTTGCTTCCACATTTTCAGGTATCTTTATAGCAATACCCCACTGTGCTGGTACCAATTCTCCATAAAAGTCCATTTTCACACTGCTATAAAGATACAGCCTGAGACTGGGTAATTTATAAAAATAGGTTTAAATGACTCACAGGTCCACATGGCTGGGGAGGCCTCAGGAAACTTACAATCATGGCAGGAGGTGAAGGGGAAGCAGGGTGTGTCTTACATGGCAGCAGAAGAGAGTGAGACCAAGGAAGTGCCACACTTTAAAACTATCAGCTCTCACGAGAACTCACCCGCTATCACGAGAACGGCCTGGGGAAACCACCCCCATGATCCATTCACTTCCCAGCGGGTCTGTCCCTCAAAACATGGGGATTATAATTCAAGATGAAATTTCGGTGGAGACCAGAGGCCTAGAAAACTTAGGTCACTGTCCAGTGTCACCTAGCCAGGCAGTGGCCAGTCTGAAAGTCATGCCTAGGCGAGCTGGCCGCAGAACTTGTGATCCCAACCACCTTGCACCATCCCATTGTCCTGGCCCCAGGGATGCTGCTTCAAGTGTCCTTGTCCCCAGCCCTGGGAATGAGCTGATGGAAGCAAGCATTACTGAATACTGAGTGTGCCGCCCTTGCTTCCTGCCTTCCATCTGTGCAGCTGGCATGTCCCTGCCCAGCATGACTTTGTCCTGTCCCCTGGCTGGCAAGGGTTCCACTTATAAGTGATCTTCCTTCTGGCCTCACGAGCAGGCAAAGCTGACACCCAGTTCTTTCTGAAGCAGCCAGCAGGGGCTCCTTTACTTTCTCACTGTGGTCAGGGAGGGACAGGAGCAGAGCAAGGGACTATCTCAAGTCCCTTTCTAGCTCAAGGAGCTGACATGCTGAGGAAAGAAGGCACTGCAGCCTAGGAAGCTATGCCAAGGCTTTTATCCCCAGCAGAGGGTCAGAGAGCTAGAAGGGGACAGGGGAGATTGAACAAGGCGTGCCACCCCTTTCCTACTTAAAAGAAGGAAAAACCTCTCCTGCTATCGTCTCTCCTGCTTTTTCTCTCTGGTCTTTCATGCAGCTCTGAAACTCACAAAATCGTAAATCTCCACAAAGCAAGTCAGAGTGATTTTATTTAAACTTAAATCAGTTCACATTGTTCTTCTGTTGAATGATGGCTTCGGCTCAGAATTTGTGAGTCTGCTTAGGCTGCCATAACAAAGTACCGTGGCTCGGGTGGCTTAAACAGCATGAACCTACTGTCTGCCAGTTCTGGAGGCTGCAAGTCTGATATCCAGGTGTGGGGCAGGCTTGGTTCCCCCTGAGGGCTGGAGGGGAGTGGGGTCCAGGACCCTTCCCTAGCTTGTGGTGGTTCTTTGGCATCTTTGGCATCCCCTGGCCTGGAGAAGCACCACTGAGCTCTGGCTTCGTCTTCACATCGTGTTCTCCCTGTGTGCTTGTCTGTGTCCACACGTCCCGTTTTTATAAGGACACTGGTCATCTTGGACTCAGGGCCCATCCTACTCCAGTATGATCTTATCTTAATGAACTACATTTGCAATGACCCGGTATCAAAGTAAGGCCCCACCCTGAGGTCCTGGGGGTTAAGGCTTCAACAGAGGAATCTGGGGAGGGAACACGATTCAGCCCGGAACACCCACGCACATCCCATGCGCACCCCTCCCCTGCAGACCCCCATCTGACCTGCTGCCTCTCTGATGCCTTCTCTCAGCCCTCTCCTACAAGCCCATATCCCCAGCACACGGCCTCTTGCTGTCCCTCACCAGTGTCAAGCATTCTTCTCCTCAGGACCCCCTCAGCTGCTGCCTCCTCTGTGTCGAACGTGCCTCTCCCAGGCTTGCAGCTCCTTCATTCACTCACGCAGCCTCCCATCAAATCCCAGCTTATCCAAGAGACCCCGGCCAGCCTTCCATACAGCACTGCCGTCCCCCTGCCCCACTTTCTCTTCCCCTCCAATCCGTGCCTGATGCATGTCCCTCGTCTGTGGTCGGAATTCCCCATGAGCTGTTCACTGCCCGGCACCTAGGACAGTGCAGCCCACACTGGATGCTCAGTTGGGCAGCCGTAACTTCTGCAGAGCCTGTGACAGGAGCACACGTGAAGACCACGCCACCCTCCTCCCTGCTCTCCCCACATCCTGCCAGGTGAGGGGCTGCCTGCATACACTGGAGCCACCCATTCGCATGCCCGTCTGGGGGTGCACACGCCTGCAAGTGGACCCAAGGTCCGCCCTGGGAGGGGACCCTGGGGAAGAGGCCTGTGCAGGCCCCAGTTTGGGGCAGCGAATTCTGGAGTCCTGGGAACCCAGCACATGGCCAAGCAGGAGTGGGTGGGAGCTGGTTGACATGCTCCCGCTCCACAGCTTCCTGGCCCTGTGGGGACACAGATGGCTGCAGGGGCCACCAGGGGAAACCTCTGAGGTGCTGAGCTGGGTAGTAAGCATGGTCTGGGCTCAGCAGACAAAGGTTGAATGAATGAGTGGATGGTTACCCCTCCTGGCCTCAGCCACTTACACTACAGCTTCCCTAGAGGGCGAGGGTGTAAGGCCCTCGGGTCTCAGACTTGCAGCTGTAGCCAGGTTCTATCACAGCCAAGAGCAGGGGAGCCAAGAGCTGCCGATCTTGTTGGCTCTCCTGAAATGTACCGTCATGTCCTTGGTGCCCCAATCCCCCTGCCAGAATCTCTCCAGGATGTGACTCAGCTGTCCAGAAGGCTCTCCAGGAGACCCAGGACTGAAGGCTCCTGGTGATACTTGGTGATAGGGCTCTGAAAAGAGGGGGCCCTAAGGACAGCTGATAGGCTGAGGGGAGGACTGCACCCATGGTCCCCTTCAGGTACTTCCCCAGCCCGAGAGCAGCCAGGCTGCCTTCAGATGCAGCTGAGATCCTCAAGCGGTCCCTATGAGGAACTCAAGCACTGAGGGCAGCCGCCTGTCCAGACCATTCGGACTGGAGTCCCCGAGGGGGCCCAGTGAGCTACAGGAAGGTGCGGGGCATGAGGCCCAGTGGGGAGGATATCAGGGGACAGCCCTGCCATCCGCCCTGCCACGCTGCAGCCCTGCCTCAGCTGCCCGGGCATCTCTGCACTCAGCCTCTGCTATGGCAGCTGCCTTCAGTGAGGCCTCCTGGGGCAACTCCTTTAAAGCTCATGACGGGGCCCCGAGGCCAGCCGGCGATGTAAGCAAAATGCCCACTCTGGGGATGCCAGTGGGAACAGGGCTGGAGGCCAAACTCGAATTCAGGAGGCTGGAAGGTATGTGCATGTTTGTTTCAAACCAGCATCCGGGGCCCCCCAGGAAGCCTCCAGGCAGCAGGGAATTCTGGAGACACCATGGGCACAGCTGGTCTCCTGGAAGAAATCCAGAGCCACCCAAAATAGGCACAGGAAAGGGATAACTTGACGACCCCACACTCAAGACATGGACATCTCTCTTTCTTGTCCCCTGGAAAAATTAAACGTCACCTTCTTTCTACTCCCACTGTGGTTACAGCCACAGTGGGGCACGGGCCACCTTTCACTGTGGTTCACTACACTTGCTCCCTCCCCATGGGCGGTAGAAGGTCAAGAGCCATTGTCTTGTCTCAGCAGTTAGCAGCTCCCCCAACACATACACTCCTGGGCCTCATGTTGGAGCCCTTGGCCTTGGAAAAGGAGAGTACGAGTAGGTGTGAACTTCCTGAGGGCTCCCACACCCACACCATGGCACCCTCGGCACTCGATACACAGCAGATGCTAGAAGATGCCCGTGGTGTCAGTAAGAGAGAAGTTGCACCCACAGGCTCTTACCTCCTGCACCTGGCCATGCCCCTGATTCTGACCTCCTCCTTCATGGATGCAGATGGTGTGCGCATGTGGGTCTGTAGCCCTGACTGGGACCGGGAGCGCAAAGCTTTCATTCATCTCAAGACACCGCACTTGAGACCCAATGTGCAGGTAGCCCCTGGGGTTCCAAGGAGAGCAAGCCCAAGAAGGAGGCTACCACAGTGGGAGGGGTGGCTCTGCCTGGCCCTGCCCGGGACACTTCGCAGAAACCACCTGCCTGCCATTCCCAGCAGGCCATCATTCCCTTCAGGCATGTGAACATAACTGGATTTGATTTCAGTCTCTGGCCTCCTTCTCACCCTCCTCCCAGTTAAGTAAAACAACCATGCCCGTCCGAGTTGAGACACACAGCTCCCAGAAAGGAGGCCGGAGACCTGCTTGGCCAGTGCAGGGGGGTTAGAGGCCAGTCTCTGTCTCTTATACACATCTAGATGTGTATAAGAGACAGGCTTAGAGGCCAGTCTCCAGCCGGAGACCTGCTTGGCCAGTGCAGGGGGCTTAGAGGCCAGTCTCCAGGAGACCTGCTTGGCCAGTGCAGGGGGCTTAGAGGCCAGTCTCCAGCTATGGGAAGGACATTCCTGATCCCGGATCTTTGTACTTGACCCTTAGAGGCCAGTCTCCAGCTATGGGAAGGACATTCCTGATCCCGGATCTTTGTACTTGACCCTGGAACAATGGAGGAATCACATTCCTATTTTCCTAACCTTTAGCTTGCCCTCCAGTCTGCAGTGGCAGCCCCTTCGGTCTCAGCCTCTAGTCAAGATACTGATTAATTTTTTGAAATGCTTCTAATGGCCAAGTTTAAGAAACACTGTACCCACCCCGAACTTTCTGAGACCCACTGGCTTTCTAATCAGGGTTTTGGCATCTGGTCTGTTTTGCGGGTTTGTCCCGTGTATCCTTTACTTACACGTTAGTGTGCTGGGTGCTGAGCTCGTAGCGGTGATACAGGGCTCCTTCGCTGCAGAAAGAGCATATAGTGGAGAGGACCGTGCATCAGACAGTGACAACACAGTGTGCTGAGTGCCATTCGAGAGGTGGTTGGGGGCCTCTCAGACGGGAGGACCTGCCTCTCTGGGAAGGGCATGACAGAGACACTTAGCCAAGTAGCAACGAGTGAGCAGTTTTGAAGGGCGAATTTGAACCAAATTCTAACAAGGGTCTTATTTTACTCACCAAGTCACCAAGACTCAACTCGCATAACTGGGGACCCAGCTGCCCCCAGCCTTCGTTGGTCCCTGCCTCAGTTCTGGCCAGGTATCCCAATCCCGAGCCCTTGCTAGAGGCTGAGCGGACTGGGGTCCCTCCTGCCTGAGACCCCACGAGCAGAACTCCTCTCCCCAGGTCGGCCACGCTGTGCATCGGCTGCTGCTGGTGCACACAGCACTTTGCACCCAGCCGCCAGGCGCTCACTATGCCAGCCTCATCTAGGGCCCGACAACCTGCAATCGGCTTGCTGGGGTAAAAAGTATATGTCACAGCTGGAAGGGGAGTTGGCCTAGCAGTGGAGGCTGGTGACCTACTTACTGGTGAGCAGTTAGGAATTCGTAACTAATCCGAATCCCAGATTGGAGAGGGAGGCTGTGTTCTCATATCACTAAGGAGCAACACCACCACTTTTCAGATAACATCAAAGACAAAGGAATTAAGCGCCACGATAATAAACCAAGGAGGGTGATTTACATATGAGGTATTTCCATTCAGGTTCTAAAAAGGTTTCCCCTAGAAACATTCATAACTTGGTAATACAGTAATTTGCAAAATAAGTTAAATTGTAAAATAATGATCCTGAGTAGCACAAATGCATTTAGCATAGTTTGCTTCCTTAGTGCTGCTCCATTTGCAAAATTAATTTTGAAAAAAAAAAGAGCAATGAGAAAATCTGCAGCAATGAAATCAGGTGGTGGGGGAGTCCTTGTCTTGCCCAGACTACAGCAGGCCACTGCCCTTTGACACACAGTGGGTTATTTGTCCCCTTGTTCCTGGAATTCTCTGGGAAGTTCCCCACCAAGTGTGGGTGGTCTTCTTTTGAGCATCACGATCATTGACTTGTGGATGAATGTGGAGTATTTTTGGACAGTGATCAGCTTTACAGTAGAAATCGCAAACAGACGTCCGGTCCTGCCAGACGCTGAATAAACTAACAAATCACCCCCCTTGTTTTTCATTCTGATTCGTCAGGGTCCCTTTCCTCCTTTCCTTTTTCTCTGTAAGAGGAACATATTCAACTACTCAGCCGGGACCTTTCAGGCTGGCCTGGATGCATCCCTCCTGCGGCAGAGGCGGGTGGGCCCCATGCTAGGGGCTGAGCACACTCATCCCAGGGAGGGCAACCCCGTCACGTGGAAGCCCACAGCACTGTGGGGTGAGCACTTCACGCCGTCACCACACGGGCAGGAGAAAGTGAGATGGGAGCACCAGTGCCCCCTGCAAATGGGCACTTGACCATCATAGCATCCAAACTGGCACTGTGGTCAACATGAGGCAGAAAGGCCCCTTCAGCCTAGACCACGGTGGGGTGGGGCGGGGCTGGAAGGATCCCTGGAATCCCCTTCGTAACGTGTATCCCTAAGGAATTGCCTCTCACATGACGTGTCAGTTATTGGGTTCTCCTAGGGGCAGCCACACCCGCTTCAGAATCACCAGATGCACAATGAATAATGGGCATTTGGGGTGAGATAGAACACAAGGCAATGCATAGGACGTCCTTTCTGATAGTCATGCCTCCGCCCCCTCTGTCTTGATTTAATGCCTAACTGTAGCAGCTGCAGGAGACATGCCCATGAGGCCGTTCATAGAACTGTGATGTCACTAGCTGCTCCCATCAAAATGATATTTTGCAGTTAGCCCCTGGTGATCATGGATGCTCAAGTTAAGCAACCCGGTGTTCTAGCCAGCACCCGTTTCCTCAGACTGCTTAGACTGCAAAGCTGAACCACAGGCTACACAGGTCCATCATGCACAGAAGACCCCATGATGTTATCCTGCTTCCAGAAGCTTGGACACCACCACATCTTTGGGGGCAGTCCAGTCCCTTTTGTCAAAAATGGCCTTGTCTAGACAAGTCTCAGCAAAGGCTGGGGTGGCAGGGCCCCTGAGGGGCGAGGCGGTGGGCAAAGGGGTGGGTGAGAAGAGCATGGGACCAAGGCCCGGCCTGGCCAGTAGTGTGGGGCCTGTAAGGAAAGCTGTTCTGGAAAGGAGGCCACGGCATGGGCTTTCAGCTCTCCTGCCCTTTCTTCTTTTCCATGGCAAATAAAAATGACAGAACCCTGCATGCTTTCCTTTATCACTGCCGATCAGATGAGCATAGGAACCAAGGTCCTGAGCCAGGATCACATTTGGGTTTACTTTGTGAGCCCAAGTTCCGCTCTTGGCGTCGTCCTGGTTTGCCTGAACCGAGCAGCTTCCAGGGATGTGGGACTTTTCAGTGCTAGAACCAGGAATGTCCTGGCAAACTGGGCAGATCTGTCACCCTGGCTGCAGCTTCTCACACTGTACCCCTAACTCCAACCCCAGCCCCCACCCTTGGGTGCCCTTTGGTTGGCCCTTCAGTTCTCAGGACCTGGACTTGGCGGGAGGGAGTGGGTGAGGCAGTGGTCAGGCTTCCAGCTCTTGTCCCAGCCTTGCAGGTGGTGCACTGAGGCGGGGTCATTGGGCCCAGGCAGAGCAGGCCACCTGCTTCCCCACACAGGTATCGATGTTCATGACCACCTGCTACAACTCTGTGTTCTGCTTTCTTTTAAAGGCAGGAGGAAAGGCAGGAGCCAGTCCGTGCAGGCACACTCGGCACTAAGCCAAAGGCCGCCCATGCTGAGCTCATCTGGCCCCATCTTAGAGAGCCGCCAAACATTCCTGCAGACGTCCACCTCAGTGCACGAGCTGGCCCAGAGGCTCTCGGAAAGCCGGCTCTCCTTGCACACCTCAGCCACGTCCCTGCACTCGCAGCCCCCGCCTGTCACCACCACGGGCCACCTGAGCGTCCGCGAGCGGGCCGAGGCACTCATCAGGTCCAGCCTGGGCTCTTCCACCAGCTCCACCCTGAGCTTCCTCTTTGGCAAGAGGAGCTTTTCCAGCGCGCTCGTCATTTCCGGACTCTCTGCTGCGGAGGGGGGCAATACCAGTGACACCCAGTCATCCAGCAGCGTCAACATCGTGATGGGCCCCTCGGCCAGGGCTGCCAGCCAGGCCACTCGGGTAAGGGGCTGGACAGGGCTCACCAGGACGGGCTGGGGTGGTGGCATGGGCTCCTGGCCTGAGCATGGTACCTGCCTTGCATTCCCACCTTTCTGCCTGCAGAACCCCCTCCCCTCCTCTGTGGGGTTCCCAGAGTGACAAAGGACAGTGATTAGACACGAAGTGGCTTAGCTACTCTTGGAAGCAGACAAGATACAGAGCACATGTCCTGTAAATGATAATGCCCAGGCAGACACCGAAAGGAGTCACCGGACACAGGGGTTCTGCAGAACTGTGGCCATCTACCCTACACTGGGGCATGAGGGAGAATGCCCTCCACCCATTCACACAGTGGGACTCTTCTCACATGGTTCTGGCCTGAGGGAGAGGAAAGGGCACCTGTCAATGCTGGAGTTAGAGTATCATTGCTTCTTCTCCAATGGAGTTAGAGTATCATTACTTCTTCTCCAATGGAGTTAGAGTATCATTGCTTCTTCTCCAATGGAGTTAGAGCATCATTGCTTCTTCTCCAATGGAGTTAGAGCATCATTACTTCTTCTCCAATGGAGTTAGAGCATCATTGCTTCTTCTCCAATGGAGTTAGAGTATTATTGCTTCTTCTCCAATGGAGTTAGAGTATCATTGCTTCTCAGCCAATAGATTTAACTTTAAAGCTGCTGAGACGGCCCACTGCTTTTAGGTATTTAAATACTAGACAAGGAGCGTTTTAAGGACTTCACCCAAATAAGCTCTTACTTGTCCAGAATCCCGAGCCAGCTGAGATGAAATGAATACTTGAGCTTCATCAGTGCGAAAAAGGTAAATAAATACCCGGCAGTTCTCCTTCGTAACCTGGTAGACAGAAAAATCGATGGTGTCCAAGGCAAAAATGGGTCAGATTTGGAGAGTTGCCCCACTCCTTTTGAGTGTTGAGGTTTTCCTGACCATGGCTCATGCTTTCCATCAAGCACCAGAGTTGCAGCAGCTTGGCCTCTGGTTCTAGATGAGGTTATTTAAAGGTGGAGAGAAGGGGCCACACCGCGGCTTGGCCTCTGGTTCTGGGTGAGGTTATTTGCACGTGGAGAGAAGGGGCCACACCGCAGCTTGGCCTCTGGTTCTGGGTGAGGTTATTTGCAGGTGGAGAGAGGGGGCTGCACCTGAACATTCCTAGTGTCGCCCTCCCTCTCCTTCATGGGAAACAGCTTTCCAGGCAAGTACCTTCCTGCCAGGGGAAGCCGAGGCTGGGCCAGCCGCCCTACAAGGAGCCACAGGATTGCAGCCGTGGGTGCCATCTTTCACGGAGGGGGAGATTTATGGGCTCTCCTGGAACCCCCAGGCTGTCCTGGCGAAGAGGAAAGAGCTGGTTACTTCAGGAGTTTGACCTTAGTTAGATAACTAAAAGAATATATTTCCCCTCCCTTTTCTTTATTTCCTCAATAAAAATGCACAAAGTATCACCCTTCTCCCTGCCCCAATCTGTGTTAAAGTCAGTCTGTGGGTGTAGTTCTGCGATTTCGTCAAATTCTCCTTCCGGCTCTCCAAAACAGACAATTCTCTTGAGACCACATGCCCCCAGAATAGAATGGCCTCCGTGTTCTCCTGGAGTCAAGCCTGCTGGAACTCAGCATGCATGACAGGCTAAGTGTGCAGGAAGTAACACGAACCACAGCTGGAAAGCCAGGCGCACAAATGCCCTTTACCCCCAGGGCCGCTCTTTCCAGTGCAGTCATCCAGAGGCCCATGCGCAGAGCCCCTGTGTCTCAGATGTTGCCCGTCCTGTCCTCAGAAGCCACCGTGCTGGCCCTCCATCATTTGACCTGACTTTGGAACCTGACCTCAAGGATATGGCAGCACTAGCCTTTAGCTCCCACAGCACGGGTGGGGTGAGGCCAGTTACAAGTGGGTAGTGCACATTTGCTGAGCTGTTCACTGCTTCTCTCTTCTCTTTGGAAGCACCTCTCCGAGCCATGTGAGCCCACCGATGCCACCGAGCAGGGGCAGCTTCGTGACCGACGTTCGGCTGAGGCTGTGGCGGAGACTCTCGGGGTTGTCTGCAGGAGAGCAAGCCAGGAGGACATGGGCCTGGACGACACGGCCTCGCAGCAAAGTGTCTCGGACGAGCAGTGACGGGCATGCGACCGGGCGGGGAGGCCGGGTCCCCACCGCTCCCACCTGCATTGCTCTCCTTCGTGCTCCCCAAATCACAACCAACCAATACTGCGATCCATGAGGGGCTCCTCCTGTGGAAAAGGAGAGCTGTTCCAGAACACAGAACTCATCTCAGGTTTTTGAAAAAAACAAACAAACAAACAACAAAAAAAAACCCTCACATGATGGGGAAACAAAAAAACAACAAAGAAGCCACAGCACACCTTCCCCGCCAGGCACAGCGCCGCCCAGAACGGCGCACCACGGACAGCACCACACATGTTCCAGAATCTGAAATCGCAAACAAAAGCCATTTACTATTTTAAAACAACTAAACAGAGCCATGAAACAAATGCCCTGATGAAAATAAGACAACTGCATGTTACATCATTGGCACTTTATATGTTACTGTTACCATGAAAAATAAATGAACAGCAGCACGTCTGATACCATCAGCCGGTTAGATGCATTAAGGTTAAATCTAAGTGTCAGGAAAACCCTATTTCTTTATAATATTCATGCAGCTGTTAAGCGTAACATGGTGGCAGCTTCACAACAAGAACCGTGATCGTGCATGCAGTCATGTCTCCAGTATTCTGTGAAGAGCCAGGATACATTAGGATGTGAGTTTAGAAACTGAGTCCATTCGGTGCATGGAACGCCCCCTCGGAGTCACACAATGCCCCTCACTGTAGTCTAAGCGATTTGCGGGCTGCCAGCACCCTGCGGGCTTCCCAGGGACGCGTGCTTGTTCTCCAAGCCCCGCAACCCTTACTGTGTCACACAACACTCGCACACACCTTTGTTTTTGAAATTAAAATGTTTATAGTTATTGCTGTGTCCAGTGTTTTGAGTTATATTGAAGCTTCTCATTTCTACAAGTATATCTTTTATGGTGAGAACGACATTTGGGTAAATTCCGAGACAACTTTTCCCATCTTGAAGACCCCGAGGAGCCTGTATCCTTGCTGGGGTAGAGGTCCCAAAATGCAGTCCACAGAGTATCACTGGCCTGGTGAACCATCCGTTTTCAAAAGACAATAGTTAGAAGGAAATACTCAATTTTAAACAGTCACACAAATTTCTTCATAGTATTTAGGATTTGGACATTTGAGGAGAGGGTTGGGGGAAGGTATTGTAGAGAATCTCTTACCCCTTGGAAAGTAAATGGTAATGCTTTTATAATTTTTTTTTTTTTTGGTAAACTAAGAATCAGCAATCAATAAAAGTAAGTGTACTCTATAATCAGAGACAGAATGCTATTATTTTCAGGCCAGTACTCCCTAGAGGTGCAAACTGTATTTAATTTAAATGCAGTTGTTTGTCTAATGGGAAGCTGGTAGGGCCTTGCTGCAGTTCTCTGAGGTGGCCAAATTAAACTTGGCTGGCAGCTCCTGTAATCCTCTTGGGCAACTTTACAGCTAAGCCCCAAAGGCTAAACGGCAGGACTGGAGCTGAGTGTGGCCTCCCCACGGAGGGTGACTCATTGAGTTCAGTGAGGAAAACCACAGTGCCTGGCAGTGGTCAGCCAGGAGTATGACTGGCCACTCCTTAGGCATCCAGAAATAGGAAACACAGAAAGCATTCCACAAAAAGAGCTAGAAACCCAGGCTGGAAGGAAATGGCAGCACAGGCAAGAGGGCAAGAGTACCCTGGGCGCTCCTCCATCCCATTTCTCTGGGGAGGTTTGTGAGGTGCTTCTTCAACTGTTATTCTGCTCATTGCTTATCCCAGTTCACCGTTCTCTGTGGCATCTTTTTTGGGGAGAAGGGAGGATGAAAGTGACACAGTGTATCTACAACACTAAGGCCACATGAATCAGGTAAGAATGCAGTGACGCTCTGCACGGTCTATGAGAGCGGGCATCTCGAGTATGCATACTGAGGCGCAGATGCAGAGACACTCGCATCCGCAGGCGACCGCACCCACAGAGGAAAGGTGGCAGTGTTGGAGTCACCCTAGGATTCTTGGGGGCTGTTTGCCAGCCATCAACAATGCAGCCATACTTCTTTTTCTTTTTTATTGTGGTACACAACTTTTATATTTACAACTCATGAAATTGTTAACTGGTCCTTCATCTAGGCAGCTGTGTATCAATCAGAAAGGACTTCCTGCAAAATGTTATATTGTAAGCCCCCATTTAGAGGCGGCATCCCTAAACTGACAGTTCTTGCTAGAGTTGTTCAAATGTTCTGCCAGTATATAGCTAATGAGTTGTTCAAATGTTCTGCCCGTATATAGCTAATGAGTTATTTTCTATCTCAAGAGTTACTTGGAGGCCGGGCGCGGTGGCTTACACCTGCAATCCCAGCACTTTTGGAGGCCGAGGCGGGCAAATCACGAGGTCAGGAGTTCGAGACCAGCTTGGCCAACATGGTGAAACCCTGTCTCTACTAAAACTACAAAAAAATTAGCTGGCGTAGTGGCAGATGCCTGTAATCCCAGCTACTCAGGAGGTTGAGGCAGGAGAATTCGCTTGAACCCAGGAGGCAGAGGTTGCAGTGAGCCAAGATTGCACCACTGCACTCCAGTTCAAGTGACAGAGTGAGACTCCATCTCAAAAATAAAATAAAATAAAATAAAATAAGTTATTTGGACACAGATCAAAATGGTTTCTCCTCTAAAGATAATATAAAAACCATAGCACTTGGTTTTATATAAATCACGTGGCCAATTTGGCATTATTGATTCTAAATTCTGCACTATGTGTTGAAATCATCTGGCAAGTAATATGTTAAAATCATGCGATGCTTCAACTTCTTTGCCCACAAAATGTGCAATGCAATGCCTGTTTACTTAGCCCACCCGCCTTCAGCCTCATCAGCCATGCTGTTTTGTTCCAAGTCACTGTGCTACACAAGCATCTGCCACCAGCACACACACAGGTGCGATACACAGACACAACTTTCTACAAACACGGAAATTGGCAGGAAAAGAAGAGGAGCAGGTTTGTTCCACGTTTTCCAGCCACCAGCCTTCCCACCCCCTTGATAACTGGAGGGCTGGGAACTGGGTGCCTGAACTAGCAGCTTTACTAGGATCTCTCCCTGTCGGGGCTGATCATCAGAGATGACACTCTATCCATTGAAAAGACTCGCCCATCTCCCTGAATGTGCTTACCTTCACTCAGAGGTAAGAATAAACAATTTTTTAAACTATTGTGGGTTAAGCAGCTGGCGGTATGATCTGCTAAGGAGGAAAAGGAAAGAACGATTTAGTAAACCATTCTTCCAATCAGTCCTGAGTCCTCCCATCTGACTTTGTTATTCTAGCTGAGACTATTCACACAAGCAATATACGTGAATTCTGTGCTTTTCAGAGTGAATTTTTCCTTGAGACGCACATCCAACCATCTGTTAGATATTTTTCTTTGTTTGAATAGGAGGCATTCCAAACCCAGGTATAACAGAATCCCTGACTTCAATCTGCCCTGCCGCCCCCACCCCACCATCCAGCAAGAGCTCCTCACCTCAGCCGTGGCACTGACAGGGAGGTGGCGCTCAGCTCTGCTCCTCTCATCCTGGCTATGTGCAGGGAGGGGACGGTCACACGTGGAGTTCTGCCACGGCACCTCTTCTTCCTTTAAATCTCAGCATGACACTGTTGATACAGGCTGTGCATGTTTGGCCCTGAGTTGTAGTTATTTGTGAATTCATCTTATCCTTCATTAAATTTCATTGCCTTACGATACAGGGATTGCATCTGACATCTCCATCCGTGCTCCATGATCATTCTGTTTGACTAATACAATAATCATTTCAGGACCTCGCCACAAGAGACACTAAACGTTCTTTGGATTCACAGCAATTTATCTGCTAAATGTCAACTCTGAGTCTAGGGGCACAAAATGCACTAAAAACACTAAAGCCTCAAGAAGGACTTGCGGGAGCAATGAAAGAGTGAACTCTGGAGCCACGTAGACGTGGGTTCAAATCCCCTTTGTCACCACTATCACCATGCTCTTGAACGAACCACTTAAACACTCCAAGCTTGTGTCTTTACCATTAAAGGTTAAGTGTGCAGAAGATCCCGCAGCCCCAAGTGCTAGGGGCCACCCTGAATCTGTTCCACACAACTGGATACTTTCAAGTAGGCAGTGACACTCCTACCCCCACATAAGCACAATTGGCTGCAGTGATAAGCCCCTCAGACTAGCTATTTAACTTGGAAATAACCTTCACCAGCTTGCTTTCTCATTTAAGACAAAATCAAAGTCTACAAAACAGACATGACTGAAACACCGAGCTCAAAAGGACAAGCACCAGAAAGAACATGGCCCCGAGCTCAAAAGGACAAGCACCAGAAAGAACATGGCCCCTGGTATTTCAGAGGCATGAAGGGCAGAAACGCAGAACGGCCTCCCAGGGGTGCCAGGAAAGGCTCCGTCTTGATGGAGTCTCACTCCAGCTGGGGCAGACCAGCCCCACCAGGCCTGGGTGCACACTGATGACATTTTCCCAGCCTGCCTCTCTCTCTCGGTTCTCCTGAGGGCTGTGGTGCTTTCAGATTTATGGCCAGGATCAGGTTCCCAGGCCTCTGTAGGAAGCCTCTACCCATCTCAGAGGCCGTGCCCCTCCTGGCCCACTGAGGCATGCAGCCCACACTGGTGTTCAGTAATCCTCCTGTCCTGGTGATGGTGGCTGGAAGTCACAGCCAGCCTGCCAGACTTCCTGAGCTCAGAACTCAGTCTCCCTGAACAGCCCCGCCAGGCAGGGACCGCGGAGGGAGATGCCCATTTCCTTCTACTGGGCAAGTAGCCCTTTTTGAGGGATTAGTTCATAATCTATTAGGCCTTCCTGTTGTGGTCCCTCCAAGGCTAGGCAAGTCCAGGTCAAGCTTCACAAAGCTACCTTGGAAGAAAAGCGCTGAGGAAAGACACTGATGGAGGAGCCAGTCTTGGGCTGCGCGCCATTATGGTTTCCATGCGAGTGCCTCTGCCCCATTCACTGTGCCCCAGGCCCAGCCCAGGGCACCTCACCCCCCACATGCCCGACTTGTCCACAGTTAGAGAGAAAGCACACTGCCGCTTATGCCAGTGGGTTTGTAGCCAATGCTAATTTGTTTTAAAAAATCCTGGAAATTCATAGATCTTCACCAAAAATGACCTAAAAACACTGAACTGTTTATCACTCCACTACCATCCACCACTTGGAGGGAAGTTTTTATCCTCTATCAATTCTGGGGTTTCAGTGGTCTTTTCTACTTGCCTACTTTATTTTTATAGTACCCCTGTTGTGGGCTGAGCTCCACATTTCTACACCATTATTCCTGAAAAGCCCAGCCCCTGGCACTAGGCACTCTCCGCAGTTGTGTGGAATGGTTGACAGTTTCCTTCCGTGGTTGTGACATCACTCTCCTGAGATGACAGTCACTCCCTGCTTTTCTGGAAGGGAAACTAGGCATAGAAAGATTCAAAATTGCTCCCGAGTAAACTAAGGCAAAGCAGTGCTCTTGTGCAAACCTGTGGGCCTGAGCTCTTGTCATTTGGTCGGCTGAATATCAGATGCTATCAACACTTCTAAAGGTTGTGTATTCCTCCCACACAATGCCTCCTGTCTGAAACCATCAGATTTATTTTTATATTTACTAAGCAGTAAGGAAACGAACAGTAAGAGCTGGCAGAGATAACCTAAAATGGTTTTCTTTTGGAATAATATTTTTTAAAAAATCAAATTAACTGTTATCACTTTAAGTTGCATGAGACTGAAGCTACACCTGGAGAGGAATTTAATTTTCATGACATGCAAAACTGATTAGGCAGTGAACTCTTTCCTCCCCCTTCCCCTGAACACATTTATAAACTTCAACAGGGGCGAATTCCATCTAATACTCTGAAAACCATTTCTCATCTCATAATTTACCCAAATCATGTGCATGACTGCAAGAGGAAATAAACGAGAAATCTTTAAGCATAAATAAGCCACAATGGATTGTTCATCTTGTACAGACAATCCAGCATTAAGGCTAATTTGATCTTTTAAACATTTTATGGAAAACAGCTGTTGAGTTTTCTCTAGAAAAGCCCACAAGGTTCCATAACCCCATAGGCATACAGCCTCGACAGGAGGGCTCCACTGGGCTCCTCTTGAACTGGGCACTCCTTCAAGGGAGGCAGGAACGCACGTGTCTTCACTTCCTGCTGCTCTGCACACACGTCACGATATCTGGCAGAAGGTGGTTTCTGTTTTCCTTGGTGACCTGTGGGAAGAAGCGAGAGAGCAGGCTTCAGAGCTCCTTTCCTCTTCTTCAGTCTTAAAGAAAAGCCTGGGAGGCTGGGAGAGGGTGAGGTATGTTTTGTCACCCAGGGAGGAGGCCCAGCTCCTCAGGAGCACTCAGAAACAGGACAGGTATCACTGAGTCCCAGCATCAGCTTCTGCCAAGTGACAGCTCGAAAAGTCAAAGTGGGTTTGGATCCCAGACAGATTTCAGCCAACCATGGGGAGAGCTGTGAAGTGAGCCCTATGAGGCATACCGGGACAGGTGATGGGCACGCAGGACCGGGCAGGACGCCTGAGCATGACCTGTCCTGAATGGAAGGAACTGAACTGTCGGAGTGAAGCGAGGAGGAGAGCCTGGGAGCCAGCGGGGCCCGGGAGAGCAGCCAGCAGAGCAGCAGCGAAGCACCCAGAATTCTGGGATGCTCAGTCATCTACTCGCCTCTCCACAAACTTCAAGTGCTCATTTGAAAGATGGAGAAGTGGGAAAGCCAGAGAAGTGAGGGTGCCTCCGTAGAGACTGTGACTCAGGCCTCCTGACCGCAGTGTGTTCTCCATCACTTACACCATTACCAAAACAAACAAAAGCAACAGAGTTCGCCGGAGTTTTACCCGATGATCTGTTTATTTTTCTTTCACTACCACACCACCCCGAGTGCCCCAGCGTGAAGGAAGGGCCATCTCTGCTCCCATCGTGGCGCCTTCCTGCTTGGCCCATATAATATCCATCCGCTCCACACACGCTGATTGGGTGGAAGGGCAAGCAGCAGCCAGGCACGGAGACGCGAATAGAGAAGTACCACAGGTAAGGACCCTGACCTCATGGAGCTCGCAGACCAGGGCGGGACAGGCATGCACGAGGACAATGAAGGAGTCTCGGGGGGGGGGGGGCAGGAACAGGGGCGTGTGTAGGGGTCAGGGGCAGGAAAGTCTTCCAGGGCTGCTTATGCCTGGACGTAATTTCAACAGGTGAGCCACGGAGAAGGAGCTGAGCCAAGGTTCCTGGTAAGAATGGGGAGTGCATCTGGAAGCCTTCTGAGGTTCAGGGTGGTTGTATCTGAAGAGGGGGCCTGGCATACAGTAGGTGCCAATACATGTCCGAGGAGGAGATGCAGAGCGGACCTCGTCAATTCTGCTTCCTGGTGTCTGCTCACCCTTCTTGGAAGAGTGCTCTGATTGTCTTTCGGAGACTGCCCGGTCTAGGAAACTTGCCCCCAGCCAACAAGTGGGCAAGCCAGGCCCTGGCAACCTCTCTGAGATCTGCACCCCAAGAGGAGTGAGCTCACGCAGCCGGAAGCCGATCCCATTTCCACTGGTCCTGGCTGCGTCAATCCCGGGCACCTCTGGCTCCACTTGAAATGAGGACAGTCAGCTTCTCCTTCGGCTTCACGGGACAGCTCCAAAGCCTGTAAGGCTTTTTGATGCTGTTTTCACTTAAATTAGCCGAAGTCCATTCCTGTTGTTTGCAACCAAGGAATCTACCTGAGGTAGAAAGGAGGCAACACAGAGGTGGGCACCACGGGGGCCCTTTTCGTCCACTCTGAGTTCAGCAGTGATTGCAGTAGCTTCTCACCAGCCAGGCTCGGTGAGAGTGGACGGTGACACACAGTTGGAGAATTTGCTCTGGTCTTCCATCACACAGTACGGTGACTACAGAGCAAATAACAAGGTCGTGTATATTTCAAGATAGCTACAAGAGAAGATTTTGAATGTCATCACCACAAAAAATGATAATTTAAAGTGACAGATATGGAAATTACCCTGATTTGATTATTATACAGTGTATGTATGCATTGAAACATCACACTGTACCCCATAAATATGTACAATTATATCAATTACAAATTAAAAATTAATTTGAAAATTAATGAGCAGAATACAAACACTCCAATATTAATATTTTGATACTCCCTTTGATTTCCCTAAGATTACTTCTGAAAATTATGCAGTAAGAGGTTGATGTGAAACTCTCCACAGTATTCAGTTATGATATTCCCTGTATGAGGAAGGCACACTCCCAAACGCAAGAACGAGGATCACAGCGTCTGCCAGCCTCAGGAGTCTTTGCCTTATGTGAAATTCGAGTCTACTTTTTATTCAACAGCCAGACTTTTGGTTGTAGAAAGTCTTTCCTGAGAGGCTAATTAGAAGAGGGAACTGGGAGCTGGGAACAGGAAAAGGAAATAAAGAACACTGCAGAAAGAAAAAGGTAATCCCAACCATTCTTTTTTTCTGCACTGGAGCCTTAAGAGAAAGAAAGGAAGCTGAGTGAACCTGAACCCCTGCACCTGCCCAGTGGCTGTAGGAGGGCCCTTGGTAAGAATTTATACTGGGCACAGTCAAGATAAGACTGTGAGCTCCATGGGGTCAGAAGCCACATCTCATTCATCCTGTGACCTCCAGATCCAATCCCTTGCTTATTAGGAATGTTGGGGGCCCTTCCCACAGTTTCAAGGAAATGCCTGTGGTTTTGTTTTGCTTTCTTGCACGTAGTTATATACTAAGAGGCATTTCTTCCCCCGCCTGTTTCATCCATGTTTTCAGGTTTGGGGCTGTCAAAGTCAGAACATAAGCAGGACCCAGTACCTCGTATTGCATTTGTGCCCAGCAGATCAGTCAAGTACTATCTCTTGCAGTACCTAGGCCAACCAGATGGGAAGCCAAACTTGTGATATCACCACCTCAACTTCTTCAACAACCAAGAAGCGGGAAGGGGAGACTGAGCAGGACATACAGCCACTGATCATATCATACAAGTTAGAAGGCAGTGAGGTAGCATGCAAGCAGCCTGGAAGACCAGATAATATCCACTCACTGCTGCCAAGAACATGTGCACCCCATGGTCTAAACAAAAGGCTTAGTCATACTATGAAGCTGCCAGCTTGAAAAGGATCTAAAGTTGTTGATAACATTGTCAATGTTATGACATTAACTAGAAGGCAGCAAAATCAATCAATGACACACTCATTGGGATACAATGGGATAAAACTCAATGGGATAAAACTCAATGGGATACAATGGTAATAACCTCTTAGAGTTCTGAAAAACAAATTATCGAAGAACCCGTAAGTCACCTGCTATGATTTGACTGTGTCCCCCAAATTTCATGTGTTGGAAACTTAACCCCCATGCAAATAGAGGTGGGGCCTTTAAAGGGTGGTTAGGTCCTGGGGGCATTCCCCCATGAATGAGGCAATCCCTCATGAATGGATTAATGCCATTACAGTGGGAGGGAGGGAGTTATGGCAGGACTGGGTTACTGATAAAACGATGTCTGGTTCTCCCTCTCTTTTGTTCATTGCTACAACTCCAGTGAATAGAACAGTACCTGACATACAGTGGGTGCTCAATATTTACCGAATAGATGAATAAAAATACTCCATCACCAATTTCTTCTACTGATGCTTTACTAGGTGATAGGAGGTGCCAAAGGTTGTATCAGTGAGATTTTATTTTCCTTCTTAGGTACTGTTCTTTCTTTTCTTTTTTTCAGCTATTTTTTTTTTAACACATGAGAGAATGTTATCGTTTTGCCTCAACTGTCAAACATAATTCTTGAAAACTCAACAGAGGAAGAGAAGCCCACTACACTCACAGTTTTACTCTTCCCATTGTTCTTTCTTCCTTCCTGATGTTCCAGGTCTCCTTTTACCATTTCCTTTCTGATAAGAGAACTTCCTTTGGCCATTCTTTTAGAGCGGTTCTATTACAACAAATTCCCTTAGTTTTCCTTCATCTGTGAATGTCTTATAGAATTAAGAGTCGACAGTTGCTTCGACACTTGGAAAATGTTGTACCACCTCCTTCTGGCCTTCGTGGTTTCTCCTGAGAAATCTGCTGTCACTCATATTGTTTTTACCCTATAGGTAAGGTACTGCTTTCCTTTCACTGCTTTCAAGACTTTAATTTTCAGAAGTTTGACTATGGTATGTCTTGGCATGAATTTGAGTTTATCCTCTTGGGGTTCACTGAAAATGTAGGTTTATGTCTTTTGCCAAATATGACAAAAATGTAGCCATTACTTCTTCAAACACTTTTTCAGCCCCACACTCCTCTCCTGGTGCTACAATGACGTGAATGTCACGCCTTTTGTTATAGTCCCACAGGTCCCAGAAACTGTTAATTTTGTTCATTTTTTTTTCTTTTAAGTCTGCTCTTTGTCAGGTAATTTCTATTGTTCTACCTTCAAGTTCACTGATTCTTTCTTCTGCCATCTCTATTCTGCTGATGAGCCCAATCAGTGACTTTTTTATTTGGCTATTGTATTTTATAGTTCTAAAATTTTCACTTGATTCTTCTATCTTCTAGGTTTTTGCTGAAACTTTCCAGTTCTTTGCTAAGACTATTTTACATTTGTTTCATGTGTATCTGTATGTATCTGTAATTTTATGAAGCATTTTTTATGATGGCTGTTTTCAAATCCTTGCCCTATAATTCCACTATCTGAGTCATCTTGCTGTTGAGATCTACTGATGCCCTTTTCTCACTCAGGTTTAGGTATTCCTGATCCTTGGCATGACAAATGATTTTCAGTTGTGTCTGTTGTGTTGTTTCTTAGGTCCTTAGGTTGCTAGTCAGTCAGACTTTTTCTCCTCACCTTTCAGGTCTTCTTATGATTGTATTATAAATAACATCCAAGGTTTCTGGCTGCAATTAGCAGGAAAAATAAACACAAGTGTGTCTACTCCATCTTGTCTAACACTGGAAGAGTTTTCAGGTGTTTTTGGAAAGTACTCTGTTCACCCAACATTATGAAGAGTAAGTCTAGATAATATTACTAATTCGCGTAGAATATTTCCCCCATATCATGAGCTCAGTCTTATCTTCACACTACGCACGTTCTTTGGAAACTACTCTGTTCACCCAACATTATGAAGAATAAGTCTAGATAATATTACTAATTTGTGTGGTATATTTCCCCCTGAGCTCAGTCTCATCTTCACACTACGCATGTTCAGCTGGCGGCAAGGGGAGGCTGCCTCTGATCCCTTTTCATAGCTCATTTTCTTACCTGGAAAGTTCTCCCTTCTTTTTCCCATTTCCTCCTTCAAGAGCCCACTCAAGAACCCCTTCCTTTGGACACCTCTCCCCACTACCACTGCTCACACAGATCTCTCCCCTCCCTGCCCCTGGATTTTGATTGCCCCACGGTCTGTTTTTCTTGAGGGCAGAGATCATGCCTCACATGTGCCTAAACCATGGACTAAGTACTGAATGTGAAGGCCACTCTCAAAAATGGATTCGGATACTTTATTGCATGTATGTCAGCAATGGAAAGAACCCAAAAATATATCTAATCCAACTCCTAAGTTTGCAGATAAAGAAAATGAGGTTCTTGGCCAGGCACAGTGGTTCATGCCTGTAATTCCAACACTTTGGGAGGCTGAGGCAGGCGGATTGTTTCAGCTCATGAATTTGAGATCACCCTGGGCCACATGGTGAAACCTCATCTCTACAAAAAATGCAAAAATGAGCCAGGTGTGGTGGCACATGCCTGTAGTCCCAGCTTTTTGGGAGGGTGAAGTGGAGGATGGCTTCAGCCTAGGAGGCAGAGGATGCTGCGAGCCAAGAGCATGCAGCGAGCCAAGAGCATGCCACTGCACTCCAGCACGGGCGACAGAGACTAACCTTGTCTCAGAAAAATAGAAAATGAGGTTCTTGATTTATAAAACTGGAAAAGGCAAGGCACAGTAGCTCACACCTGTAATCCAGCACAGATTACTCTGGGCAACAGAGCAAGACTCTGTCCCTCTCCCTTAAAAAAATAAGCTAAATAAAAAAAATAAATAAAACTGGAACAGAAGGACCACACAAACCCCAAAGCAACAAAAAAATAACAGGGTTTGTCAGCCCCTATCTCTTACTTAATTAACTCAAAGCTAATTGTTTTATTTACAGATCATTAGAAGCAATGATTATCTTGCCTGGAGAATAATTTTGAGTCTCAAAGAGAGGAAGAAATGTGGTATGATCCTAAGACACAAAGTTTATTTCTGGGCATCACATTCAGCTCCCTTCAATCCCTCCTTAGGACTGTTAGGTGAGATTAGTTTGTAGAGCTAGCCAATTCCTGGAGTCTAACATTAGCTATTTCCCAGTCTTCCAGCCTAGAAGCTATCTGACCTGAAAACTAATTTTCTTTCATGATCTTTCATTGCCTCGATTTCCACGGAACTCTATAATCACAACCAAAAATGTAAAGTAAGAGAAGACGACATGAAACTCTGAAGAACCCCAAAGACTTTTCAGGGCTCTCAAATGCCACCTCCTTGAAGAGACCTTCCCTGATCACCCTTGCTACTCCTGCCCCCAACTACCACATTGCCTGGTTTCTTTATTTTTGCTTTTATCAGTATCTGAAATTGCTTAACTTGTCTGTTCACATTTTTGGTATCCAGCTCCTCCACTCAAATGTAAGCTCCATGAGAGGAGGGACCTGGTCAGTCTCGTTCACCACAGTATCCCAAGACTTAGAATGACACCTAGCACACAGTAGGTGCTCAATCGCTATTGACCAAATGAATGAATAAATAAATAAATGAAGAAGTGCACATATTTCTCCAAGTCTGGCTGGTCTAACCTTAATGGTTGTTTACCGCCACACTCTAGGATTCTTTGGTGGCAACATGTGGATACCGCCACTTGGGCCAGTGGGCCAAGGTGACATTTTACTCAGTGATGAAAATGATCATGATGGAAGGTGCTCCCAGGTACTCACTCTCCACTCCCCCTGATAGGAGTGGCCCTGCCTGCCTGACTTGTTCACTTGGCACTTGCAGGGCCAGGGAGCTTTTCAACTAGGGGTGGGGAGTGAGGCGTGTGAGCAGAGCTCAGCCAAGAGCACAGCTATCACTGACTCAAATAAACTAAGGGCAGGGGTGGGGGAGAGGCAGTATCTGACTGAGAGGAAAACAGAGAGACAACAGGGAAGGAAAGGCAAGAATTTCGATAAAGTGCCAGCAATGCCATGAGTCCCTTACGACTGGCCCAGACACTGCCACTTGTTAACAAGCCCTAGCCCCTCATCTCTCACATGTGGTCTATAGCAGTGCTTCTCAGAGTGCAGGAGACCTAAAAACCACGGGAGAACTTGCCAAGAGAGATCATGGGGCCATCCCCCGGAGTGTGACTCCTTGGACCAGGGCAAGGCCCACTCCCTGGTGATGCCTGTGCTGCCATTCTGCAAGCCTCACATTGAGTAGCAGACCCTACAGCTGCACTGGCGAACGCAGCAGCCACACGAGGCCACAGAGCACCTTACATGTGGTCAGAGTGACTGAGAAACCGAAAGTTTAATTCAATTTAAATTTGATTATTAAATGATTAAATAAATAATTCAATTTAAATGTGATTAAATTTAAATAGCCAGATGTGGCTAGTCGCTACTGTTCTAAGCAATGTAGAGAGTACATTTCCCTCACTACGGGAAGTTCAACTGGACGGTGCTGCTCTTCAGCACCTGGAAGCTGTGCCTCCAAACGCATCCACAGCCTCTTCTCCCCACAAGCAGAAGTGGGTCAGCTTTAAAAGGGAAACCTTTAAAACAAAAAAATTTGCCTCTGTATCCCAACCTGGCCTTTTAATCTGAGAAGAAATACGCTTAGAACAAGTACCTTAGCTCAGGCAGTTCTGATGCCAGAGAGGTCCTAGTGTCTGGTGGGGGAGATGGAAGAAAAAAGCAACCAGAATAACTGCGACCGTCAGGAGGCTCTCCCATAAGCGAGTCTGGTTTTTTATCAAGTAGAGGTATAATTTAAGTTCTATACATTTCTAGAAAATTAGACTCACCTATATTTCTGCATGGAAGGGTAAAAATGGTAACTCAAAACCAAAGATATATTTTAGAGCCATCTGCTATTTTAGATCATCTGCTCCATTTCCACAGGTTATGGAGGACTGGCTGTACTCACATTAAACACCTTCACGTCCTTTCTGTTTCGGATTTCTTCTACAAGAGCCAGTGGCTTTCCTTTAGGAACTGGGATTGTGCCAAGGATTATAGTCCCTGGGGTAGACAGCGTCTGACGCACAGCTTGAATGAAAGGCTGACTGAAGAGCTCCATCTTCCCAATCTCGTCGATGACACACACTCTTTGCCCCGGACCACTGCTGCAGTCAGCCTGAGAATGACAAAAGACTTTCACTGGGACACCAGAGTCACATTAACCAAAGGGCCCAAGGGTCCCACTCCCTAGTCACTCACCAATGAGGTAAAAAAGACAGAAACCTTTTTACTGGATTTCAAAAAGTGACGTAGCATCCCACAGACCACCCTGGTACTGTGAGGGAGGAGACTGCACAAGGGGAGTCCCAGGAGCTGGGAATCATTAGGACTCTTGGTGGCTGGCAGCCACGCCTGCTACCAGTGGGATGTTCAAGGAAGTAATGGACGTAAATTGGAATAAAGTCATGAGAAAGAGAATCTGAGATCTAAAGGATGCAATTGTACTTACTTTTTTTTCCCCTTTAGCCAAGACTCGTTTCCTTTTAATTTTCACTTGTTTCCAACAATGCTTATGGACCAGATCATGAAACACACAAGCATCTGCCCAGAGCAGTTATCAGCCCCCCAGCATGTAGGGAATCTCATATGGCTCACAATGGAAAAAAGAGGCCATTATTATCACGAAAGGCTCCCATGCTTGCAGTCTCATTTCTTTTAAATCGAGGTATTTGGGTGCCACTTATTTTCTGGTTGTACATAAAGTTTGGTCTCTGTCTTGGATCCCCTCTCCCGAATCACTCACTCTGGGGGAAGAGATGTGTTATGCTGTGAGGATACTCAGGCAGCTGACGGTGAGGTCCATGTGATGAGGCACTGAGGCCTCAGACCAACAGCCAAGAGGAAATGAACCTACCAGCAACCACATGAGCAAGTTTAGAGGCAGGGCCCTCCTAGTCAAGCCTCAGATGACCACAGCCCCAGCCAACAGCTTGCCTGCAGCCTCAGAACCCCAGCTAAGCTGTACATGGATTCCTGATCCTCAGATACTGTGTACAATAATGCGCTTGTCATTTTAAGCTGCTAAATTTTGAAATAACTTGTTCCATAGCAACATATAATACACATGTCCTCTATAGAAAGCCTTCCTAGAGAAAGCAGATAGGACTTTGGTTGATTCTTCCCTGGGAGGGACACAACAGGACATAATAAACATAATAAACACTTCAATGAATGGTGAATGACAAATACACCTTATATATGTTTGTATGCATGATTATTTTGAAAACTGTATGTAAAGCTGATTTACAAAGTACTCTTCACTACAGTTCTGATTCCTTAAACGATGACAGCAATACAGTCCCAGAGGGCACGTATGAGTTAAGCTAGATTTTGTTCAAATTCCAAAAGCCTAAGGACCGTATGGTACAGTGTGGCTGGTGGTAGGGATCAGTGGCAACCAGGGACAGCCAGTGACAGACGGGGCTGCGGGCCCAGATCCTAAAAGCCTTCCATGGCACACACAGAGGTGGGAATCTTCTCCCACAGCCGAAAGAGTCTAAGCCAGGGAGGATCACAAGTTGTGCTAGAAAGACTGCTGGCTGTGGAGTCAGAAACACATGTTAGACTCCTTTTGGAATACACAATATAAGACAGTGGGTGTCTAAACCCCAGTTGTGATTGCACACAAGCAGTAGAGCAGTGTTTTTCAGACTTTTAAGTAAGCGGTAGTCTATTTTCCTACTGCATATTGTACACTTATGAAATATTTTTCCACTCATTTTATTAGCTAAAAGATCAAGAAGGAGTCCACTGTAATCACCCAAGAGAGGTCTGAATAATCTCCACACTTCCGTGTTTCTGACACGCTTCATTTTTGCCTCTCTATTAAGTGTATCTGTACACATGCCTGGTCTCCTCGCTTAGGGCAGGTACATGGTTGTCCTCATCTGCATCCTTCCTGAGGAACTCACCGATGTCCCAGAGCTGAGAAGTGGGGAGCGGAAGGGGCAATGTCAGCCTCCACTGGTGGGGTCGGGGGGAAGGGCAGAGCATCTATGAAGTAAGTCACTACTTATTCCAAGTTTTTCCTCCAAAAACGAACGCCATATTTGTGAGAAATAAAACAGCGATCAACCACCCGTCTATGATAATAAAAGCAGACAACTGTACAGGAAGGCTTCTGTCTTCCTGGGAGCATGCGACTCCAACTGACCTGACTGTTCTCAAGTACTGTGGACATTTTGTTGCCCCCAGAGATGATGAGTAATTGTGGACGTCATTCCTCTGGAGGCTATTATCTAAAAGTCAAAATAAAACTTATTCTGGCACCTCAAAATGACAGTTTTGGAAGGTGCCAAATCAGACAAGAAGTGATATGAAACAATGTGTGTATACATGCACATGTATTTATTTGACTATATACATGAGGGTAGTAAAATGCACGTGGCCGTGTGTACATACACACGTACAGGTAGAAAGTGCGTGGCTCTTCAACAACCAGCCTTCCTGCAATTCTCTAGAACATTCACTAGTGAAAGCTCACTGACATTTATTTAAGTTTCAGCACAAAAGTATTTGGACTCACATGCATACATGACTTTCTACCAACTGGACATTGTCATTTGGAAACCTTAGCCTACATAAAATCCTCAATCTCTCCAGAATTAGGGAGTTTTATAATCCAAGAACTTCAGGAATCTCAAAAATAAATCTGTGATTTTTAATTAAAAATGCAAGCTATTCATATTCAATTGAGAGAAAGATGTCAGATGCTGGGCTACTCTGAAGCACGTAGACAGCTTGCTTTTCTAAATAATACAAGATCATACACTCAAGGTCTTAAAAAAAGAACCACCATAGTGTTTAACATGGTTTCATTTCTATATAAATTCAAGCAACTTTAAAGGGAAACAAAGAAATAAGTAAGTAAACATTCACCCCCTTTCCATTGTTCTAAATTGACAGAGACGCAGACTTAGAACAATAGGGGCCCAGGTTCGAAGATGGTCAGGAACCCCTCCCCAACCCCCGGTGTGGGGAGAGCCCTAATGAGCTCCCAGAGAAACTCCACCTGCAGCTGCTGGAGTAAGGAGTGTGTAAAAACTGTGGGTGGCTCTCAGCCACGTGGTCATCATCACGATGTACACACCATCTGGGGTGTACACACCATCTGGGGAGCACCCTTTCCTCCCCTCACAGCCTCTCCTCAGAGGGCAACCCAGGCAGCATTGCTTCCTAGGACCACACCTCAGTCCTATGGAACACACTAGCCTTCCTGGCTGCACCCCTCACAGGCTTCCACTTCAGCTGATTATACATGTTCAGTCACGAAGCACACTTTTAGTTCTCCTGTTCCGGGAGAGAAGCTATTTCCTTAGATAGAGTCCTAAAATTGACCAGTCAGGGATCAGAGAAGCTACGAATAATTTTATAACTTTGGTTACACTCAGCTAGTTTGCTTTCCAGAAAGATTAGAGCAACAAATATCTTCGTACCAGTTATATCAGAGACCTGAAAAGAGTGTGATTTTTTTGAGTCCTTTGTTTATTTTTATATATACTTTTAAAAATACAAAGAACATATAAATATAAAATAATTTCATTTAACCAAAATGCCAAACTGAGAGCAAGCTAATCAAAGTGGTTTTTGCCTTATTCTGAATTATCTGCATAATAGATATTTCTAGTGGTATTAATGTTAATTTTAGGAGGACTGTTTGGACTGTTTTATTTTAATATCAGACACACAGACTAGCTCCTGAGCTCACCCATCTGGGACGGCAAGTACGGAAAGTCATGAAGGTGAATTAGAAGTGTCTGTCAGAAGGTAGGCAGCAAAACTGCAGCCCTTCCCCCAAACAGCAGCAAGTTGTGGGGAAGCAGAAAGGCAAATGGTGGTAACAGCAGCCATCTCTCAGTCAGCCCACAATTCCTCACCCACTGAAGTCATTAGCAAAAAGTACAGGGCTCCGATCATATTTTATGTGTGTTTATTCCAAGCCTTCAAGTTTCATAATCCCTTTGCTGTCTGGTGGCATATGGACTGTGAGTCTCCAGGGCACAGCCAGGACAAGCTGTCTAGACTGCCCAGTGGTGCCTGATAGCCTGGCCCTTCCCCAGTCAGGCATACTCTGGGCAGAAGCTGCTCCCCCGGACGTGCCAGAGATCCTCACCCCGGCGCACAGACAGACTAGCTCTGAGGCTCTTCCTGGATGTCCTAAATGGCCTCTCGGGACTCAAACGGGCTTACCCACATGGTCACCTGACCAAAGAGTGCTTGAATAGTGCCCGTGAGGTTTTCCAAGCTATCTTCAGACTGAAATGACACCTACTGGCTGACAGTCAGTCCAGTGAGATGGAGAGCCCAGTACTCCTTGTCCTCCTCATGCTCTGAGCACTTGGGACTGGCCCAGACATTTGGGCTCCTGGGACTCCATGACAGATTATGACACCACTCTGGCCCCCAGCTCCCTGGCAAACACAAACCCAATTGTGATGGGAGGCTCCTCTCAAGGTACTGCCGTCCATCACCTCAATTAACTCCTCAAGAAGAGAATCACAGCTATTGCTCTGTTGAGCACCTCCTAGAAGCCAGGGGCCAAGGCACTTTACAAGCATTACATTCGTCCTCTCAGCAACTTCACATAGCAGGTAACAGCATCTGTTTCACAGATGAGGAAATGAAATGAGGCATTAAGGGATTTACTCAAAAATCACTGGGAGCACAGTGACAGAGCTGGAGTCAAACCAGAGATCACCTGACTTGAAAGCTCTCTTCCACACCCTGTGTGCAATACGCTTCCACACTTTCATTCTGAAATAAAGGACAGCATCTAGGAAATTGACCTAACCATGGAGAAACTGCTTTCCCCTCCAATAAGAAGGAATAGCACTCTGGTGTTCAGAGATCTACAGAGGCATACGCACAAAACCTCAATTTATTTGGAGTAATCATATTGCTCTAAATTACTCAAAAAAAGAACTCATATTTTGGGCCTGAGAATAATATCACCAAAATCATTTCATCAAGTATGGATAGCGAATGGCCCACAGCAGTAGGCAGATATGATAGAAAGTGAAAGGACTTCTCTCCTCTACCAGGAGCACATCCCCGTGCAGGCGGTGGAAGAGCTATGACCAGGTGTCCTGATATGTCCACCTTCCTGCCGTTTCTTTATCACCTGACAGTGTTTACAAAAACCAAATTTAAAAACAAAAATTCACTTCCTTAGTAAAAATTTTCATCAATATGTAAGCTTTTGGTAAATGTTTGGTATCTCTGATACCTGATATCCTTTTCATTAGAAACTGCCTAGAGGAGAAAGAACTGATTGTTTTTGTTATAATAAAATGGTGATGGCTTTTCTAATGGGGAGGTAACCAGATACAAATAGAGAGAAGTACAGCTTAGAGTGGAAAAATGCTCAGCCATTATGGCTTTTTTTTAGTTCAGCTTCAATGTATAGTAATTTTATGTTTGTTAATTACTGCTCACCTTGCTGGAGAAAGTATTTCAAAAGAGAGTAGTTAAATTTGCTTGCCAATTAAGGCCTCAAGAGAAAATTATTTTTATCTTAAGATGATCTAATAAAGTTTAGATAAAATTAGAATTGGCTAGGGGCAATCTGATGAGGAGGATGTGCGTGGTCTCACACTATCTCCCCACTCACTGCTCATTAGTGTCAAAGAAAAAAATAGTAACTATACAGTGGAGAAATAGGACAATTCCTTGATCAGATTTATATCACTAAACATCAAAATTAATATCACTAAACATCACATGCCTCCAGATGAGCTACTCGAGAAGGACGCGTCACCACTTATGGAGTATTCCAGCTGAATCTGGTCACGAGGGAACATCAGAAAAACTCCAAAAGCGAAATGTTCTATTAAACTGGAACTACATTTTTTACAAATGTCAGTGTCCTAGAAGACAAAGAATGACTGTGGAAAGGTTCCAGATTAACAGAGGTTATGGAGATGTGACAACTAAGTGTAACATCTGACAATAGACTGGACGTTGAACTGCAGGAAAAGAAATGTTACAAAGAATATTAAGTCAACTGATGAAAATAAAACACTAATGATAGATTAAAGTATTTTTTCAACGTAAGATTTACAGAGGTTGGTAACTATATTGATTATGTAAAAGCATATCCTTATTTTTAGGAAAAATATACTGAACATTTAGGAGTAAAGTACCTTGATGATTGCAACATATTCTCAAATAGTCGCCCCCTTCCAGCTTATGTATTTATACACACACACAGAGAGAGAGAGAGAGAATAAGCAAACAAGGCAAATGATAAACATAGGTGACTCTGGATAATGAGAGTATACAGGTGTTCTTGCACTATTCTTACTTTTACAACTTTCTCTAAGAGTAAAATTTTATCCAAATGAACTTAAAAAAATTATCAGTACAAAAAAAGAAAACACACATATATGTACTTTCTCAGTACCAGATTCAAGAAAACAACCAACTCACCCCGTATGAACTTCCTCCTAATGGAGTGTGGTTTTACACTGATATGCATGGGAGGCGAGAGAGAAGGAAGTGCTGGAAATGGGACAAAGTGAGTGAGGAAAAGGGAAAACGGCAACAGTTGACACAAACTCAACCCCAGTCCAGCTTAAGGGACATGCGACTTAAGGAGCATGCAACTTTTCTGTATTTCTTGAGAGTAGGCTGCAAGAAGAAAGACATGAAGGTGTCATAACCCAGGGTAAAAGCCTGCTTAGCGTCTAAATCCACAGAATCTCACCAACAATCAGAAATAATAAAGTCTCAGTCTCTGCTCAATAGAAATTATGAAGTTTTGCCATGACGAATCTTGCAAAATGAACTGCAGAGTCAACCTCATACTGAATTTTCACTTCATTTTCCTAAGCTGATTCACTGTAGGAATGTCCTTACTGACAATTTAAAAACTGATTTTCTGTTTGCATCAGATAGCTTTTAATTTCCCTGGCTGATCCTGCATTATGGACTTGTAATACATGAGGTAGAGAAACAGAAGCTGAGGGAGAACAAAGAATCAAATGCCACATTTGCTAACGGCAATGACGGAAATTCTAGCAATGCTGAGGCGCTTGTCAATCTTTCAAGAATAGATCCTGACTAGAACTTGGTTTTTCTGCATTCTTTCTAAAGCCAAGTGGCCTGAAACACTATGGAACACTTCCAGGTCAAGAGTCTAAAAAAACAAAAACAAACACAAAATACTTTTCCCTAGACAGGAGTCCTCTCACCTTCAAAGGAAGTTTCTAAGATTTTCCAAAGCAGAGTCTATTTCAGAATCAAAAGTAGATCCTGCTCTCAAAAACAATATACTTTAAAGCCTTATTTTAATCAAAACAGGAAAATACAAGGCTCAAACTATGTTGATTTTCCCTGGATGTTCTGATTTTAGCTTACTCTTCCTTTCACAGATCTTTGTAAAAGATGGCACTGTTCGCCTGGAAAACAGGGCTCTGAGTAGATGTCCTTTGCTCTTTAAAACATTATAATCCATTGTCTCCATTTTGTGTGAGTAGGAGATACGTTGAAAATCAATAAAATGGTACATCTTACATTGCATCAAATTTTAATAAAGCATTCAGGGTAGCTGTCAAAAAGGCCATTATGAAAAAGGCCAGCATTATCTTATCAGCCTTTATCATTAGAAAACAGAAAGAAACAATCCTAATTCCAGTCGCACCAGAAAATAGGAAGGCCCTATGAATAACCTCACCAATAAAAATTTTAAAGAAATAAATGGAGAAAGAGAAACATATTTTTGGCTGTGGAGAATTAAGATTATCTGAAAAATTAAGATACCCGTTATGTCAAAATAGCTATAGTTCCTATCACTCCATATGACACTTTTTTTTTTGATGGATAATAAAGTCTTGATTCTATAGTTCGCTCCAGCTCTACCACTTATGCAATCAGTGTGTCCCTGGGCAAGTAACTTTCCATTCTATGCCTCAGTTTCCTCATCTGTAAAATAGGAATATAATGATAGTGTTCTGAGGATTAAATGAGTTCACGCCTGGCACGTAGTTTGCACTCAATAATAGCTTACTACTACTAGTGCCACCATTATTACAGTTTCTGAACAAGGCCATTTTTTGAAGAAGAAAAATAAAAACGATTACCATGGTAATTAAAATACTATGGTACTGATGCAAGGATCAAACAGATCAATGGAAGAGAACAGATAACTCTGAAACACTACACATAAACACGCACACATAAATAGCTTTAATATAATTAAGCATAAAAACTAATTAGAAACGGGTTATTTAACAGTTTTAGTAAACTGGCTAAATATCTGGAAGAAAATCAGTTGAGAATCTCATAGCATATTACACTCAAGATAAATCCAAATGGATTGAAAACATAAATGTTTAAAAAAAGCATGCAGAAAAAGAAATATATAGGTAAAATTTTATATAAATTTGGAATAGGGATAGACTTTTCTCTATGTTGAAGGGAAAACAATCACCAAAGTGAAGTGCTAACCTGAGAAAAATAGAATCAATAATATAAAAAGGCTACCTGCTTTATAAAAGATCTGTTTAAGCCCAAAGAAAATAAATGGGAAGAGCAATGGATGAACAATTTAAATTAAGGAAAACTTAATGAACAACTGAAAAACATTTAACCCCATTAGTAATTGAAAAATGCAAATCAAAACAAAGAGGTGTGTTGAAAATAAGCTGAGTGCTCAGGACTGGCAAAGTGCAGCAAGACAAGCACACTCACACCCTGACAGTGGGACACAAAGTCAACGCCGCACCATAAAGACCTTGAAGGTTCACACCCCACCAGCTCAGACTTCACCTTTTAGACCCTCCCCAGGGAAACAATCACGGCTAGAGAAAAGGACTCATGTATAAAGGGTGCTTTGTTGCAAGTTTATTTACAATGGTGATACAGAGCCTGAATGCCCAACACTGAGGGAGTAATAGTTAAATCAAAGATGAAAACTCATATCATGAAATAGGATGAAACCACTAAAATCTCCCAGCTTTGAAGATTAGGGTGTTGTGAGACCATTCCCATGGCCCTCAATCACATTAAGGGAAACACACCAAGCCTATGAAACTATATATAACATTTTCCCTGATCTTGAATGACTGAATAAATAAACCAGGTATACAAAAGGGGCAGAAACAAAATAAGCTAATATTGGCTAACTTAGTGATAAGATTATGAGTTATTCACATTGTATTTTTATTTTTATTTTACATTTTTTATAATTTTTTTTAACCGTGAATATCTAGAACTTGAAAACTCAGGAAAATAACAAATGGTGACAAATAAGGAAAGAATTAACTCATGGAATGAAAAAAAAATTAACAGTCAACCCTACTAAAGGCTTTCCAAAAACCAAAAACCACTCTAGAACGCTTTCCACACACACTCTATTTTTCTTTATTTCTCACGAGCGACCATGATGCTCAGGCTCCATTCCTGTCTAAAGAAACGTAACCAGGCTGGGCGCAGTGGCTCACACCTGCAATCCCAGCACTTTGGGAGGCCAAGGCCGGTGAATCACAAGGGCAGGAGTTCGAGACCAGCCTGGCCAAGATGGTGAAACCCTGTCTCTACTAAAAATACAAAAATTAGCTGGGCACAGTGGCAGATGCCAGTAATCCCAGCTACTCAGGAGGCTGAGGCACAAGAATCGCTTGAACCCGGGATGTGGAGGTCGCAGTGAGCTGAGATGGCGCCACTGCACTCTAGCCTGGGCAACAGAGCAAGACTGTCTCAAAAAAAAAAAAAAAAGACAAGAAAAGAAAAGAGAAAGAAAAAAGAAACACAACCAGAGCAGCTTTGCAAGGTGGACCTGGGTTGTGCCTAGGCCTCCCGAGCCTATCTCTCACCTGGAGCTGCTCTTCAGCTCCCGGTTTTTTGTTTTTTTTTTTTTTTTTTTTCTGAGGTGGAGTCTTATTCTGTCACCCAGGCTGGAATGCAATGGCGCCATCTTAGCTCACTGCAACCTCTGCCTCCGGGGTTCAAGCGATTCTCCTGCCTCAGCCTCCTGAGTAGCTGGGACTACAGGCGTGTACCACCATACCCAGCTGATTTTTGTTTTTGTTTTTAGTAGATACTGGGTTTCACTATATTGGCCAGGCTGGTCTCAAACTCCTGGCCTGAAGTGATCTGCTCGCCTCAGACTCCCAAAGAGCTGGGATTACAGGCATGAGCCGCTGCAACCAGTCCTAGCCACATCCTTACTTCCCCATCTGCAAACAGGCATAGCCCTGCTTGATCTAATTAGAGAAGTACTGTTTTCTTATTTTTTGTAGTATTAAAACACACACACACACACACACACACACCCCTCAAACTATCTTTCACTCATACATAGTGACACTTCTTACACACAATGGATATCTATTATTGGAATTTGTGTTTTCATAGATCCCAGCACTATGAACACTGTGTCCCTTTATAAAGGGTTTCTAACATTTCCAGTTTACTTGGTTGTTTTCATTGCCAGTGTCAAAAATGGTCTGTTTATACTTCCCAGTTTTGTTGCCTAATTATTTTAACTGATATTCTTTTCATTTTTTTCTTTAGTATAAAGACAAAACACTAATTCCTATTCCTTTCTTCATTCCCATAAAATATATAAGACGGGAGAAAAATTTCTGCTCCAGAAAAGAAATCCATGACCCTGACTGGGTAAGAATCCTGTATTAGTCCATTTTCACACTGCTATAACTACCCGGGACTGGATAATTTATAAACAAAAGAGGTGTAATTGACTCACAGTTCCCCATGGTTGGGGAGGCCTCAGGAAACTTACAATCATGGTGGAAGGCGGAGGGAAAACAAGGATATTCTTCACATGGCAGCAGGAGAGAGAGGGAGTGCGGGGGAAACCACCACTTTTAAAACCACTGGATCTCATGAGAACTCCCTCACTATCAGGAGAACAACACAGGGGAAATCCCCCCCATGATCTAATCACCTCCTACGAGGTCCCTCCTTTCACATATGGGAATTACAATTCAAGATGAGATTTGGGTGGGGATACAGAGCAAAACCATATCAAATCCCCTGCCAGGAACTTTTTCTACATGGAATGTACACGTCTGCATTTGGCAATCAGAATATTAAAAGTTGGGAGAAGTCTGTATTTCTTTATTTTTTAATTAAAAAACAGATTCATGCTCTGATCTGGTCAGCATATGATCTCTTATATAATCTTGCAGCTAGACACTAAACACCTGTGCAAACGCTTCTCCCAGGATTTGGTCTACTCTGCCTGAGCAGGGTAAGTAAAAAATTCTTTGTATTGACCCAGTCAGCTCCTAAAAGCAGAATCTTCACTTGGTATTTCATTTGAAGTATTTCACTTGCCTTTTGAACATTTAAGTAGAGAGGAATGTATGTGATGGAAAAACAACTAAAAAGAAAAGTATCATGTTCTCTGCTCCCACACAACACAGCAGCCACAAGAGTCACCAGCACAGGAACTGAGGGAAAGTTCCAAGAGGAAGGAATTAGGGAAGAAGGAGGTGGGAGGAGGAAACAGGGTATAGGAAGAAAAGGAGAACTTGGTGGATTCCAAGAAACACAACCCCCTGCTGAAACAGACCATAAGATACCACTAGCCCTCTGAGATTACAGGATATCCTCAGAGGCTATAGCTAAAATCTTCAGCAGCCTTTGGGCAATCACCATTACATACTTCAGCTGAGTTCTGAATGTCAAGGAGCAGAGAGGCAAAGAACTGGGAAGATAGTTTGCTCACCAAAAAATATGGCAAGTGCCAAGGGCCTCAGGCTGGCATGTGTGGGAAGTCTGAGTGAACCCGTGTGGCTGAAGAATGGCAAGATGAAGTCAGAGGTTAGTAAGGCCAGATACCACAGGGCTACAGGGTCTTCTAGGCCATTGAAAGGACCTTGGACTTTATTCTTGGTGCCATAGAAACCTCTGGATGGTTTATAATTGGTTTTTGAGACAGGTCTGTATCATTTAATTTTCACAAATCAAAGTATTAAGTCTATAATAGATTAAACGACACTCACATTCCTTAACATGGTCCACAGAGCCCTGCATCTCATGGCCCCCACCTCACCAAACTTACCTTCTTCACCTGCTCCTGCTCCAGGGCTCTGAGGTCTTAATGCATCTGTTCCTGCCATTCAGAATATTCTCCCTAGAGCTCCCCACCCTGACACATATGAATACCCCGACACTAACTCTCTCTCCAGTGCCCTCTCACCTGTTCCTTTCTGTTTAAATGTCATCTTCTCAGAACTCTTTTCTGGTTCCTTGGTCTAAAGTCAGTTCTTCCTGTCCCTCCCCACAGCACCCTGTTCTTTCCTTCACAGCATTAATGACAATGACAAGTATAAATTTACTGAGTGTCTGCCTTTCCCACTAGACAGTTTTGAGAGAGTAGAAAACATGTCTGTTTTGTTCATGACTGTATATGGAGTACTTGATAAATATCTGATAAATAGATACATAAAACAATACATAATAAAACAAAAGTTGGTTATTTGAAAAGATCATCTAAATTGACAAACATTTAGACTGACCAAGAAAAAAATAGAAGATTTAAATAACTAAAATAAAGAATGAAAGAAGTGACAATACCACCAATCATACCAAATAAAAAGCATGGGTGAATCTACGAACAACTGTATGTCAACAACTTAGATACTTCAGATGAAATGGACAAATTACTAAAAGGTACAAATGACCACAACTGATTCAACAAAAAATACAAAATCAACAGACCTATAGGAAGAGATTGAATTGGTAATTTAAAAGCTTCTCACCAAGAAAAACCTAGCCCACATGGCTTCTCTAGTGAATTCTATCAATCATTCAAAGAAAAATCAATACCAATCATCCACAAACTCTTCCAAAAATTAGAAGAGAAGGAAACACTTCCTAACTCCATGAGACCAGTACAAACCTGATACCAAAACTAACCAACAATATCCCAAGAAAAGAAAGCTACAGACCACAACTTTTGTGAATAAAGATGCAGAAATCCTCAACAAAATATGCCTGAGTAAACTCTATACAAATAAGACACAGTTAACATCATACATAATGGTGAAAGACTAAATACTTTCTAAGATTAGGAGTAGGACAAGGATGTCTACTCTCACCACTTTTATTCAGTGTTAGACTGGAGGTTCTAGCCAGGGTAATTAGGCAAGCGAATGAAATAAAAGGCATTCCAAGTAGAAAGAAAGAAGCCGTAAGATGTCAATAGTGTTTTTCTTTTTTGAAAAAGGTAATATAATAATATAATGTGTTAACTGCTTACAGTACTTGGCAGGCATTCAATAACAACTGGCTATTATGTTCATATAATGACATTTTCTCTTCCTAAATGTTTGTTGTGCTATGAAACCAGGTTAAGATATGACTGTGAGAAGACAGAGGAAAGACCTATCTTTGGGAATTGGTACCTGGGCATTAAGAGCCTTTCCAAAATAAAATATTTATATGTACTGCACTTAGAGGAATTTACTTGTAGCTCAGAGTGATAGCAAATTATGTTGTTTATCCTTATTAAGACTCGATCACCTGATGACTTTGCAACTGTAAAATGCAAAACCGGGACCTTTAAGAGCAAAAGGCATTCTGTTTCCATGGCCAGCAACTCCCACAATGCACTAGGAGCAGATGGGTTCAAAAAGCAGAAACCACGTACTCACATTCCTCAAGACGGGGAGTGCCAACTGCTCAAAAGATGTCATGTCAACCACATACTGCCCAACTCGGCATTCACGTTTTCCAGGTGGAGGCTCTAACCTGAAGGAAAAGACATTGTGTTCTTTGTTGAAAAACTCCTGTATTGATTTCTGGTTTTTAGCTGCTCCACTGAGCCTCTGGCATTCCACATACGCTAAATCATCCTTAAAAATGAAAAACACAAAATGCGGTGGTCTGCTGCCAAGACCAGCTCGGTCGGGGAGACCCTAACCCAGCGGTGCTAGAGGAATTAAACACACACAGAAATATAGAGGTGGGGAGTGGGAAATCAGGGGTCTCACAGCCTTCAGAGCTGAGAGCCTCGAACAGAGATTTACCCACATATTTATTAACAGCAAGTCAGTGATAAGCATTGTTTCTATAGATTATAGATTAACTAAAAGTATTCCCTATGGGAAATAAAGGGATGGGCCGAAATAAAGGGATGGGCTCTGGCTAGTTATCTGCAGCAGGAGCATGTCCTTAAGACACAGATCGCTCATGCTATTGTTTGGGGTTTAAGAACGCCTTTAAGGGGTTTTCTGCTCTGGATGGGTCAGGTGTTCCTTGCCCTCATTCTGGTAAACCCACAACCTTCCAGCGTGGGCGTCATGGCCATCATGAACATGTCACAGTGCTGCAGAGATTTTGTTTATGGCCAGTTTTGGGGCCAGTTTATGGCCAGATTTGGGGGGGCCTGTTTCCAACAGTCTGCAAAGCTGATCAGGTTTTCTCTGCTTTGAACAGAGCTACCCTAAGTGTCCACACCTCCAACAATGGGCCTTGCAGTTACGGCAGGGCTCTCTCTTAAGGTCCAAGCAGCTACTACATCAACAGTCTTTGAAAAGTGGCACCAGAAACAGGACTAAGAATTATAAAGTGACAGGAGTTTATGACTTGGTGAATAAGTTTTAAGTAAAACATCACTTTCTTATACGTTTTCCATGTGATGGTTTCATTCTGTTTTCTGTCTCTGAGAAATCCCTAAAGGCCCAAGATTCTTGAGGATAGATGAGATCATTGGGCTCAACCCTGTGCCCAGGGAGAAACTCTCAGTCTAAAGGGAAAGCAGATAGGCATCCAAGGACCCAACAGAGTATCTGCTTTCGGTGAATTTAGCTCTTGTTGAAAAGCTCCCAAAGCACAGATGGAAAGGGGAGGTTAGATAATAAAACACCACAGAAATGAAAAATCAGTACCCAACTCTCGATAAAGGCCCCCGGGTGCCGGACAGCGTGACGACATCGAATCCTATTCTTCTCCCTCCCTGTCTGACTTCTTCTGTATAAAATCCATCGACAGGCACACCAGAGGATTTTAAAACCTCACTGGCTTTCTGGATCAATGTTGTTTTTCCAACCCCTAAAATAAAAAAAAAAAAAGAAGAAAAGCCCATTAGGAAACATTCCCTTACTAGAGCACACACAGCCCTTGTGGACTCTGAGACAGCAATTACAGTGGGTAGAGAAACGGGCTGTAAGTGGATTTATGAATATGAACTTCAATTTAATTTTGATTGCTCCAGGTGTTAAAAATGCTTAATTTCAAGTAGAAACAAGCATAATAAAAACAAGGATGATATCTTGAGGTTTATTTTTAAATTGTGAAACACTGTTAATTTTGTCACATACACAATCCCAGAATCAACTGAGTGGTTCCTGATGATATTCTCACGTGCCATTTGCATCCTGTGAAATGGTTTACAGTTTCCATTTTTCTGCCCAGGAAGTAACACTGCTCACACTTGAGTCAGGGGCTGGGAATTTAAGATTTCAGCTTTCAAGAGATTACAAATGGACCTACACTTAACAGTGGGAAAATCAATTTGTTCCTCCTTGGACTTACATTGCTGTAACTCCTGAAAATGTGTCTCTTAAATACCATTAGCATCCCTGTTAATGGTCACTTTCAAACTTTTTCATAACAGCAAGCTTATCAGGTTGGCAACTCCTTCCAACATCATCTTCTCCAGGGTCTGTAAGCATTTCTTCACCTTTATCCCCCACACCTTCCCCAATTTGAACCCATGCACCTCCGCCCCCTTATTCTCCCCACCTTGATCCTTCCTTTCCATCCACCCTGGCCAGCTGACTACTCTGATGAACTCATGGGCTTATAAGCACCAACAGGTGCTACCTAATACAGTAATACTAATCACTGACATTATGGAGCCAGACACTGTTCTAGCACACTTCAGAAGCATTTTCTTGGTTAAGTCCTCACAACCATCCTCAGAGGCAATTACCATGCTTATGCATATTTTACCGATGAAGAAACTGAGGCACACAGTGGTTAGGTATTTTACCCAAGGCTATACCCCTCATAAGGACCATACCTTTCAACACGGGCCTTTACCTGTCACCATGACTTTTTAAAATATGAGTCTTGCTCCCAATATGGATTTAAGTAAATGGCATCATGACTACCCTACAACGGAGAGAGAAAACTCCTAGCATGTCTGCAAGGGAGCTATTTTGAGATACTACAGAGTTGCAAATCATGCTATTTCTAAGACTACCCACTCTTTTAAACCTCCTTGACATAAAATATGATCCATTATTCTTATTTAATGTATCTATCTTCACACTTCACATTAAAATAATGGCACCTGGCTTTCTGGAACGTGAACAGCAACCCAAGAGGATTCCGGCTACAGTGAGCCACAGTGAGCATGCGGCTGGTAGAACTGTGGAGAACATAAAATGATGAAATTCTAATCCAGCCCTGGCCCTCAGTAACAACTGCCTTAGGAAAGTCACTGAAGAATCTGTTTCATGCAAGTAATGGCACTGCTGAATGTGTAAGCTGGTACTCCTTTTCTGAAGGGCAATTTCAATGTGCCTACCACAGCACCCTGCAGTTCATGACCAGGAATTCATCCTCAGGAAACAACATCAACAGTACAAAATGTGTGAAATAGGACATTCACTGCAACGTTCTTTGTAATAGCATAACACTGAAAACAACCTAAATGTTGATTAGTAAGAGAATGTTAACACATGGCACCACGCATACAATAGCACATAAATACACAGGAATACCATGCAGCCATTAAAAAATATACTGCTTATGTGTATTTATTAGCATGGAAAATAGACCACAGTGTATGAAAATAATATACAAAAAAAGCAGGTTAATATCAGAAACCATTCCATTATGTTTTTTAAAAAAATAGTCAAGTACGTGTCTACAGAAAACAAAATATCAAGAATACAGAACAAAGATTTACAACGTTCATTTCTGTATGTTGAAATTCCCTGTGATTGTCACTTTCTTCCTTAAAACATTTTTTTTTTTAATTCTTACACTGAATGGTTCTTACTCTTATCCTAACAAAAAACGCTGTTTATATTTTGAAAAAGGTAAAATGGAGCAATGGTAACTATTCCTGTTCACAAAGGGTATACTCTGGGGACTGTATGTTGTGTAGAACATAGTACACCAATAAATAGGAAGCATTAGGGCAAAGTCCCTTTCGGCTTCTTCAGCTCTAGGAATCTTCTTTCAGTTAATTTTTTCTTCATTAGTTAAGCTGCTACCCCAGTGCTGTCTGGATAAGAAATGACCTCAGCTTCAGGAGACCTCGAGATAGTAGCTGTATACCAGGCACAAACAGATCAGAAAGCTCTGGAATTATTTTGGTTCTGGTTCTCCCCTAAGCAAATCCTCAGATAAAGATTCAAGTGCAGGTAGTTTAACCTGGGCAGTGACAACATGATGGACTGGTAGGGAAGAAATTCAGAAAGGGAAGGGAAGGACACCAGCATGAGGTGCACTATCAAGCAAGTTCCACTGGGGGCAGCTGGAGCTTCATCCCACTGGGGAATCCTAAGGGACAAGTCAGGGCAAGTGGCTCAGTTATCCTGTCTGAGGAGTGAGGAAGTAGGGAATTTATCAACTAACTTTCACCAGTCACCGGTTGAAGGCTAATCCCAGGGCACAGGAATTCCCTGGCTCTTCTGGCCTGCTCTGTGTGCAGGCCAAGTGGGCTCCAGGGACCAGAGAAAGCCCTCCAAGATGAGTCACAGGTACAGACAGTTGGAAATCGGAAAAAATGCTAAGTGCCAGGGACACTAAGAGGATATGCAACGAAAAGTGACCTCTTTGCGAGGAGACTTTACCTGAACATGTTGAGAAGGCAGAAAGAAACTAGGCAAATAAAAATACCAGACAATAACTCCTAATGGGGAAAAAAAGTTGTCCGTAAAAGGAAAAAAAATAAATAAATAAAAATTAGAGGGCATGGGGGTTCATGCCTGTAGTACTAGCTACTAGGGAGGCTGAGGTGGGAAGATGGTTTGAGTCTGGGAGGTGGAGGCTGCAGTGAGCCAAGATTGTGTCACTGCACTCCAACCTGGGCAACAGAGAGAGAGCCTGTCTCAAAAAAAAAAAAAAGAAGAAGAAGAAGGGAAAGAAAGATGGGTAAGGTGGCTCACACTTAAAATCCCAGTATTTTGGGAGACCCAGGTGGGAGGATCATTTGAGGCTAGGAGTTGGAGATCAGCCTGGGTAACATAACAAGAGACAGGTCTCTACAAAAAAACAAAAATTACCTGGGTGTGGTGACATGCGCTTCTAGTCCCAGCTACTCAGGAGGTTGAAGCGGGAGGATCACTTAAGCCTAGGGAGTTTGAGAATGCAGTGAACTTTAATTGTTTCACTGCACTCCAGCCTGGGTGATAGAGCAAGATCCTGTCTCTAAAATAAATAAATAAATAAATGGAAGATAAACGATAGATTATTATGTGGCTCTGTTGTGATTATCTTTACATGGCCATAATACTATAAACATTGACTAATGTAAGTTACGTTGTAACTACATTAAGAAGAGGAGGAGAAAAGACAAAGGTGTGTGAATTTGAGGACAGGTTTAAGAGAGCTACACTGTAGAATCTGAGTCTTTCAACTACGTGTAGATAAGACTTTGATAAAGAAAGGAGAAGCAAGAACCACCACCAATACAATCACGGTAACAGGACACCTCCATTATAAAACACACAGATGCCTTGGGGTCAACCTGCTGAGTATCAAACTGCATTCCAAGTTTCAAATAAAGGACCGACAAACCAACTTTCAGAAAACAGTTCTTTGCAGTACTTAGGAGTGACTTTAGATAGCAGGCATTTCTCAAACCACCCTCCTCCTTCTCTCCTCACCCTCTGCTCCCCATCTCCCCCATCCAATGCCTGATAAAATTCCAAAGTCTGCAATATTAGCTGTAGTCTTTGCTGCTTACGGCTAAACATAATCATTAAAATAAAGTGAAAGAGAATTCTAGATCCAGGGTTATGGCCTTTGATACCTGAACCCACAATAAACTTCAAAATTAGATTTGCCTTAAAAAGCAGCTGAAGAAATCACTCTCTCCACTCTTAGCACATCTTTCTTGTTTTTAGCCTATCTGATGCGACCACCAACATCCTACCTGTCCTTTTTAGTAATGCTTGATAAATGGGTCGCGCCTTGATTTAAAAGCATCTCCTCCTACACCTCTCATCTGACCTCAACGCTATCCCACTTCTCAGATGAGAACTCCACAGGCCACAGGGTTGAGGGATCTGACAGACGTCAGGAGGGGACAGCGACAGGAACAAGCAAGAGTGTCGAAGAAGGGCTCCTGTAGGTACCAAAGCTTCTCCACCTGCGGCCTCAGCTGAGGTGGGAATTCGTGGGGATGGAGACGGGGATGGGGGTGGGGGGATGAACTCAGATGGGAAAGAAAGGTTACAACTGCAGCTTTGCTCTCCTCCAACTAAAATTTACCATGTTTTTAAACGATGAATGTAGCAAAGACCCACAGTAAGGAAGTACCTGTGACTACCAATAGAAATCAGACATCTCCACTTCACATCACGGTTGCTGCAGATCTCTTGAAATACCATATGTGCAGACCACAACGTCAACACTAAAGTAAGGAGCTACCGCTGCCGCTGGCCCCTGCGGTTTCAGCCCTTCATCAGGAAGCCGGCCTAGGACCCCTCACAAGTGTGTTCTAATCCTTTAGGCCCTACGTCTTTTAAATCACGTTTTCCAGGAAGGAGTACAAACTCTTCAGACTACCAAGCCCGCCATTTAAATTGGGAACTTCAGAGGCCGGAGCCCTGGAGCCGGGGTCCGTCTCCGACAGCACAGGGTCGCCCTCAGCCCGCGCGCCCCCACCCCCTCGGCCTCTCGGAGGTGGGGATCCCCGCAGGGTTACCTGGGGGCCCTGTTAGGAACACGTGCCGGGCCATGCGGGGGCGGGGGCAGGGGTTGCGGTCAGGGTACCAGTCCGGGTTGGGGTCGCTACTCAGCTCAGGTCCGGACTAGGGTCGCGATTCGGGACCCGCCCACCGCGTGTCGCAGGCCCCGCCCCCAAGCGGTACTTCGACCGGAAGCACCGCCCTCAAGACCACGCATGCGCCTTCTACCACGTCCTCGATCTGCGCCTGCGTACTCAACCCTTGGCGTTTCTGCCTCTGCGGCGGCAGTTCCTAAAAGCGGAGCGGGTTGTGCGGTCTCTAAGTTTCATCCTGGGTTCCGGGCTTTTGTGGGGTATTTGCAGAGATAAGTGCGTGAGAACGTCAGTTATTAAACTGTTGCTGCTTCAAGTGAGCGCCATCACCCAGGTTCTGCCCCTTGCCTCCGGACCTAGGAGCTGAAATTGCGCAAGGCTGCGGGGACAGCCCTTTTGTAGAAGATTTGTGACCTGGAAGCATTCCTCAAAGGGGGATGCCATGTTAATGACTCCAACCTTGTTCTCAGCCATTCCTGCAGAATAGAATCAGCTGGGGAGTTTTAAACTTGTTCTGATGCCTGGGTTTCACCTGCAGTAACAAGGGATGTCTTCTGACAAAATTGCAAGTTTAGTTTAAAGATCTAATTGGCTTATATTTAGGATCTAGAATCGGAAATAGATCATTCCATTAAAGCAAGTAGAGTGTTCCAGTAAGCTGCGCAGAGGAAGCTGGCTTTATGGGCAAAAAAAGGCTGAAGAAAAAAACAACAACGAGTGGGTATTTCAAAGTTACTTTCCTTATAGGGTTAAAACAGATTGGACTTCGTTATTGTACTGACTCAGGTTGATTAAAATCTCCTGGTTTTTGGGAAAACTGGCCTGTTTCAAAGTTCAGTTTGGTTACATGGCACTTGGCACAAGTGACTCGATTCTGGTTTGGTCTAGTCTGCTAGGGCCAGTCCAAAACAGTGACCTCCCATATATCTTGTTTAACATGAGTAATTGGTCTTGGGCGAGTCCTGAGCATCTGTATTCTTTTTCTTCTTTCTAAACTCCAGGAAGTTCCTGAAGTGCGCTAGGGTTGAGAACTACTGGTGTAGGCAGACTTCCCGTCCTCAGCCATGCATGAGAAGCCTAGTTTTCCCTCTTTACCTTCACACCAAAGTGTATAAAAGTCTCTTGCAAAGAATTAAATAGCTTCTCCGTCTTACTTTACCACTGCAAGCGTTCCAGCCAACGAATGACGTGGCAGTGGCCTTGGGCCACATTTACCTGTAAACTCTTTCAGTCTAACATGTGTACAGCTTAATTTGTGGTCAGTCATTCCCCATCCTGGCTGAGAAAGCAATTCAGTGAGTGTTCAACTTAATTGATTTCTGCCCACACGTGGACCTCCTGGTTTCCCTTTAGCCTGAGACTTACACCAGTCCAATGATTATCTAAAAAAACAAAGTCGGATTTGTAAAATACAGCTGTCATCACCATTTCTGCAACACTTGTAATGCTATATTATTATAACAGTATACTATTTATTATCCCAGCTAGTAATGTAGGGTCTTCCACCTTGATTTATTTTGCACTCTATGCATATTGAATACAATGAAAAGCTGATATAGTAAGGTAAATCCATAGGAGGAGCTTCCAAAAAAAAAAAAAAGGAAAAAGAAAGTATATCTCTTGTATCAAAAATATTAATTTTAAGTGTTAATCATATGGCATTTTCCATCACTGAAAAGCAGTTTGGATTTGCAAGGCTCTCCTTAAGTTGGGTTATTTTGTTTTGATGCTGTGCCTGGAATTCTGGCATCAGTTTAAATAGCTCAAAGATACATGGACTCCAGATATAGTGAATCGATGTCTCACAAAACAGAAAAAAAGACTTCATAGATGAGTGTTCTTTATCCATGGAAAATGAATTATTTGGATGTTGGTTACATGGATATCTTCATGTTAGAAAATTCATCGATTTGATGCTTAATTTCTACAGTTTCCTGTATGCGTTATTGGGCAACAATAACAACAAATTAAATAGCTTATATCCCTTAGAGATTAACAACAAAAGAAGATGACATAAATGGAAACAAATTTTAAAATAAATGGGATCTTAAAGTACTGTACCATACTGAATCCAACTTTTGCTTCTTATCAACATCCAATGGACGACTGTTTGTGTCTCCCCAAAATTCTTATTGTTGAAATTCTAACCCACAAGGTGAAGGTATTAAAGTGTGGGGCCTTAGGGAAGCAATTAGGTAATCAGGTCATGAGGGTGGAGCCCTCATGAATGTGATTAGTGCCCTTACAAAAAGGAGAAACTTGCTTTCTCTCTGCTCTCTGCCATGTGAAGATGCAAGAAGACTGCTCTCTGTCAATCAAGATGAGGGCCTTCCCTAAGAACCCAATCATGTTGCCACCCTGATCTTAAACTTCAGCCTCCAGAGTTGCAAGAAGTAAATGTTTTTTTTGTTTTTGTTTTTGTTTGTTTGTTTAAGCCACCCATCTGTGGTACTCTGTTATGGTAGCCTGAGCTAACACACAAGGTAGAATTACCTAAGAAACAAGTGATTCCAATGATTTCTTCCTGCAACACCTGGGTGCAGCCTCACTTTTGACAGGATGCAGTGCAGTTCTTTATTAAAGCAGTTTGTAGGTACAACTCTACAGTCTCTATGGTTATAAAATACCCTAAAGTCCAAAAAACACTGTTCATTTTGTTTTCATATCTACCCTTTTCCCAGAACTGTCCTAATTTTTAAACTGCAAATTCTGTGTCTTAGAAAGCCCCTCAATCCCAAGCAAACCAGGATGAATGGTCATCAAACTGTTAAAGGAACACTTGGGAAGTAGTGCAAAAGGTTTCATGTGGTTAAACAAGGTATTTCCTTCTTACAGACAAGTCAAAGGCTAATAATACTTTATTGTAAGCTGGTTGTCTTGTCAGCTGTGGTTATAGAATGAGTGTTTAATGCAGTCTGTACCTAACGTCTGAGCCATTCATACCCTGAGTTCTAATCCCTGTGCAGAACAATGTTCTATCCTGCCAGTAACCCAGTAGGACAGAAGCAGAGATGACTCTACACCCTCACTCCACCTCTTCCTGCAGCGCATGCCTGGATGTCCCCCACGCCCAACTGCTACTGGCATCCGGTGGCATCTTCCTGACTGGACACAGAATGAGAGTTCTGGCATATTTAGGATACAGTTTCCTAGGTACAGGAAAACTGAAAACAGAACAAATAAAAAGTATAGATGTGAAAACAACAAAGTGGGAAGAGAGACCGTTGTGTTGTTTGACCAGCCCACTGTTCATTTCACTGGATGGAAATAGCAGCTAAATTCTCCTTTTAGGAACCCGTTTTCTCCCAGGTTCTGTGATTGATAGGAGAGAACCTCCCTCCTCTTCTCATTCTCCAAGGAGAATACATGACCCAACCCTGGTCAATGAGATCATTCTGTCTTCCCAGCCTCAGTAATTGACTCTGAAGAAGCACATGATCCGGGCAACACATTCACCCCTAGCCAGTGGGGATCAAAGACAGCCACCAGCCACCATGACTGAAGCAGAGGGACAAGGGGAAGTGAGAGGGGGTGTAAGAGGCCTCCCCTCCCACTCTCCCCAGTCACCCCTTACTCATCCTCCAGGATGGGCTCAACTGTTACTGCTTCCCAAGGCTTTTGTGATTCTCCAGGCCCAGCCCCTGCTTCCTTGGCCTTCCCTTACAGCATCCCCCTGATTGCTGGCATCTACCTCTTCTGCCACCCAGTTATGAATTCCTCCAAAAGCAAGAATCTAGCCTGGGTGCAGTAGCTCACGCCTATAATCCCAGCACTTTGGGAGGTCAAGGCGGGCAGATCGCTTGAGGTCAGGAGTTCCAGACTGGCCTGGCCAACAAGGTGAAACCCCTTCTCTACTAAAAAGTACAAAAATTAGCCAGGTGTGGTGGTGGCCACCTGTAATCCCAGCTACTTGAGAGGCTGAGGCAGGAGAATCATTCGAACCCAGGAGGCGGAAGTTGCAGTGAGCCGAGATCGCACCACTGCACTCCAGCCTGAGGAACAGAGTGGAGACTTCACCTCAAAAAAAAAAAAAAAAAAAAAAAATCAAATCTGAAGAATTTTGCGCTATTCATCTATACCCAGAATATAGCATGGTACTTATAGCACATGCATCCATCACTCTGCCAGGAAATGTTGTACATTCTGGAGATACAGCAGCAAAGAAGAGACAGTCTCTGTGCTGGTATAGCTTATATTCTGGTGGGAGACACAAACAGATAGACAAGTACATAAATAAAATGTCACAGAGTGGTAAGGCCATGCAGGAAAAATAAAAGGATGGGAAATGGAAAGGGAAGTGGATGTGCTACTCCATAGAAGGTGGTCGGGGAAGATAGTACTGAGAATACAGCAACTGAGCAGGGAGCTGAAGAAGCAAGTCCTGCCGGTGTCATGGGGATTGGGGTCTAGATTGGCATATGCAGAGGTCATGACGTAGGAATACGTAGCCTGAGGAGAAACCAAGCAATCCAGTGTGGCTGGAGCAGAGTAGGAGAGACGGTTGCATAGAAGATGAGGTCAGAGGAGCTGCAGGGGGCCAGATAGTTCAGCCTTATAGACTATGGTGAGGACTCTAGCTTTTACTGTAACAGAGCTAGAAAGCCATTAGAGGGTTTTGACCAGTAGAATGGCATTATGTAAATTTTTTAAAAGGATCATCAGGCACGTGTGCAGGAAATAGACTATAGAAAGGCAAGGGTAGAAGCAGGAAGACCAGTCTGAATGCTGCTGTAATAATCCAGCTGCTACAGAAATAATGTTTGTGCATTTACTGGCACATGCTTATCATAGGTGCTCAACTGATATTTTCTTTTGCACATGAATGGATAAATGAATGGTATCCCCATAGACAGCATCGGACTGTCAGGGAAGACAAAGAGCAGGGGCAGAGCAGCAGGAAAGTCCTACAGGCTTTCCCATCTTTAAAGGATAGGTGGTACATTGAGGTAACCATCCGATAATCATCCTCGGGTGATGTCCCCATGGGATAGGCATAAGACTTTGCTTGACCAAGCAAGTTGGGCAGGTCACTCATCTACCAGGTGTTCCCCTTCTAATAAGAATAACTGGGCCAGGCGCAGTGGCTCACACCTGTAATCCCAGTGCTCTGGGAGGCTGAGGCAGGTGGATCACAAGGTCAAGAGATCGAGACCATCCTGGCCAACATGGTGAAACCAAGTCTCTACTAAAAACACAAATATTCGCTGGTGTGGTGGTGCACACCTGTGGCAGGAGAATCACTTTAACCCGGGAGGTGGAGGTTGCAGTGAGCCAAGATCATGCCACTGTACTCCAGCCTGGGGTTAGAGTGAGACTCCATCTTAAACAAACAAACAAAAAAGAACAACTGTGTATTAGTTGGTGCGACATACTAAGTACTGGAGCAGCTGAGCCCCACTGGGATGTCTCTGGTCACAATTCTGTAGTGCCACATCAAGCACATAGACACTGTCCCATCAACCTCTCTTTACAAAGGTCACCTGAAGTTACAGAACTAGACTAGGGGAGAGAGGACCAGCTGAAAGAATTGCTCTAAGGCATCCCCAGGGGTGCCGATGGGAGAAGCAGCAGTCCTACCTGTTTTGGGCAAACTTCTAGAATGGCATTCCACATTTCCTGCCTTTCAGTCTGTATGTGCCATGCATAATTCCCAACACTGTGAATATAATAGAAGATTCCTACTCTTGCGATTAGGTTATGTTATGTGACCTTAACTTGACTTTAAGATAGAGAGATAATCCAGGTGGGCCTGACCTTACCATAAAATCTGGGCATGTTCTCTGGCTGGTGCCAGCAGAGGAAATCAGAGATTTGAAGCCTGAAGATTCAACACGTTTTTGCGAACTTAAAGGAGAGAGAGCTATGTGGCAAGGGTGCAGATGGACCTTTGGGCTGAGAGCCAGCTGATGTCAGCAAGGAAATGAGGACATCAGTCCGTCAACCACAGACACCTGAATTCAGCAGAGAATGAGGGCGAGCTTGAAACTGAATTTTCCCCTAGATCCCCCAGATGAGAACACTCATCCATTCTGAGCAGAAAACCCAGCCACACATACCTGTGCTTCTGACCTTCAGAACTGTGACCTGATAAAGGGATGGAGTTTTGAGTTCTTACGTTAGTAGTAACTTGTGTTAACAAAAGACCATGAGATCTTCAGAGGAAAAAGGGAGAGCTTCATTTTCCATAAAAATAATAATAATAAAAAAAACCTTGCAGGTTGGGGGAGGCACAGCCTTTAATTCAAGTGAAAGTGTGCCCTTCCAAGGACAAAGGAAGGGTCCGACTTCATCAGAAAAGCTTCCTGCCTCAGTTCTCAATCAAGTCTGTTTATGCAAATGAAGGATTCAGATGTGCTCAGTTCCAATTATTGGAAATAGTTGAGGCCTGATGGGGTGGTTTTCAAGCCTGAAACCAGAAGTCTCTGACAGATGTTTCTTCTAAACATTAGGGTTGGGTGACTGGGGGGAGGGGGCATTTGGGCCACAGGTTATCTTGCTTTGGTTACAGGGACTGTTCTGGCTCAGGGGTGGAAAGTGGGGTGTGTTTCAAGAGCTGCCTTTCCGAGAACACAGGAGTGTGTGACCTGTCTTCTGTCACCCTGTTATGGCCATTTGGTTCTGTTTTATCAACGTGGGTGTCTCTGTCAGCCACAGGAAGCCCGCGTCGTCTGGAGAGCTTCGGGTCTTATTTACAGCTTTATTTCACGTTGGTGATGCAACAATAAGAACCGGATATCCCACCTGCACAGCTGCACCCCCACTGGAGACCTTTCCAAGCCAAGCACAGCCCCAGGCTCTGGCACTTGATGACTATCAAAGAATTTGTGAACATGTTTTAAAACTACTACACCTTGAAATAGACCTCCCATGAAGGAAGCACTGTATGTATTTCAACCTGCTGAATTCTTATAAACCTTGCAGGGGAAATGCCCCCTAAACTCCTCTCTATAAATTAAATAAATAAATAAGTAAATAAACAAACAAATAATAAATAAATAAATAAATAAATAAAGTGAAGCCTTGGAGAAACTGAGTATCCTGCCCAAAAATGTCAGAGAACTATTAGATATTAAGGGTGAGACCTGAATTCGCCCTTAGCATCTAATAGTAGATGCTAACTCGCGCTTAGCATCTACTATTAGATGTGGTGCCTTCCAAGGTAACAGGAGTAATAATTGTGTGGATGTGTGTGTGCGCATGCAAGCACACGCATGGAGGTTTACAAGTTTGGGAAATATTTTTATACATCCCACTTTATTTGACCAGTTGCTCCACACTCACACACACTGTGTTGTGGTACAGGGATGGGGAAAATGGAGTTTTGTGGAAGCTTTGGCTCATAGTAAAGACCTGGAAGATAAGTGAAAATAAAAGACACCTTTCTGACTGTGGTCAGTGTCCCTTGCCCTGGGCCACACTCTGAGCTCATTTCTCTGGCGGTGTTGTGTGTACTTTTTAAAAAGCAGGCCCATTATCAGAGCAGATGTAGAAAACCTATGCAGATGCCAGTTGATCAACGTCACTGCAAGTGTCTGGTGAACCAGCCAAAATGAAGGACGGTCTCGTTAACCTCATAACAAATAATGGCAGGAAACAAAGATAAGGGTGAGCTGTGAAGGACAAGCCGAGAGGTACAGGAGAAAAGGAGGCCTGTTGGCAGAGCTTCTGTTTGGCTTTATAGTCATGAGGAATCCTGACACTGTGCAGCTACGTTTTGTTCAGGTTCATATTCATTTGTTCCACTTGGATCCCATCAGTGGAGACTCTATTGTTTGCAAAATAACATGGCACTTGTTCTGGTTTGAATCTGCCTCTGATGAGTAGAGATAAAAAAAAAAAATCACTGTGTCTAATGAATATTCAACAGTTGATCTAAAGAGAGCTGGATATTGAATATACCTATCTCCTTTCCTCCCTCTCTCCTTTTCTCCTTGCCTCCTTCCCTCTCTCCTTTCTTTCCATCCTTTTATTCCTTCCTTTCTCCTTCCTTCCTCCCTCCTTCCCTCCCTCCTTTCCTTCCTTCCTCCTTTCCTACTTTCCTTCCTTTCTCCCTCTCTCCCTCCCTCCCTCCCTTCCTTCTTTCCTTCTCCTATTTTGCTCTGGATACTGTGGTAAATAGTAGAGATCAAAGCTTCTGTAATGAGAAGGCTAAGACAGTGAAAACAAACAAACAAAACAACACTGCGTTTTATACCTGAGGTCCATTTTTGAAATAAAATGTAAATGTCCAAGAGCTGCCTTTTTTTTATTATTCAAAAAGAGAATATCTTTAGTTGAGCTCCATGGGAAAGAGTTATTTCCCCACCCTTTTAGAATTAGCAGGAGAGTTGGTGTTGCATTTTAACCACCCACCTTTTAATACTTTCAAGTACTTAACAAATGATAATAACTAGCATTTTTTTTTTTTTTTTTTTTTGAGACGGAGTCTCGCTCTGTGGCCCAGGCTGGAGGACAGTGGCCAGATCTCAGCTCACTGCAAGCTCTGCCTCCCGGGTTCATGCCATTCTCCTGCCTCAGCCTCCCGAGTAGCTGGGACTACAGGCGCCCGCCACCTCGCCCGGTGTATTTTTTAGTAGAGACGGGGTTTCACCATGTTAGCCAGGATGGTCTCGATCTCCTGACCTCGTGATCCACCCGTTTCGGCCTCCCATAGTGCTGGGATTACAGGCTTGAGCCACCGCACCCGGCCCAATAACTAGCATTTACATTGAGATTACTAACTGCCAGGCTCTGTTCTAAAAGCATTATAACTTCTATTGACTTATTTAATCATCACAACACTTCATTTTCTATATGGAGAGACCAGGGTACAGAGAAATTAAAGGACTTGCCCATGTATCCATTCACAGCCATCCAGGCTGTATCCATTCACTCACCCATCCATCCATGCACAAGCATTTACATACACCATCACGAAGCATTGCTTCACAACAGGGATGCATTCTGAAAAATATGTCCTTTGGTGATTTTGTTGCTGTGCAAACATGATAGAGTCTATTTATACAAACCTAGATGTGATAGCCTATTACACCTATGGATGTAATAGACTATAGGGTATAGCCTATTGCTAGGCTACAGGGTACAGGGTGCAGGGCGTATCCTATTGCTCCTGGGCTACAAACTTGCACAGCATGTTACTGTACTGAATACTATAGGCAATTATAGCACAATGTTAAGTATTTGTATATCTAAACATATTTAAATACAAAAAGATATGCTAAAACCACAGTATGATGATCTTTAAGAAAAAAAAAATAGAGACAGGGTCTCACCATGTTGCCTAGGCTGGTCTTGAACTCCTGGGCTCAAGCAATCCTCCCATCTCAGCCTCCCAAAGTGCTGGGGTTACAGGCATGAGCCACCATGCCCAGTCACCTCATATATATAGTCTGTCATTGGCCAAAACGTCATTATGCAGTACATGATTGTATACGTGTGTGTGTGTGTTTGATATTTGCTTCAAACCCAGGCATTTGGGCACCAGAATCTTTTCTCTCATCCTCTGCACTGTACTTCTGTTCACGGTTTCAGCTTTTTAACTTTTGTCCAGAAAACCGATTGAGTGCAATATCACAAAACAAGAAGGGTCACATGAGGACTGCAGACATGGTCCACTGGTTGCTCTTCCTTCTTCTAGGAAAACAAGAATTATATCGTGGTGTGATAAGAGTTCTAAAATAGTTCTTATAATAGCTATGAGAACAGAAATAATGGAGGACCCTCTCTGCCTAATTTTAATCTCATTCTCCCTAGGACTTTCTAGAATAATAATTACTATCACATATGTCCTCATATGAAAGCCAACTTGGAGAATCCTGGGTCAATCTGTGATCGAGTGGGCCAAGCAGACTGACCATCTCACCCGCAAGTCACTTTGGCTGTGAGGCTGCAGGTCTTTGAAGGGACCCTGTCATTGTCCTTGAGCTGAAGCTGAATCGGCTACATCATGAAGTGTCTGTCTTCAGATGTAGATGTAAACTCAATGGTATTTATTCAAGGTGTGTTTTCTTGCCCTATAAATCCTCTGCAGGGGAAACGAATTGCTTTTTAACTTGGTCAGACCGCATCATCCCCAGCATTGTTTGCACAGTGCAGTGCGGGCAAAGTGGGCTGTGGTTTAAATGAGCTCTGTGTATCCCCACAGCAACATTGGCACCCCACACGGCCTCACTTGCCCTCTCGTGTATTCCTGGTTAAGAGAATGGTTTCAGCTCCATCTGCCCAACAAGGGGATAAATGTTTTGTGACTGAAAATTAAGGGAGAACTTTAGGAATCCTTTCTTTTTCCTTTTATTGTATATTATCAGTCTCCCCAGGGAGGGCAATGTGAACTGACTCTTCTCCTGGGTCAAATTTCATCATCCTCTCTTAACACCATGTGTGGGCTCAAAACCTGTGGTGTGGATATGTGAAGCGTTAATTTGCATCTAACTAATAAATAACTTGCGGTATTTTAGGGCAGGTTCTGTTGTTCTCCCCCATGAACAACCTCTCACTGCTAGTGAGACAGGGATTCTAGATTTTTCATTTCTATCACCCCAGTGTGGACAGATAGAGAGATAGAAATCAAGTGTGTGTCGCTTATATAATAACTTGTCCCTTTGTGAGATCCCAAACTCCTAACCCCTCACCTTATTTCATAAGCAGAGTCCAAGCTGAGGCAAGGGCAGCATAAAGCGTTGCTGGGAAGAGAAGAGAACTGGTGCCTCACGCTGTTCACTGCCCCACGAACCCTTACATTTGAAGATCTAAGGATAGTTGGCTCCTGGGTGCCGTGCTTGGAAGCAGCCTAGCAGGGTGCTAAGAATGTCTCCATACAACGTTAGTGCAGGAGAGTAGAGGTGATGGCATTGTTGTATGGGAGCACCAGGCCAATCTTTAACTTTTCTAGAGCTCCTGCTCCATATGGGGGAGATGCAAACTATTCTAATATGTGCAAGGGGACCATACTCCTCTCTGCCACAGGACCTTTGCACATGCTGTTTCTGTCACTTCAAAGGCTCTCTCCCATATCATCTTCCCCTAGCTAACATATATGTGTCATTCCTGACCCCCCAGAACACACCAAGTGTTTCCTAGTGAACAGGTCTGTGCAAACCTACCCCTAAAGGCCAAGGGAGCTGAAAAGCCAAAGAAAGAGGCTGACAAATCCAGTTTCCCATCAAGAAGCATTTAATAGGGACTTAGGAACAGAAACCATGTCTCAGGTGGCTGCAAGATGTGATGGTGGATCCCTGCGTGTTACCCCCAGACCCAGGGCTTGTATAGTATAAGGAATTTGCCTAAGGACAGGATTTATGGTAAATATGTGTTTACAGTAACATCAAAGTTTTCTTGACCTGAGAGCATCATTCACAGTAAGTAGGTGGAAGTAGAAATCTTAGAGGTATTCCTGAAACGAGTGTTAATCAGAAGCTGGCATGGCAGATGGATGAACATCCAAGATGGAGCTGCTTCTGCCTCCACACCAAACTTCCTGTAGCCGCCTGAACTTCTAGTTCATTTACCTTATCATGATTGTAATTGAATGATGGGTTGTTCAAATGTATTTAATGACTTCCACTTCTGCTAAAATGAAAAAAGCTTCATAAGGGAGGAACTAAATCAGGTTTATTCACCACTCAATTCCCAGCATCTAGGTGTTCAATTAATGCTTGATAATTAAATGAATTTCTATACTCAGTAGTTTATTTTTCAGTGGAACATTTTTTAAACTCCTCCTTTGTGTTAAAGGTCTTTGGGGAAAAAATTACAAATGTAGAGTAGCAGTCTACTGCACATACTGGCATTTTGAACAGATATAATTGCAGTGTCAGCAATCATACTGATCACCTCTACTAAGTACAGAGTGCTTATTAGGCATTTTTAGGTAATAAAAGATGTATATGACATCTTGTCCTAAAAATACTTACAGTCTAATTTCAAAAACATGTCAATGCACATAACACAATTAGTTAATGATACAAGTAAAACCTATATAAAAATCAATACTATGGATACTTCACACCCACTAGGATGGTTACTATCAAAACAAACAAACAAAACCCAGAGAATAACAAGTGTTGATGAGGATATGGAGCAATTCGGACCCTTGTGCACTGAGTTAGATCTGCTTAAGGCTCATACATTGCAAGTGGTTGATACATTTTGCATCCCTTTAATGTAAAACACCTCCTTCATCTCATTTTTTTCCTTTACAATTTCTTTGTTAAAGAAACCAGTGGTTTGTCTTGTACAGTTTTCACAGCAGATACAAACATACAGTTTTTGCTGTTCGTATCACCACGGCATTGTTTAGTTTGTCCCTCTGTTTCTGTATTTCTTCTAAACTGATCCAGTGACCTGCTCCTGAGCCTAAGAGCGCTGGTTGACTCTCCCTGATGTGTTGAGGTACAAGTGAGGCTTGTAGAGTTTAATCATCCTCAAGTAGCAGCTTCTCCTTCTCTTATCATCTTTATCAAAAAAACTGAAAGTTTATCAGGCTCACTATCCTACATGCCACACACTGTGCTGAGCATGTACACGTATTATCTCATTCGACATTTCACAATAGTCTTATGAAATATCATAGTACAAATTTAACATTCATTTTGGCTGCCAAGCGTCTAAACCCTTTCCTATGTTTGGGGAATTGCCCACCTTATGAATAGGAGGCAGAGTTTGCTTCTTTCTGTGCCAGATAGCACATTTCCAGCCAGAGCAGAGCCACAAAGGGAGCCAAATTCCTTGTAATTGTTTGAGCCACGAATTACTCTCACCCAAAGCCAGCCCTGCCTCAGGGCGTATGACATTATAAAATCTTGGTATTGTTAGAGTCCTTGGCAATCAGAAAAAAAGTCTAACTGATAGGATGGAAAGATGCTTATGAAATAATGTGGAGTACACAAAACAGCATAGGATATTACATGTGCAATGTAATTACAAGTGTATAAAAATAAATTTAAAACAGTTGCATATAATCAGAAGAAAGTTATTAGAAAGAGTAATGGTCATGTGGGTGAATTGTGGGAAAATGAGTTAAATTTCATCATAGTACTTTTCTGTATGTAGCGTCTTCCAAATTATAAATAACGCTTTTGAAAATATGCACATATACACCCCCACTCCCACGCACACACACACAAAAAGACATGATGTTGTGGGATTCAGGCACGGCCAGGAATAAGGACACTCATGCCCTACACGTGCATTGTATCGGGTAAAGGAAGGACATCTTCTGGCCTGTTCTAATGCATAACTTTTGATGTTCTAATGCATAACTTTGATTTCATTTCCCTATGTGACTACCGAGTGCTTTGCTGAAATTCAAATGTATTGAGGCATCTTTAGATCCATTACCACTGTGGCTCAGTAATTGCCCTGAAAATGGCTGTCACTAAAGAAAAGGCATAGCCATAACCCTTTACATGGGCTCTGTGCACTGAATTGGGAAAGCAGCTGAAAGTGTGCATGTGGCACAGGAGATGCTGGGTGAGCTGAGAGGAGGCCTTCTGTCATGCACAGATATGCATGCACAGACTGCACCACACTCACAACTCTGCTTAAGATAAGTCGAGGGGAGGAAAGCTTCACTGCAAATACAGTTGGCTAAAGTTCTGAAGAAAGCAAGGGAGCAAGTCATGCAGTAATCTGAGGGAACAGTATTCCCAGAAGAAGGAATAGCAAATGCAAGGTCTTTGAGGTATATTTAAGGAATGGGAAGGAGGCTAGTATAGTTGGATCAGAGTGAGCTAAAGGGAGAGTAGTAGAAGAGGATTATAAAGTATTGTGTACTTTTAGAAAAATTACCTTTAGCAGATTAAAATTTATTTTATTTATTTATTTATTTATTTATTTTTAGATGGAGTCTTGCTCTGTTGCCCAGGCTGGAGTGCCATGGCACCATCTCAGTTCACTGCAGCCTCTGCCTCCCAGGTTCAAGCAATTCTCCAGCCTCAGCCTCCTGAGTAGCTGGGATTATAGGTGCGTGCCTCCATGCCTGACTGATTTTTGTATTTTTAATAGTGATGGGGTTTCACCATGTTGGCCAGGCCTCTCTCGAACTCCTGACCTCAAGTGATCCACCTACCTCACCTCCCGAAGTGTTGGGATTACAGGCATGAGCCACCGCGCTCAACCCCAAATTAAAATTTAAAACAGAAATGCAATCCCATATAACTATGCTTTTCACAAAATGATTGCAACAATTATTCAAAATTTAATTTATAGCTTACTATGGGTGCATTAGTCAGGGTTCTCCTGAGAAGCAGAACTGATAGGATGGGGAGAGAGAAAGAGAGAGATTTGCTTTAAGAAATTGGCTCGCACAAAATCTGCAGAGTAGACAATTAGGCTAGATAATTTATTCTTGAACGAGGAGCTAAGTCTTCATTCTATTCAGGCTTTCAACTGATTGAATGAGGCCCACCCGCATTATGAAGGGCCGTCTGTTTTACTCAAAGTCCACCAATTTAAATGTCAATCTCATCCAAAAACACCCACACCGAAGCATTTAGGAAAACGTTTGGCTAAATATCTGAGCACCTTGGCCCAGCCAAGTTGACACATACAATTAACTATCACCATGGGTGATGTGATCTGGTACCGATTTCAAGTAGCTTGTTCTGAGTTTAAGTTGTATGATATCTGTCTTCATCTTCAGTTCCTGTCATTGTGTGATTGCTGTGATTGTGTGTCGGGAGAGCATTTGAGGTCAGAACCAGATGGCCTTTCTGCTCTCTTGTGTAAAGGGCCCTTCACTCACTCACACGTCCGTGGACAGACGCTCTCACTCATGCTCGCTGAGGGGCCTGCCCAGGTGAAGGAGCTTAGCCAGTGCTCTGCCTTGAAAAACCTCTCACTGCCACACAGGTTCCTTCAAGTCCATTTCCTCTCTTAAGAAAGTCTCTCTATTTAAAGATGACTCCATTAATAGTCTTGCCTTCTGTGCCGGATATAGTTTGATCAGAGAAACTGAGCCTCTCTGGGTGAGAGAGTCAGGCTTTTATCATAAGGTTCACGCTTACACCGTTATGGGAGCTGGTGGGGCCAGCTTGCTTCTTGTGTCCAGTGTGGAGCCTGCTGTCCCTAAATGTCTGTCAAACTGCAGCTGGGAAGGGAAACTGTTAGAGACAATGGGGACAAGGACAGACTGGAGCCTGTTTCACACCATCTCCTGCCTCAGTGATGGGGGTGGCCTTTGGGAGATGCTGGCACCTTTGCCTCAAAGCTGCACACAGAGGTCCGGGGCCTGGAGGAGCCGAAGGAGGAGCCAAGAGTCCAGGTGTCCCCACAGCAACAAGAGAGCTGGTTGGTTGATCAGCAAAGACATGCAGAGCTGCCCCAGGCCCCTGGATTGAACTGGCTCTCCAAGGGCGAAACACAAAGCTGCTCCTCTACTGCTGCCTTTAGGTCTTACACAAGATGCTTCCTGTGGCCAAAGCTAACCCAGAAGTACCACGGAGGGAATTCTGGAAAATGTAACTCCACCTTCATTAGGTTGAGACAGTCCAAAGTCATCATAGCCTGCCCAGCATCTAGGTGGCTTCCGCATACACTGCACTTAACGAAACTGAATCTCCAAGTAACGATGATAGTGACATCATTCTTCTGCCCAGAATGATGCAGCAATTCCTTGTACAAAGGAAACAAACTTGCTAACCCTCCTCCCCCAAAAAGATAAAAAGTCCTTTTATCCATCTCTACTAAAAACACAAAAATTAGCTGGGTGTCTGGGTGTGGTGGCACACGCCTGTAATCCCAGCTACTCGGGAGCTTACTATGAATGCATTAGTCAGAGTTCTGAGAAGCAGAACTGATAGGATTGGGGGAGAGAGAGAGAGTGACCCCACTTCCTACAGGGCAGCACAAAGAGGATCATGTGACACATGTACACACATTGGATTCCATTACAGGAACAGAACCCTGAGCTTTGGGAACCTGAGTCTTTTATAACGGGCAGTAAGCGTATCTGCCCCTTGCTCCAGAAGCAGGCATCATTATTATTATACTGTACAGTACACATGCCTAACTTTTGCTCTGGAGGGAGACACTGTGTCTTTCCTCCAAGCTTAGTCACTATACAAACTTCCTTGAAAAGATGGTTCAGAACAAAGGCAGTCAGTTCTTCTACTTGCAAGGCCTGTAGAAATATGAAAAAAAAACCCAAGTTATTTCCCAACAGTTGTTGCTTTCTCTTCACCAGGGAAAAATCAGCATGATATTACCAATGTAATGGGCCAGCGTGATGTCCTGTGGAATGGAAAGTTGATAAAGTTCCCCAAGGACTAAAATATGACACAGGACTGGAGAGTGGATATAGCTCGGAGATAGGATAGTGAAGCCATGTTTCTGACCTTGCTAGTTGAAAGAAAATGGCTTTGTATGGTCCTTGATAACAGGTGTAGAGAAAAAAGCATTTGTCAGATCAATGGCTGTATACACTTGCTAGGGAAGTATTGATTTGATATGGCAAGAAAAATACACTTGGAATAATACCTGCAGTTGAAGTCATGGTATAATGAGATTTGCAATAATCACTGTCGTTCTCACAGATTCATCTGTTTTCTGTACAGGCCAAATAGGTGAGTGGAATGGAACATGATCGGAATCACTATCTTCCACCTTTCAAGTCCTTGATTAGGTGGCACGAATCTTTAAAATTCCTTCAGGAATGTGGCTGCTATCAGTTGACTACTTGCTATGTAGAGGCAGCTTTAGTGGCTGTCTCTTGGTCTTTCCTACCATAGCATCTCCACTTCACAGGTCAGGAAACCCATGTCGGGGTTTTGCCAGTTGCAGAGTATGCATATCCCAATTTTGCAGTCCGAACTGGGGAAATCACCAAAGGATGGGTCTGATCAAGTCTATGATGAAATGGACTTACATAAAATTGTAATTGACCACCTGACCTTCACAAGCCCCTCTTCTTACAAGTGGTGTTTTTGCTCTAGAAATTAATTTCCATTTAGAGCCCGTGTTCAGTAATCCCTGAAAGGTTTAATTATTTACCCTTCCTCAACACATAGTCACTCTTGTAAATGGCCCTAGGTTCTTTTGGAGGAGGCTAGGAGGGAGATTTAGTGTAAACTTCTGCCATAAAGCAGAACTTCCTCCAGAGGTCTTGGCCTCTCTTTCATTCAAGGGGTTCTGTTTGGCCTGGGACTAGGGAAAGGTAAGAGACGGACTCTTGTACCCAACTTAAGGAGATGATTACTGTTGGGTCATGCAAGTGCATGACCCTGCCTGTGGGCACCTACATGACCCTGGAAGTGGGTGCCTTCTGAAGTTTTGCACCCCAGGTGCCTTCTTGCCTCACTCTAGTCCAGGCTCTGAATTGACTTGAGTCTGACAGTTAGACGAGAAGCTGCAACCGTTTATTGTGGTGGCCCAATTTAGACTTCTATTCCCCAGATGTAAAGCTTTCTTGCCTATACAGATGAAGACTTCAGTAAGCTGCTCAACTACTTCAGTTTCAAGGACACCACGATCAACACCAAAGACACTGCAGGTCAAACTACTCTGGTGGCTGCTTGGGCCCTGCTCCCCATTACCACACATCCTCGTCTGAGATTCAGAGCTTCAGTTTGACTCCCCGGTCCACCAGGATCCCATCATCCTCAGTGAATTCAGGGAATCCATTTCCATCACAACAGTTCCCACTGTCATTCTGGTCTAAAGAACATTTCACCACCACCTCCTCTGTGTCTAACCATCAAGTGTCAAGAAATAGTCATTTTAGCAAGTCCACTACCCGGACAGGCCAGGAAAGACAGACACAGGGTCTACAAACCATTATATTTTGTGTAAGTAGAATGGCTCGTCTTTGTCCCAGAGTGCCCACTTGTAGAACAAGTCAAGTTTACAGCTCAGCAGTGTACCCTACAAATATTTGACACAAAGAGCACCGTCTCATTTACAACTGATGGCGGCTGTGTGTGATTGTTCTGCCTGCTGCCTGCTACTGTCACTCTGCTTTGCAGAGGCTCTGCCTATACATGAAATCCATGCCTGGCTGGGTTAGGGAACACCTTATGTGCCTATGATGACAACCTTTGTCTCAGGACTAGTTGGCAAGACAATAAATTAATACCAACCCATAGTTGGTTCAGAGCCAGGACTAGTCTTGGGTACACCTTGGGAGCCCATTTGTGTAAACCTCCCTACAAAAACGAAAGAAAACAAAAGTAGGAAGAAGGGATGTAGGCAGACGTTGCATGGGGTTTAGAAATAAAGAGCTCCATGAGTTTATTTCAAATTACTTTTCAAAACCACTTTTACACCAAGGAATATGGCAGAAATTTTCCCTTTTGCTCTAATCTCAGTTCTTTTGGGGTGAGGTAAACATTCTCAAGTTTCCTTTCCACATTATAAAGGGTAACTTAGTTCTCCTCTGTGTCAGAAGGTTTGAATCGTTCCAGTGGTCTCTGGGTTCAAGAGTATCTAGGCATCTGTGTAGGTTTATATGGCTATAAATTACTTTTAAGCTACCGATGAACTTTAAGCCTTGAGCCCTTTCTAGGAAACTGAAACACTTTACTAAATTACCTCACAGTCTCCTCCTGTAATTAAAAAACAATGACTTATAATTAATGCTTTTCTTGCTTTATTTAAAACATGTTTTGTTAAATTGCAAACTCAGAACATGCACATTTTGCCTATCTACTAGGTTTTACAAATAAGCAGTAGTTTAATTATACAAACAAAGACACAGTTTTAAGTTAGAAAGCAAATTAATCTTTCTTTTCTTCCTATCTCTTTGAGAGAGGCTATTTTCCTTCTTCCTGCTTCCCTTAATTCATTTCCTTTGAAGCTCTTTTTTCTCTGCCCAGTTGCTTTCATAATAACTCTAGTCTTTGGGATTTGGGGAGAAGTTTTAAACAGATAGGCAACTTTTACAATACCTGTTTCTCTTTAGCTTATTATGGTTTCTATTTTGGAACCAGATGCTTCTAACATTGCTTGGGAAAATGCGTTTATTATGCATTGGGCTGTATGCTTAACGCATTACAGGCATTATCTCAGTTGATCCACATAGCAATGCTACTGAGATAGCCACTTTTTGAAATAAAGATACCTACCCTTCCATTAGTTTTGACAAATGCATATTGATACAGCATTTTTATCACCCAGGAATGTTTCCTTGTACCCCTTCTTAGACAATCCCTCGTCACACACACCCCGAACAGCCCCTGTTCTGATTTTTATCAAAATAGTTTCATATTGCCTATTAGGGAATGTCAGGTGGTATACACTTGTGTGTATGTTTGTTTGTTTCCACTTATAACATCTTTCTTATTAATCTATGTTGTTTTTGTGTGAGTTACAGGCTGGAGAGCCCATCTAAATGCCAAAGGCTTCTACAGAATGGTGAAGTCTCCTATCTCTTAATTCCTCATTGAATTGATGGTTCAGAGATTACTACAAAGGATCAGTCAGAAAATGCAGAGCAGACAGCATGGATCTGTTAAACTGACATAAGTTCGTCAGGCACAGAGGCTCACACCTGTAATCGCAGCACTTTGGGAGGCTGAGGTGGGTGGATCACTTGAGGTCAGGGGTTCGAGACCAGCCTGGCCAACATGGTGAAACCCTGTCTCTACTAAAAATATAAAAATTAGCCAGGCATGTAGCATGCGCCTATAATCCCAGCTACTCAGGATGCTGAGGCACAAGAATCACTTGGACCTGGGAGGTGGAAGTTACAGTGAACCGAGATTGTACCACTGCACTCCAGCCTGGGCGACAGAGTGAGATTCTGTCTCAGTAATAATAATAATAATCAGAGGTAAGTCACTGAAAAGGGTGACTTTTTAAGTAAAAAAATATATTTTCTTCTTCCTTTTTATGTGTAACTCATATCTGGATTCCCAGGGACTTTTATTAAATGTTGTATATTTAATTAAATCACATATAACATGAAATTACAAATGCAATAAAAATTACAATAATTTCCAGACACCGCACTTTCAGCTTACTCCCTCTTCACATGGGATAGATTCTGTCCATTTTTATTTGGCCACCTGTTTCTGAGGATCCACACCGGAAGCCAGTTCTCTGCGCTTCCAGGTTAACACCAGTGAATGTTTGGAAGGTGCATGGTGAACGCTGCTGGGATGAAGAAGTGCTGGGTATTGCAGGGGCACTTGGTACAGCATCTTCCTTGTCAAGTTTGATTCCATTTGCCTAATGGCACAATTATAGCACTGCTAGATGACAGAAAAGCTGTGTGCTGTTAGAAGACTCTTGTACCACCATGTTTCTCAAACTGGATACCTATATCTTTAAGGGAACACACAGGAAAGAACAGCTAACAAATCAAGCACTTATCATATGCCAGGTTCTGCTCAATACACTACAACATGTATTAACTCACATGTCCTCATGTGAGGAGGTGGGTCCTGTTATTACCTCTCTGTACACTCAAGGGGAGAGACCACTGTCTATCTGCCACCGGTTTCAAGTCATTGATCCTGGGCTCTCCCTCCTGCATTTCTACATAGCAAAGGGAGCTCTTGGTTTTGACACACTGCCTAGTCTGGCTGTATCACTAGGACTCAGGATAAGAGCTATTTGTAGTGGCACTCTAAAACCTTGACCTTCAATGTCCCACAGTAAATTCCTGATTAAGTTTCAAGCAAAGAGTTTGGTTTAAAAAAATCATTTAAAGAATTTATGCTGCGCATTAGCTTAGTTCAGCTTGGACAGTACATTAATTGTGCCCTTATCACATTTCCCCTCTCCTGTCACAAACTTTGCTGATTGTTCACCTTTTACTCTTGGTTCCTGTATGAACTCCTTGAGCCTTGTCACCTCCATGTATCTCAAGTTTCTTCACCTGTAAAATGAGAAAACCTTTGCTCCTCTGTGAGTCTGCAAAGGCTTTACCGGGATGCAGTCATTTCTTTAAAATGCTGAGAGAGACTAATGTGCCCAGTGAGTGTTAAAGGGCAGGTCACTCTGAGCTTGTTGCAACGAGGCACTTATAACTCTCTGTTAGCGCCCCGGTCCCCTCGTGAGAGCCGAAACTCTTGATGTTCTCATACGGCCTTCAGCAACTGACCTCTGCTCTTCTCCACGGTGTCATTTTTGGCTCCATCCTCTGAAACAGCATTTGGACTTTTACAACAGGACCGCCAAGCCTCCAGGTGTTTCCTATGCAAGCCCATGTGGTCAGAATGCCCTCTGTTCTGTCCACCCTTGCCTGACCACCTCCTGCTCTGCTCACTCAGGTTCAGCTTTGACATCACCTCCTGGGATACTGATATGGTTTGACTGTGCCCCCACCGAAATCTCATCTTGAATTCCCATGTGTTGTGGGAGGGACCTGGTGGGAGGTAATTGAATCATGAGGGCAAGTCTTTCCCCTGCTGTTCTCATGAGAGTGAATAAGTCTCACGAGATCTCATGGTTTTAAAAAGAGGAGTTCCCCTGCACATGCTCTCTCTCTCTTTGCCTGCTGCCATCCAAGACGTGACTTGCTCCTCCTTGCCTTCCACCACAATTGTGAGACTTCCCCAGCCACGTGGAATTGTAAGTCCAATTAAACTGCTTTCTTTTGTAAATTGCCCCGTCTCCGGTATGTCTTTATCAGCAGCATGAAAACAGACTAATACAGATACCTTCTTTACACCCCAAGTCAGGAACCAGAGCCCCCCTCCTGTGTCCTTCCTTTTATCACTGCACATCACTATCATCATAACCTCTTACATCACTATCATCATAACCTCTTACATCACTATCATCATAACCTCTTACATCACTATCATCATAAGCTCTTTGCTTCCCTCTATCCCTTCACTTCACTATGCATTCCAATGTTTTTATTATTGAATCTCCTGCACCTAGGACAGTGCTTGACACATAGCTAGTGTTCAATAAAGAAATAAATAAATAAGTGAATGTAAGTTTGGGAAAGGGTAGGTTCTTGCTGGTTCTCCCAAGAGAGAAAAAGGCAAAAGCTCTATAAATGTCCATTTTTATGAACCTGGAAAATTATTTGGAAGGGAAAGAGGAGGATCAGGCCTGGAGCCAAGAGAACCTGAATCATAACCTTGATGGGATTTAAACCTGGGAATCATGTGGATTTTTTTCTGAGTGACAAGGAAGAGTGAGTGGAGATCCATTGTCTAGGTGTTGCTGTGGGCAGCAGGTTATTAGTTAGAAAATCCATGCAGTCACGTATGTGAATGTGAAAAATTGTGAGCCTTGCTGCCACCTAAGAATAAGACCATCCCATCATTAATCATGTTGTTTTCATTTGCACTGGATCCCATCACAAAGGAATTAATGTCTGTGGCAGTCAGGTGGCTCTTAACTCCTTAAGAAGAGTAATAAGGCCTTACTTTTTCACAGACAAGGATGTGACACAGAAACTAATACCATCCAGTAAAGTCCAAACCAACTGCTTCCCACTAGAGAAGCTTCTCCTCTTCAGGAAAGCTTTACCCGGCCAGACCAGACTCTTTCTCCCTGGACCCATGGCAAATACAGACTGTTCATTTAGTGAATCACTCTCCCTCTTCTGTTCTCTTCTTGAAATATTTTTTCAACCTTCACGCTTTAATTCCTAGTATGTTTCGGTTCTGTCTAGCTCCTAGGTGATAAGAAAGTGGATTTATAATTATAATCCCCCCAGGAGAGCAAACTGCCCAGTCTTTTGCTTCTTGACCAAGGGAGGTGCTTAATGAAATATTTGTTGATCTCACCATTGATTCCTTTCTCAGTCTCAGCACACGTGTCACAATAGACAGTCACTTTTCATCTCGCATTTGACTTTCTAATAATCCTTTCTTAAAGTGAGTCCATTTGCTCATGTGAAGTGCGGAGACCTGGTCAGGCATGACGAATACAGCTTTTCCTACTGCCTTTCCAGGCTCTGGCCACGGGCCCTGCCCGAATGGCCCTCTGTCATCATGCCCCGCCAGCTCACTTCAAAGCAGTCTGGCTTTTGAACAATAGGCATAATAGGGCTAACAGAACAACCCTGCAATGTAGTTGAACATAAATGCATACGAAAATGAGACACAGCTTCTCTCACTCACCATGGCATAGTGCTTTGGGGGCCTCTGGTGAGCTTGAAGAAACCCCAAGCCCCTTTCTTAGAGCTTTGATGTGCCACTGTAACAAATGCACAGGAGGACATTGCACCCTGGTTCACATTTAAGCCTTCCTGTTTAATTTGAGCAAAACTCTCCTTACAGGATAATTAAACAATAACCACATCACAGGGAGATCTTAAAGTAGCAACAAACATCTGCTGCAAGTGTAGTGACAAGCATATGGCCCTAATGGCCCGCAGCCCCCACTGAAGAAGTGCAGATGTCTGTATAAAGGATGAAGTTTGTTTATAAGGTGCTTTTGGTATGAACTCTTTCTTTGGCTCTTGTTAAATGGAGAACGTAGCAACCTATTGAAAATAAGGCATTTTGTCTCCACCCTGTAGAGCCAAATTGCTTCCTTGCTCTTCTGACTTCCTGACTGCTGAAGGAAGTCTTGGTCTGTCTCAGGTAGTTAGTAAAGCATTGTCAGAATGGCCAATGGTGCATTAACCAGACCTATTTTTCCTAGTGGTCAGTGCAGTCTTTAAACACAAAGCTGGGTGTTCAGAGACATGAACGCTAGTCTTACATTGCCACGGTTAGCTGTGTGGTCCCAGGTAAGTCGCTACCCTGACTGCATGTGATTTTGCATCTGTAGAATCAGCAGTGGTCTCTTCCAGATGTCTCATCTGGCACTTCTCTCTCATGCATTTCTCTGGGCTAGTAAATTCTTAGCAAATTTCACTCTCCCTGACATCCCCGTGAGATGGCCTCTATTCATTGGGTGGTAATGGAGGGCTCTAATAATTATCTGGGGAATACTGTCAATGCATTATAAATCACCAGAGAGGCTTCATCAGGCTCGAAAGTGGATTTTGCTAGCTCCGAAAAGTCCATTTTTACTTTCTGGCTTAAAGACCTTCCCAAGATATTTTCCAAATATACATTTCCCTTGAGCGGTGTGGTCTCTGGGACGTTCAGGTACGACATAATCAGATGTCACAGAAATGTTAGGTCGTTCCAATTCACTGCAGTTCATCTTTGCAATTGTTGCAGGGCATGGCCCAGAAATACAGAAATGAATGAAGCAGAAGAATTTTCAGTCTCATCCTCTCTATCCTTGCTCGTGCAGACTCAGTCAGGCAGATAACTCTGTGACCTCTCACCCTGGATACTCTTGATATCCACATCACTGGGGTAAAGGCATCTCCATCTATTGTCTTGAACCAAGGATGAAAATGTTGCAAATCTTCACCCCTTCCTGATTCCAGAGGGGTCTTTTAATGGCCTAAGCAATGCCATTAAACAAATAGTCCCCATCAACATGGAAGATGGTGATTTGTGGTCAGTTTTCAGCTCATTACAACAAATGCCAAGGCCCACTCCTTGCATTGACAGACACCCAGGAGAGTCTTCAGGGCCTATAGATGAGATCAAGATGAAAATGACTTTGAGATCAAAGTCTTCTTTGCTGCAGTGCACTGTAGGGCTTCTGAGTCCGGCCAGGCAGTGAAGGAAGAGTTCGCCACACAGCACCTGGCTCCTCCTGCCTTTCTGAACAGGGTTTTGATTTGTTGAACAGTTTAGGAAGTAAACACGGCTTTGCTTAAGACCGCCAGCTTCCAGAGACTGAAACGGTAGATGTAACTTAGCCCAAAAGACAAAGAAAAAGAAAGCAAGATAGCACACCCTTGGGTCAGTTTCTGGCAAGCGCTAACCACATCGATGCATAAAACTATACCTGTTCCTGACTTAGCAAAGTGACAACAGTGTCACAGAATCTGATCTCGTCATTAGCAGCTGCCCCTCTTTTGGAAGAGCAGTCCTTCACCTCTACTGAAAGTTCACAATAAAATGCCATCTTCCCTCCCTTTACAGCCACAGCAGGGACGTCAGCTACCAACCTAGTATCCCTTGGATTGAGAGGAGCGCTGACATGTCGTTACTCACCCTTGTTCCCGACCCACAGTCCACTTTCAGAGGATGATTAAAGCTGAGTGAGAGTGAGTCAGGATCTCTCCAGAAGCCAAGGATCTGAAGTAACAATTAACTGAATGGGACCAGAAGAGTGATCTGGAAGAGTTAATGAGTATTCAACATTGCTGGGCTCTACTTCCTGGTTCAGCCTTCCAGGCGGGGAGAATGAATCTGACCCAAGATTTGTCGAGTGCTTAAACGTGGCATTATTCGAAATAAAAGTTCCCCCATCATCCTCTTATTGCCAAGGAAGACACTGATTTTTCAAGAAACAATAGCTAATATGCTTGCATACAGTGCAAATAGAATGTGTGACCAATCACTGGACTGACAGATTTTGCCATTATTGTGCCAAAAGATGAATTCATTTGGTCAATTAAGCCTGTAACCAATCAAAACAAGAAATTTTTGAAAATCAAACTGTTTACTAAGTGATATGGTTTTGCTGTGTCCCCACCCAAATCTCAACTGGAATTGTATCTCCCAGAATTCCCATGTGTTGTTGGGTGGTACCCAGAGGGAGATAATTGAATTATGGGGGCCAGTCTTTCCCATGCTATTCTCATGATAGTGAATAAGTTTCACAAGATCTGATGGGTTTATCAGGGCTTTCTGCTTTTGCTTCTTCCTCATTTTCTCTTGCCACCACCATGTAAGAAGTGCCTTTCACCTCCCACCATGATTCTGAGGCCTCCCCAACCATGTGGAACTATAAGTCCAATTAAACCTCTTTTTCTTCCCAGTCTTGGTTTATCTTTATCAGCAGCATGAAAATTGACTAATACACTGTCATCAGGCATATTTATTCAAAATAATCAAATTACTGTTCCTGAATAGACACATATAAGATTCCTTTGAGAATTACCAAACTCATACCTCAATATTGCCAGTAAAATTCTAAATTCTCAAAGTAAAGGTCCATATTTTTTGCTGCATTTTTAACCCTCACGTAGCATAGTATGAGATGTGTGGTACATTGTCTTAAAATGCTTCTTACTTCCTGAAAAATTAAGTCATTAATCTAAAGATTTTACCACAATATTTTATACCCAGAAAAAAACCCTAAAACTGTATCTGGATTTTATTGCAGGAAAAGTAGGCCAGATGAGGTGGCTCATGCCTGTAATTGCAGCACTTTGGGAGGCTGACTAAGCCAGGAATATTGCTTGAGTCCAGAAGTTTGTGACTAGCTTAGGCAACATAGTGAGACCCTGTCTCTACAAAAATTTCTTAAAAAAAAATTAGCAAGTCATGGTGGTGCACACAAATGTACTCCCAGCTACTTAGGAGGCTGAAGCAGGAGGTTGAGGCTTGAGTGAAATATGTTGGTGCCACTGCCCTCTATCCTGGGTAACAGGGTAAGACTCTGTCTCTAAAAAACAAGAGAGAGAGAGAGAGAGATAAGTGGCAAGTAATTGTCAATTTTTACCACATCACCCCTCTTTTCCTTCAACTCTGTGAATATGTAATAATTCTCCCTTGCTAGTTTCTTATGCCTTTGAAAAACAGTATTATTTTATAATGTAATTGACACTGCCATGGACTGAATTATATTCCCCCAAAACATTGAAACCTTCACCCTAATGTGATTGTAGTTTGAGATAGGGCCTTTAGGAGATAATTAAGGTTAAATGAGGTCACAAGGGTAGGTCTCTAATCACACAAGATCAGTGGCCTTATAAGAGGAAGAGAAAGATCTCTCTCTCCAAGTACACTCAAAGGAAAGACCATCTAAGGACACCGTGAGAAGGTGGCAATCTAGAAGCCAGGAAGAGAGCCCTCACCAGAAACCAAACAATGCTGGATTTTGATCATAGATTTTCAGCCTCCAGAACTATGCAAAATAAATATCTGTTGCTTAAGGCACTCAATCTATGACATTTTATTATGGAAGCTCAAATAGATTAATACAGGCAACTTTATTGGAAACATTATAAATCTTTCTTTTTTCCCTCAAAAGATAAATAGCTTCAATCATGAAATAGAAACCTTGTGACAAGAAACATACCTCCTTCTCCCCTTTCTCATGTTAGGCAGCCTATTAGGGAATGCGAACATGAGTCATTATATTGAGTCTGGTAATGAGTATTTTCTCCTTTCCTTTCTCTTCCAATGAAACAACATTTCTTGTGGTCCCAACCATTCACAAAAAAATATAAAAGGAGGCCAACTACAAACACAAATCATACAAGCAACTGTAGTCAACAATATCAATCTTTCACTCAAATGTATGCCAACATAATGTTGGAGCAATACACATGGCGATGACCCATTGCTGAGGATACTATTTATAGGAAGTTTCAACACTTTGAGCCTCAAACACTAACATGGCCAACGCAGCAGCTTTCAAAATCAAGCTCATTGAGTTTTTCTTAAAATAACAGAAAGAAATCCCAAGATGGCAAAAACAGGCACATCTGTCAGTGCAGCAATTCCTTAAAATAAATCTCTCTCTCTCTCTGGATATATATATTTATGTACATATATGATATATAGAGATATATATACGATATATATATATACACACACACACACACACACACACAAAATCTTTGGATTTGCTACATGCATTATCATGTCCCTTTGGAGTAATGGCATATTTTTTTCTTCCCAATATACAGGAAATGTTGTTTCATTGTAACTCTGGAGAACTCACACATACATCATGCCCATGACCATCTATGCTATCCACGAGTAAGGCTGGACCTATCATTGATTATTGTCATCATTAGCTCTATTTGGTAAGACTAATTCTGCTCATTTATTCTGTCAATAATTTTGATACCTACTATGTGCTGGGAAAACTGCTAGAGGTTGCAAGGCTTTTGTACAAACAAAAACAGCTACCCATCTTTTGGAACCTCAATCTTAATCTATTAGTGAAAAGGACATCTGAATTCATAGGGCTTTAATTATTCTTTTTAAAGATGAGCTGTGAAATTTATTCAAATCCTCCACTAAAAAAAGTTTTATATACTCATTAAGGAAGAGATGACAAGGAGATTTCAACTCAAACCAACTCTCTGATGAAATGATTGTGGCTGCTTGGACCACTCCCATGAGGTGCAGAGGGAAAGAGACCCATTTGTGGCAGCTGCCTTGGGCATGGAGGAGGCTGGAAGTTCAAAATCAATGTGTTGGCAGGATTGAGTCCTTCTGAGGGCTGTGGGGAAGAATTTGTTCCATGTTTCTCTCCTGGCCTCTGCTGGTTTTCCGGCAATTTTTGTCATCTTTTGGCTTGTAGATGCATCACTCTGATCTCTGTCCTCATCTTCACATGGTCTTCTCTTTGCACCTGTGTGTGTCTCTGTGTCCAAATTTCCACCTTTTTATAAGGACACCAGTTATATTGGATTAGGGCCCACCCTAATGACCTCCTCTGAACTAATGATGTCTACAACAACCCCATTTTCTGATAAGCTCACATTTCAAGGCCCTGAGGGTTAGGACTCCAACATATAAATTTTAAAAGGAGACACCATTCAGTCTGTAACAATTGTGTTGTACCATTGTCCCTAAGGTACATTCAATAAGTAAGGAGATAGAACAAGGAAAGGAGTTAAAGCTCCACACATGGTCCAGCTGGGTCAAAGGGGAGCTCTCTGTTGTCTCTTCAGATTCTTTGTTGGAAATAATTTCCTTATGGTTTTGATTTTCCAGAGGTAAGTGCTATCTGAAAACTCAAATCTTTCCCTAGATCTTTTCTTTAGAGATATTATCCACAGAAAGCCTGAACTGTGTAGGTTAGGCCAGCTCTGCTCTCAGTCTTAGAAAGAAACCCTTTCCCACTCCTTTCCTGGAAATGCTCTTCCTAATGTTTGCCTTTAGTTGATCAACAGGACTGTGATGGGGTGGAAAAAGGTGCCAGCAGGGCACCGGATGTCCTAGGCAGTGCAAAAGAATAAGGATGAAGTAAATAAAGGTTTAGAGATTGGGAAGAAACAAATATGTCATTGCTCACAAGGAACATGATAATGCATGTAGGAAATCCAAAGATAATTTTCACTAAAATATTAGAATTGAAAGAGAATTTAGCAAGGCCACTGGATATAAAATCAATTGCACATACCCAGAGTAACAGAGATGCACCTGAAAGACCTTAAATAACTTTAATCGAAAACAAATAACACACACACACACACACACACACACACATCAATTGTAGTTCTATATAACTGAAGTAAACAATTAAACTGAAAAGAAAAACCTTAAAAAGATATCATTTATAACAGTATCAAAGGATCGCGTACAAAGGAATAAATTTAATGATAGATTTACATAACTTTTATCAAGGAAAAAACATATTGTCTTAGTTCATTTGTGTTGCTACAAAGGAATACTTGAGACTGAGTAATTTACAAATAAAAGAGGTTTATTTGGCTCACTGTTCTGCAGTCTGTACAAGAAGCATGATGTCAGCATCTGCCTCTGATGAGGGCCTCAGGGAGCTGCCACTCTTGGAGCAATGTAAAGGGGAGCCACCCATTACTTGGAGAGACAGGGAAGAAGAGAAGGAGAAAAGAGATGCCAGGTTCTTTTTAACAATCAGTTGTCACAGCAACTGAGTGAGAACTCACTCACTCCTGCTATAGTGGCACCAAGTCATTCATGAAGGATCCACCCCAATGACCCAAACACCTGTCACCTAGGCCCCACCTCCAACACTGGGGATCAAATTTCAACATGAGACTTGGTGAGGCCAAATAAACTATATTCAAATCATAGCATACACATTAAGAGAAGTTAATTATAATATAAATAATTGCAGAAATAAGCCAAGTTCAAGAAGTAGAAGACCCAGTTTTGTAAATATGTGAACTTTCTTTTCAAATTAATCTCTAGATTCAATGCAATTCTGGTCAACATTCCAGTAGAATTTTGTGAAGTTTTGCAAGGTGATTGTAAAATTTGTATGAAACTGCAAATGGCAAATAATAGTCAAGGAAATCTTAGAGAAGAACAAAGTGGGATGATTTTCACTGCTGGTTATCATAAATTATTATAGACTACAGTAAGTTAAAAGAGAGTGGTACCATGTGTGTACACACACGCAAACACACACATACAGTTGACCCTTGAACAACATGGGTATGAACTGCACAAGCCTATTTAAATGTGGATTTTTTTTTTTTTTGAGATGGAGTCTCACTCTGTTGCCCAGGCTGGAGTGCAGTGGGGAGATCTTGGCTCACTGCAACCTCCGCCTGCTGGGTTCTAGCGATTCTCCTGCCTCAGCCTGCACCACCACGCCCAGCTAATTTTTGTATTTTTAGTAGAGATAGGGTTTCACCATGTTGGCCAGGCTGATCTTGAACTCCTGACCTCGTGATCCGCCCGTCTTGGCCTCCCAAAGTGCTAGGATTACAGACATGAGCCACTACGCCTGGCCCTTAAATGTGGATTTTTAAAAATAAAAGTTACCAGTATGCCTGCCTCTCCTGCCTCCCTTTCCACCTCCCTCACCTCTTCCTCCTCTGCTACTCCTAAGACAGCAAGACCAACTCTTTGTCTTCTTCTTCCTCCTCAGCCTATTCAATGTGAAGACAACAAGGATGAAGAACTTTGTAATGATCCATTTCCACTTAATCAATAGTAAATATATCTTCTTTTCCTTGTGATTTTCTTAATAACACGTTCTTTCCTCTGGCTTGCTTCATTATAAGAGCACAGTATGTAATACATATACAAAATATATGTTAATGCTCCTAAGAATGAAGTTGCTTCCAAGTAGGAAAACTGAATATCATTTTGTTTCAAAAGGTTACACATTCAGTGCTTGAGAAATCAGGCAGGTGAGCAGCAGGACTAATGGAGTGGATATGGGGGACTGTCTGCTACTCCCAATCAGTAGGCCTTAGTCTAGGAAGTCTTTTATTAGGGGCGGGGTGCTATTTACATCCTATCCTGCATATCTTCCCTTCAGCAGCTCTCAGGGCTGTTCCTTTTTCTTGAACTCTTCATGGTGATGGGCATCGGTGGCCTTCTCTTTAGCAGGACACTGGTGATTTGGAAGGGGCTGCTTAGGCTTCTTCGTGTCATCTACTCTAGGGCCAGGCCTTGGACTCTTCTTTGTTTCTCCCTATGAAGGCATCGAGCCCTTGGGATCAAATGGGTGGTATCACATATAATCACAACCATGTTGTGCACACAGGATGTCTCAATGTCTTTCTTCTTATTCTAATACCCTGCTAGCAACCAGGCTTTAGCTTCCTCGGTGGCAATGCATTCTATTTTAGCACCAGGGCAGATATCCACCTTGGGATGCACCCAGCATCAGGCAGGAAGCATCTCCTTGGCCTTCTTTGAAGAGCAAACGTGTGTTTTCTGAAAGTTCATAGAGACAGTCCTCTGCACTCTTCCATTTGCTTTTCTGTTCCTGTGGTCCAGGAGCCCTTTCCTCTGCTTTGTCTTTGTCTACATGTACTTCATCATGCTCATACCCTCCTACCTTGGGTTGGTTTCTTCAGAAAATGACATCCGTGGCTGGAGGTCTTCCTCTTTACTGATCCCATCCATGCCCTTCTCCTCCTGCCCCACACACATACTACCTGTCTTAATCTGAAGGAAATCACCCACTAGAGTGGCCTCCACTTGTACCCCCTCTCCCATCTGCAGGGCCACAGCTCTCACATGTCTAGTTTCTTCCTCAAGTCCTGCACCTCCAAGGTCTCTTCCAGCGTGAATCAAAGCTTCTCTCAGTTTTGTTCATCTTCCTGCTGGCCCAGGGCGGGCTTGATGGAACTGGCCTCATGGTCTGGCCTCTGCAGTAAAGAGTTTTTTAGATATGCATGATACTGAAAAACAAAAAGAAAAACTGTCCCACATATGCTTTCTCAAGAAGCTACTGTTTGTACTCTTTGAAAACATAGGAGCAAAACTAGAAAGGCATTAACTTATATACGAGGGGCTCCAATAAGAGAGAGAGTGAAACCATCTCCAGGATGATGTGAGAGAGCTCAGAAGATGGTTGTTGTACAACAGGCCCAGAGGGCAACCTCTCCATACAGGGCAAGGTGGCAGAAGGGTGCAGGAGGGAGGTCTCCATGGATAAGAAAGAAGCTGGTAGGTTTTCTCTGCTAAAGTATTGAGAGAGGGATATGCCTCCAGCAGAGACACATATTACATCCAGAAAAATGCAATTTGTCCAAGAAAGAAAATATAATCAGGGTTCAATAAATAGCTCAGCCACAAATATTTATAGGGTCATAATATAAACATTAAATGTAAAGATTACTGTGCAACCTAATTGGGTAGAAGGGAATATGAGTGTGGAAAGAAAAACATGTTGAGAGATATGGGAAGTAAGAGTGTGAAACCATTTTTAAAATAGTAAATGGCAATGATTTCTAAACTATTAAAACTACCAAGAAACAGCAGTGTAAGGAACAGCTAAAGTTAAGAATGTTGCCAGTCAGAAGTGAGAATTGTGAGGGGGAGGAGCATGGCAGGAGACTGCTATTTTTCTTTCTAGAATGATTTGATATTTTAAACTAGGAGCAGTTATAACTTTGAAAAATATAAATGCTAGGTACAAGCAGGTACAAGCACTACTAGTATAATTATTTAAGGCATATGCCTATGGAAGAGATACACAGAAGTGATCTTAGTTGTGCTAGATTGGAGAGATTAGTGGGAAAGTTTACTTTGTTGTAGTCTTAGGCAGTAGCTTTAGCAAGAAAGAGTGGCAAATGCAGGCAGAGATACAGCAAGTTGGGAGGAAGTCTGGAAGGGCTCTGTCCATTGATGAAGAAGCTTGAGCCCTTGATCACAAAAGCGATCCTTTCTACCAGAAGGAATCATTGGCATAGAAAGTGAACTTGAAGTAGCCTAAGACTCAGGTAAGAATCTACATAAGAGAGGCTGCGTTAGGGTCTTTTCCTTAAGGGAGCCTTTTATTTTATTTGGCAAATGGCTGACTGGAGAACTCAGGCTGCAGAATTCTTCCTGGGAAGGTGGCTATCTACTTACTAACCTACATCTGAACTAACTAGCAGAAGGCCATCATGCCCGTCCATCCAGGCAGCCATCCGGCCATGCAACATTTTTGAGCCCCAGATACTGGGCAGACATCGTGCTGAGTGCTGTGCCCCTGCTAAAGGAAATGTAAGAGCAGCCTTGAAACCCAGCTCTAAACTTCCCTCCCCTTCCCACCCTGCCAGAGTCATCTTCTTATAGGATGTAAGGCTATGAGCTATGAGATGGTGAGAATTCATATTTCCCTTTACTTTCACCTTCGTAAATATTTACTTTTCCTTTACCTGCCTTAGCTGTATGCTCAATATCAACACATTTTTTTTAGTTCAATATGATTTTATTAAAAAATGTGTATGGTTGAAGGAGGGATCTGATCTTTTGTTAAAAGAAACCAATTTTCACAGTGTATGTATTTGGCCATTTTAGCTTTGTAGTGAATAATAACATAAAAAGAAGTTTCTGTTCAAGATCTTCACTCCAGGACACTCAGTCAGGTGCCTGGCAAGATGACACATTTCCTGGTCTGAAGCTCACAGCCAATCCTCTCACCCAAGTGGAACACCCATTCTCCTCCAGGCACACATAAACACATGCTCACACACACACACACACACACACACACAGACACACACATGAGGTCTTATTTTCATTGCTCTACATGAGACCCTGAGAATCCTTAATTTTAAAGTTGGGAAAAACGTGAAAGGATGCCTTAACTCATTGTCTGCGACAAATCCAACTATCTTTTAACTCTTAACAACTGCAAGTATAAAATACTTAAAATGTATGAGATGCTCCATTTAATGGAACGACTTGAAAGTTTAAAAATTAGGTCAAGTAACATGCTTTAATATTTTTAAATGTTGCTTAAAACTTATTGAGCGAAGATACGCAGCACATTGTCAGTATTATAAACTCACTGACGACGGCGACGTGATGGTCAAAAACATTTTAAAAAGAGAAGAAACCGTACATATTGGTGTACAACAATGTCTGCAAGGGAATGTCATGTTTTAAATTTTGTTAACTGAAATTAAACCTGAAGAAAAAACCCAAAGGTCTACAACACCGACACCCATGTCATTTTAAATGATGAGGAAGATTGTTTCCTATGCAGTAAAGTGAAGATAACAAAAAAATCCATACAACTTTCACATCCTCTTTAAAAAAAAAAAAGTTCAGGTTATAGTCACTTTCACAAACAAGACATTTATAAACTGTCAATATTATAACTATATAATATATAATATATAACTGTAAAAAGTAAAGCAGATGTTCTTCTTCAAAGACTTTCCTCCCCATCTAATTAGGAATAAACAGCACCTTCTCTTAGAAGCAAAATCTATTCAAAGACCTGTGCTAACATTCTTAGATAACTGCTAGCCGTGATAAAGAAATCAAACGTACTTTATGCTCTTAGCTCCCACAGTTTAGCCTAAATACTTGCCCTGGAGGCTTTTACTGGTCCAAGCAAGCATTAGGTCATAGCCTGTTCCTCTTCCTAATTTGAAGGTGTTTTTACCTTTCTCAGCATTCCACAAGTTACTTCCTCCTTTCCTTGTTCTCCTCTGCCTTTGCCTCCTTTAAAAAGTTCTGAGTTTCCAGCCAGTCGGGACAAATACAGAGTGTGAGGTCCCGTTCCGGTCAATGGAAACCGGACACAGCAGTAAGGTGAATACGTCAAGTTATAAATGACCCTGTCTCCTTTGTTCTGTGTCCTCTCGAACAAAGTGGCAAAACTGCTGGCGAGTGTACTCTTTCTGCAGAAAGTAAAAATGGCCTTGCTGAGGAAATTAAATTTATGTTCTGAGAGAACATAGGAGAATGGGTGTTCCACTTGGGTGAGAGGATTGGCTGTGAGCTTCAGACCAGGAAATGTGTCATCTTGCCAAGCACTTGACTGAGTGTCCTGGAGTGAAGATCTTGAACAGAAATTAAATTTAAATTAAATTATATTATATGGTTTAATATGTAATATTTTTATATTTATATATAAATTTAAAATATAATTTTAAATTTAAAATAAAATAAAAAAACTTAATATATAAATTTAAAATATAAATCAATAAATAAAAAATTTAATATATAATATAATTTAATATATAACGATCATATCAATTTATAAATATCAACACCTTTTAATCAAGTTCTTTTCTAAATAAATGTGGATACGTCAACAGGGCCTCCCTTGGGTATTCTGTGCTCATCCCTTGAGAGATTCTTTTTCATGAGATTCCCAAGCTGTTTGGCAAAACAAGGGTAATTAACAGGGCAGCTGTTCTTCTGACACCCAGTAACATCGATAACAAGAGAAGGAGCCTAATTTGGTCAAAAGAGTCTATAGGCGTGACTGGGGCCTGGGTTCTGGTCCCGTCTTCATGAACATAGTTGTTTATTATTCTCTGATTCAGTTTCCCATTCATTTTCCCTCATACAATCTATAAGAAAGTTCCTCAAGGGAATCAACATTATTTTATTGATCTTTATTTTTTCTTTGATAGCTACCAAATTGCCTACACCATTGCAAGTGTGTGTTCAAAAATATTTCTATTTTGAATTAAGGAATTGAGCAAAGTCAATCCCCCTGGCAATTATATGAATATAAAAATCCACCCCCACCTAAGTTCTGTTGGGGGACATTTGGGAGTTCCATTGTCTTTTACTAATTAAGTTATCTGTTGATTTCTACCCTTCCTGATTCCATGTCACACTCCTTCACTGGTGATTTATTTTTTTTCCCCTCCTGGCTCTGCATCCATTCTTTCTTTTGAACATTGCCTTAAAGCTATGATTCTCAGCACCCAGTAATAGCTCACATTATGTAAGAGGATATTGTAAAAGTCTCTAAAAATTTCCAGAACAATAACAATTTAAATTCCCATCCATTACAAACTAAATAAATAAACCATATTTAATTTGGGTGGAGGGAACTGGAGAGGAAGTTAGGGAATCAAATAAACAACAGGATGTTGTAATTTCCAGAAAGCTGGGAAATGTCTGCCACACAGGATCAGAAAAAGCCCATGTACTTGTATTAGTCCTGGGCCCAATCATCTGTAGCAGACCCTGATAGGAATAAATCTTGTTAAAACAATACTTTGCAAGGGGTGCTGCTTACCTGGTTTTGTCCATTCTGGGTACTGGAATCACGATAGTCAGGGTTCCAAAGTGGCCTCATGGGTCAGTCGGTCATTTAACAATACTCGGAAAGGTTCCTAAATTCAGTAATTCTGAAGTCAACAAAAGGTTCCTGAGAAACAACTGAGCATTTTTATGCCTAGAAATTTAGAAACTATTCATTCTACTCTTATTCTACGAGTGGTGACACTCAAGAAGTATATCAGAAACTAGCTTTTTCCTCTTTTCAACATCTACAGTGAAACATTTTCTATCTCTTCTGCAGTTTTTTTTGTTTTTGTTTTGTGTGTGTGTGTGTGTGTGTGTGTGTGTGTGTGTGATGGGGTCTTGCTCTGTTTCGCAGGCTGGAGTGCAGTGGTGAGATCTCGGTTCATGCAGTTGTTATTTTTGAGGTGTCTCTCTTCCCTAAACTGGTAACTACTGTCCTCCCACCCCTGCTACCATGCACCCAGGAATGGGGCCACTGCAGCCGTTTACTACATGACCTTGCTGTCTGGGCAGAGCTACTTGGATATGGACAGTCCTTTTCTGGGTTTAGCCGCAGTCCCTGCCCTGTGTTTCACTCTATTTATCTGAATTTAATCTGATGAATATAATACAATCAGTCAAAATTATATACAATTTTAGGCTGCTTAGCAACATCTCTTTCAATGATTATTTGATGTTTGCATCAATTATAACACAATAAATGGAATTGGTTGGGTTTAATAATTCACTTTCAGTAGCATAGCTTTAATCTCCTTAATCCGAAAGTCCGAAATCCAAAATGCCCCCAAATCTGAAACTTTTTGAGTACCAACATGATGCCCAAAGGAAAAGCTATTGTAGCATTTCAGATTTCAGATTTTCAGATTAAAGATGCTCAACCAGTAAGTATAACGCAAACATTCCAAAATCTGAAAAAAAAATCCAAAGTCCGAAAGACTAGCATCTAGGGTAAGGGATGCCCCCAACCCATATTATGTTTAATATAGTTCTCTCTCTCTTTTTAGGTCATTTAAATTTACTCATCAATTGGCCAATGTATAGAAAGAGATGACTGTTTTAAGGAGAACTTGAAGGTGATGTGCTTTCTGGGACCTTGCATAGTTTGAGAATGTCTTTCAGTTAACATCACACGTAAGTGACACTTTGGCTGGATACAGTATTCCATTGTCGGTTCACTGTTTTGGAACACGGTGCTGAAGAGAAGTCTGTTCATTCTTTGGTAAGTAACTTTTTTATTCTCTATATTTCTGTAGGCATTCCTGTCTGAACATCTACATAATTTTGAGTTTATTCTTGAAATTCAAATTCTTCTCCCAGCTACGATTAAATATTGACCTCTTAAACAATTTTTCTCTGGTGCTCGAACTGACGCTACTGTCTAAACTTTCTTCCAATTATTATTTCTAACATCTACTCTCTTATCTTCTAGGATTCTCTATATTGCTTATATTTTACTTTTCAGTTTTTAAATATATTTTGTGTGGATGTGTTTGCTTTAAAATATAGTGTATTGAGACAAAGTTCGAAGTATAGTGATGCCAACAGATTAGGGTAAGATTTTGCCATTGAAAAGACAGTTCGTTATTCACAGTTCCCAGGAGGAGGGACATACCACACACCATGGGGAAGCACCAGGGTGGATCAGGAGGGTGAGGGAGACAGCGAACTGCGGACCAGAGCTTTTATTATTATTTCTGCAGGAAGGAATGGGTGAGGCAGAACAAAAAGGCTTAGGCTTTACTAGCTTGAAAAATTTCAGCAGGCTCTAGGGCATAGGAAATGTCCTCAGTGTCTGATGTCTTGCCCTGGGGTACTAGGGCGGTGGATGGATAGTGGCCCAAGTGTGGGCTTTGTATTGGTCGATGTACATATGAAGGGTGTGCTCACAGGTGAGTTGTTTACCATCTTTAGGAATTAGTTAACCTGGAGGGACAGTCCCTCTAGAGCAGGGGTGTCCAATCTTTTGGCTTCCCTGGGCCATACTGGAAGAAGTAGAATTGTCTTGGGCCACACAAAAAACACACTAACACTAACGATAGCTGATGAGCTTAACAAAAAAAATTGCAAAATCTCATAATGGTTTAAGAAAGTTTACAAATTTGTGTTGGTAGATTTGTAGATGTCAAGTTCTCCTCGATCATTTTGAGGACCTGAATTTGACAATTTCCAGATTGTTCATGTTCTTTTTTTTATAATAAGTAGTGTTTTAGGAGACCTTTGTTCTAACCGCTAGGAATGTGCTTCTTAGCGTTAACCACTTTATTGTTTAGCAGATCTGGTGGTTTTCTGTTTGGTCTTCCTTCTGGAGGGAGGTCTGCACCTGTGTCAGTCCCAGCCTGTATCTGGATGGCTCACTGTTCAAATCTTCAGGCTCACATAAAAGGAGAAAGGAGAGAACAGATACATTTTCGGTAATTTTCCTTTGCCAGGTCAGAGACTCACAAATGGGAGAGAAGGAAGGAACTAGAATTTGAGCTATTTGTTGCAGGAAATGTCACCATGGAGGTGGCTTTCCTTTTGGTCTAGCAGTCAGGAATTCTCTGGGACAGTGTCCCTTCTATTTCCCCGTGTCACCCTCATTAAATCCAGCCACAACGTGCCCCAGCTCTCCAGCTAGCGTTGGCTGAGAACAAGAACCACTCTCGGGAGTGGAGGGGGTAGGGACAAGGATGGATTCAGGGAGACTGGTTGAAAGTCCACTGAAGCAATGCGGGCCAGAGGGAGTGGGAGTGACCGGATTCTGGGTAGATTTTGAAGCAGAGTGGAAAGGATTTGCTGATGGTTGGGATGTGGAATATGGACTCTAGAATATTTTCATTTTTTACATGAGCAACTAGAAAGAATGAAGTTGATACGAGAACTGAGATGTGAAGAACTGTGCAGAGAACATGTCTGTGGTAAAAATGGAGAGTTCGGCTCTGGCCTTGCAAATTTTGGGGTTTTTTGGATTTTCGGGGGGGTTTTTAGTTTTTTGGGGTTGCTTTTGGGAGGGCGGTTTTGGCCTTTGTTTTGGAGTTTTCCTTCTTTTGGTTTTTTTTAAGGCCTGGGGTTGGGGTTGACGTTGGAAGGTTCAAGGCCTTCTTAGGAGGTTCTTTTTTGGAACTTGGAAGGGGGAGGGGAACCCGGAAAAGAGACTGAGACTGAGAAGGAGTAGCCCATCAAGTATTATAGAGATGCCGAGCATGAAAAAACACACTTGAAGTGTTTTGTCTATTCTCTTACTCAAAAATAATCAACACAGAAGACTTCTGTGACCCAATATGTGAGGATTTCTTCCTACCAGCAAGCGTGCAATCAATTCTGCAGCAGTTATCAGCACGTTGTCCTCCAATCCAACTCCATTCTGACGATGTATACCTGGAGGTCGCATCAGATCCCACGGGTTGAGGGATCTGTCCACAAGCCTGTCTCCCATTTCCAATGCTTATGGAAAGCCCAGGTTGAGGTGCAGCTGAGTCACCCAATCTAATCCTGCTGTGGTCTTTCAGGTAACCAGCACCAAACCTGAAGCTAACGAGGGGCGGCCAGCCATTAGTCAACTCATGAGCATACAAAAAGATATCGCTTTGGAGACTCCAGGGATTTTAGGATTCACATGCCACGAAGTAGGCCAAAGACCAAATATACACTTCACAATGGCACAGAGACCAAAACAGCAGGTGTCCTAGAGGCCGAGAGAAGAAAGTCTTTTGACGAGGCAGCAGTCGTTAAGACTGGGACACTGACCCCTGGATTTAGCAATGCACGGATCTGGGTATCTGGACAAGAGCAGACTGAGACGACAGGGAGAATGAAGGCCTAGTAAGGGCGGGTTTATGGAATGATAGGAAGAGATGCAGTGCAATGGGCAGCTGTCAGTCATAACTACCACCTCAGAAATGTAGGTGAGGGAAGCAAAGAAAAGACACAGCAGTGGGAAGAGGTGGCAGGATCGGGAGGGTTTTGCTATTATCGTTGTACTGTCATAGCTGTTAGGAAGAGAGCTCTTGCCGCCCATTTATTCTCTAGGGAGGGAGAAGCCAATGACAGGAAAGATTGAAGGATGTTGTCCTGGAAACAGAGAGGCAGGTGAAGTGGGGGATTTCATAGTGGGATTTGCGGGACTTCTTCTGATGCTTCTTTTTTTCTCAGGGAAATACAGAATAAGGACAAGAGCTGAGAGTGAGGAAAGGAAGGGTCTCTCTGTGTGTCCCACGAGGGCTACCCTACTCTGCCAGCCCTGGGAAGCCTAAAATTGCCGCGGCCCCTCCTCCTTCAGGACTGTTTCTTTGCTTCTCCCTTTCCTGAAAATCAAGTCTGTACGGGTTGAGTCTTTACCACTTGGTAATTTCTAGAAAGTTCCCTTCTTGCTAATGCCCTTTGCAAATTGCTGCTGTCTACTTTATGAATTAACAGGATTTATGCTTGATGTGGCAGATTTCTTTCCTTCTGTCCCGTGCTGTCAAGGCGTGTCTTTAGAGGAAGACTTCATTCAACTCAATAACCCAAGTTGGCAAGTTTTCATGTAGTGCCATGAGCCCCACACTTCTAGCTCAGAGTCTTAGCTAACAGCAGGTGGCCCCACCCAGCACCATCACATTTTTTATGCAGCACAAGTAAATGTCCCTGGGAGAAGCAACTATCACTGATATTCTCTCCTGCACTTTACCGCTCAACCAACGCATGCCCAGGTCACCTGGGTGTCAGGAACAGTCAAAGTAGCCCATCATTGTGCTTGGAGGGCCAGTGCCTTTGATGCAAAAAAAAAAAGGAGGGAAAGAAAAATAAAGTTGGATGACTTCTCCCCATTTTGCTCCTGGTTGGTTATTTTGCAGGGTAGAAGGCTTCACTTTATATTTTAAAGAAAAATAAAACTTTAACTGCTTCCTACATTAAAACCTCTATGACAAATTTAGTCAGAGACTTAAAAAGCACCATTTAAGAAAACAGACTATAGAGATGTGATCCATGTCGGAACCTACTTACCATTGCTGGCTACCATCCAGAAAACATGAAACAGTGTTCAAATTACATTTTTAGAAAAGGCTATTCTTGATAATACATAATATATCCTTTTATTCATTATTGAGACCCAAAGGTTAAGGCATTTGAGAATGTTTCTTTTCAGTAATAGAGCAAGGGGGAGGGAGAGAAAGAAAGAGAGAGGAGAAAATACACGTTAATCTCTTTGATTAGGGGCAAAAACTTTTTAGAAGCTCTGCAAAGAAAACATACGAAGATAATAAAATAGCTGTTGGAAAAGAAATTCATTTTGATTGATTGGAAATTACTTAATTTGCTAATAAAATAGCTACAGTGTAGCTGCCATTATGATTGATACTGTTAAAAGGGAATACTTAACTTGTAGGCACTATTATTACCAGTTAAAGGTTTTTGCTTTTTTTTAAGTCAAATAACGAAAGCATGGAAGGAGCAAATTAAAGTACCAGAAAAAAGAAAATCCAATTTGTGACTAAATTTTCCACAAGATGATTCTTTCCCCACCCCCTTACTTCTTGTTCATTTTTTTTCCTTAGTATGTTTCTTCCATCCAGGTTTGTTCCAAATTAAATTGTGGTTTTTATCCATTCAAACGCAGATTCCTGAAATGCAAATAATGTGACATTAACAAAGAAGAAGAAATCCTGGCCCCAAAATTCCCTAGTGAAATTGTCTTTACTCAGGAGTGCGGGGTATTGGAGGTGTAATAACACTGAATAGAACAACTCCATCATACCTCTCCGTGGCTGCTTTAGTGAGAATTGGTTGGATATTAACTTGGGACTTTACCACGGCAAAGCAAAACCCTGTCAACAAGCACAGGCAGTATGCAGTTCCCGCACACACACCTTGTGCCATTCTGCACTGAGTTTTCATCGCCTCTGCAAGAATCTGCAAGAATCTGCCACACCTGGGACAGATGTTGGGTGGAAATGTGGAGGTGATTGACAAGACCCTAATTCCCAGCATTTCACAGTGAAGAAGGGAAGATCCATGTGTGTGCAAATGACCATAAGCAGGGACACAAATTTTAAGGGAAAAGAGAGCTCTATGAGGGAGAGAGAGATTGTGATGGGCTCCACTGGTGGAGGAGGCACAATGTGAAAAGAGCTTTGAGATGTTAGAGGGTCTTTGACAAGCACAGGTGCTCAAGACGGAAAAGTAGCCCTTCTGTGATAACTATATTTTCTAATCCTGAGCAGGTGTGTATGTGCGGGAAGGGTGCTTAAGGACCTGTCAACTAAAAAATGATGATGTTCATAAATTAGGAAATGTATTTCTCATAAATGGCTGCAGCCTGCAGGGTGGCCACCCTGACAGGCTGGGAAGCGGAGCCTCCGGCCAGGCCAGCGCAGTCCAGCCTGACACTGTGAGGAAGGCACAAAGGGAACAGAAATTGATGCTGAGTGGGGTGCCCAAATATATGTATTTCATAAGCTCTAGGAAGCGTCATGAATATCTATGAAAGGAGAAACATGCACGTGAGTGATTGAGCTTCATGCCCCTTCATGGGTCCCGGATACAAAAAACAGCAGCACTAACATGACCCGAGGGAGGAGTTGGACCTCTGATGTCAAAAAGTGAAGCAAAGAGCACAAAAACATGTACTGTGGTGCATTCTTCATAGACTAGCCAGAACCATTCCCTGGCCAGTGGTCTCTTATCAGTCAAAAAAGGAGAGGTAGCATCTGGCAGTTTGTCAGTATCAGTGGTGGAGTCTTTGGAAAGGGCTTGTTTCTGTCCAGCCCTTGGAGAAGAAAGCCTAATTGTGGTTAGTAAGGGAGTGGGTATAACAAAGTGTGTCTGAGCCTCCATCCACCATGGCAGAGAACTCAGTTTTCAAGGTTACTCTGGAGTTCTCTTGACTAGGAGATAGTCCATTTGGTCATCTGGGGGGCTTCAAATTTTATTTTTACTTCATAGATTACTTGATTTAGCAGCCCAATTATATCAAAAGTATATCCCTCTCTCCTCTCTGTGGCCCTTGAGCCAGTAGCTATATGGCTGCAGCTATTTCGGACATCATATCTAGACCTAAGAGCTGGTGAAAAAGAGCTACGGTCTCCGCTGGAAGTGCTTTCTTAGGAGACAGAAACCCCTGGATATCTTTATCTCATTTCTTATTGTTGAGGCTGGGTCACAGGTCCACTCCTGAATCAACCCTGGCAACAGGAAACGACATCATTGTCCTCACACCCAACTGGCTCTTCTTTGGAGCTAGTGGTGGAATCTGCACCTCCTGAGGCAGGAGGTTGAGCAGGGAATGGATAGACACCTGAGCGCAATTGAGGCTCTGACTGAAGGAAGAGAAAATTTGCAACCAGTAGTATCTACTAATAGGCAAATTACGACCATTTGACTTGGAAATAGGAATATCCATTCTGTCATTGAGATCAGTGGTTTCCAAATTCAGCTTCCTCTGATTCAAATGAAGACTCATGACAGAAGATGCTGACTCAGCAGGTCTCAGTGTAACTGAGCACAGGCTCGGCTGCTCGCTGTTTCCAAAGCCAGTAACAAGGATGAAGTGCAGTGAAAGGAAGGTGACTTTAGTTTCAAAGCTAGCACTGGGAGTAGCGAAATGGCCAAGGCTCATGCTCTAAAGGAACCACTTCAAAAGCCTAGATTGAGTGCAGGCGTTTAAAAAGGGAACTTTGATATGGGAGGCATGCAGGAGTTGTGTGGGGGTGTAGGGGATGTGTGTCTTGTTTCAATGTCTATCTTGAGTTATGGTCCACCTGGAGCATAGGCTGGCACCATCTCAACAATGGACAGCCTTTAGAGTGTCTAATCTTCAAGTGGGGGAGAATTCCACAATGGGGCTTTTATACCTGATTTGTTTCAAATTTGCCCCTGGAATTTCTTAACAAGCATATAGTTAGATAAATGTGCATGGTATGAGTTTAACAAGCATACAGTTAGATAAATGTGCATGGGGTAATAGAGTGTATGGTGGGAAAGGGAAGAGAGGGGAATTCCAAAGTAAATGTCAAGGCTATGTTTTAAAACTAAGGGAAAAAAGCTTTCTGTAATTTGCTTCAAGGTTTCATCTTGAGACTAGGGAGAAAGGAGAAAAAGAAGAAGAAAGAAGTTTTAGAATGTGTTTTGAAGCTAACCTGCTGGATTGCATAAGAAGGGCTCAAGTCTGCTGCCTGGGTCCATGCTCACTCATGGGCTTTGTATGCTAACAGAATGATGTGGTGGAATGACTCAGCTCTCCTCACTGCCACTGCTAACTGCAATATGAACTCACTCAGCACACAACATACAAGAGCTGGTCTGTGCAGATACTGCACAGGTGCTGGGGCTGAAAGAGAGGCACTAATGGGCCTGGGTTTTCAGGGAAACTTATGCCCAGTGAGAAGTCATTAGCCTCAATAAAATGGGATTCTACTAGAAGAGATTTATCAGTCAAGAATGGGTTATCAGTCAAGCAAGTATCAAAAAGCCTGACACCAGAGCTTTGAATACAGATGGATAGTCCTAATTTTACTTACCCCATAAATGTGGAAGGAGGACATTCAAAGCTGGTGCAGCTAGTCATAAGTGCCATCAAGCACCTGGGGCACACTGACATCCAAGTGATCCCATGTAGCTGAGGAAGCATGGTCTCCCAGCGGGGCAGTGCCCAGAGAGACAGAGTACAGTCCTTACCTGCCACTGTCCCCAAGGTGGGGCAGTGGGATCCTTTCCACAGTGGCTACGTCCAGGTCACACCCCACTTCTTATCAACTTCTGAAGGAGCTTGATACCTTGATATTCTACAAAAAAAGCAAAATGGCCAGGAATGTAGGATATCTCATCATGGACTAAAATATATGTAGCTTAGTCTAGTACAATATAATATTAATATCAGCATGCATATATATGTGTTTAGGACTATGTATAGTGAGTTCAGTCATTCATTTTATTATGGTTTTAGAGGTTTAAGTTACAGAAGCTCTCAAGCTATTACTTATATACTTCTATGTAGATGTCTGGGCACACACAATAAATCACAACATGATTTTAAAATAAAGCCTGCCTCCTTCTTCTATAGTAGTAAGGACAAGTACAGCAAAACTCCAAATAAAAATCACTTAAATAAGTCAGAAATTTTTTTTTTCTCTCTCTCACTTAAACCTGAAAATAGACAGTCCAGATCTGGCATATTTCCTCTACTTCCTAAAATCCTCAGGGACCCAGACTTGTTCTATTTTGCCACTTTATCAACTCTGGGCCTTGATCCCAAAGCCACTGCATGGTCCAATGTGGCTGCTCCAGCTCCAGTCGTCACATGACCAGCTCATTTCAGACAGCAAGAGCAAGGAAAGGAGAATAAGGTAATGCCCCTGTAAACCAAAAGTAACATTCTAAACCCACCAACCAACTGATGGATCCCCCTCTCAGCTAAGGGCATTCCAAAGTAAACCTGAAAAAGTAGTTCAGGCCATGATGGGCAGTGGGAGTCAGACATGCATCATTGTACTCTCCTCCCTTTGGAATTAAGGCAGAACTGACCAGCATTATCATTAAAAGATATAAGACTGACAAAACAGACTCTTTGTGGCAATAAGATAGCAAATTCCAACCTAACTCTAGTATAACATCATATGACAGATAGAACAGGCCCTGAAAGAAATCAGAGTATTTTACCCCCAAATATATTTCTTTGACATATTTTGCAATCGCCCTGCAAAGCTGTCTCTTGTGAAGAAAATGTACATTCTGTAGAGAATCTCCTTCCCTTTCCAGGTCTCCTCCCCGATCCAGGAGAGAATTAACCAAGAGTCTGGCACCTTTTAGATCTGATAAGAGCACTGAAGCCTGCTACCTGGAGGCTGCATCATAAGAACCTTGATCGGTCGGGCACGGTGGCTCACGCCTGTAACTTTAGCACTCTGGGAGGCTGAGGTGGATCACAAGGTCAGGAGATCGAGACCATCCTGGCTAACACGGTGAAACCCTGTCTCTACTAAAAATATAAAAAATTAGCTGGGCATGGTAGTGGGTGCCTGTAGTCCCAGCTACTCAGGAGACTGAGGCGGGAGAATGGCGTGAACCCAGGAGGCAGAGGTTGCAGTGAGCCGAGATTGTGCCACTGCACTCCAGCCGGGGTGACAGAGCAAGACTCTGTCTCAAAAAAAAAAAAAAAAAAAGAAAAAAAAAAAAAGAACCTTGATCTCCACACCCTCTTATCTTGACCCAGACACTCCTTTCTATTGCTTCCAGATCTTTAGATAATAACTTAACTCTTCCAACCAATTGCCAATCAGAAAATCTTTAAATCCATCTATGACCAGGAAGTTTCCCCCACCCCATCAACCCCCTTCCCATTTCGAGCCAATGTACACCTTATATGTATCGATTGATGTTTGCCTGTAACTTCTGTTCCCTTAAAAGGTACAATCAAGCTGTAAACCAACCACCTTGGGCACATGTTCTCACGACCTCCTGGGGCTGTGTCATGTGTCATGGTCCTCACATGTGGCTCAGAATAAATCTCTTCAAGTATTTTACAGAGCTGGACTCTCTTTACACTGGTACCCCAGCATTTTAAGGACCCTTTCCAGAAGTTTCCCACTACTCTTGTTATAGCCCATTGGCTAAAATCCAATCACATAACCACACTACACTGTATGGGACAGGAGAAAATGAAGTCTTTACTCTGGGTGAAACCACCATTGCAAAATTATATCTGAGACAGTGAAAGAGATCTGACCTAACCAATTCCATCTTGCTTCTAACTTCCAAGCTGTCCTTATTCATTCCTGGGTGTAGACTCAACTAACTTTGGGAGGAACTTAGTTTATAGTTCATAGTGTAAAACAAAGAAGATAACAGCCCTTTCCCAAAACAAACTCCCTTCTTGGCTGGGGACTAAACTGCCTTTGTAGGACTAACAAATTAGCCAAAAGATTATGGTTTAGGACTTATGCAGCTGGAGGCTACAAGATTCTGATCCTTCTCAAATCGTTCCTGGGGATAACATCACTATTGTAAAGCTTCAGATCAGTGCTTGAGATACTTTGCAGACCCTGCACTTGGTGGCTCAGCTGGCACCACCCAGGTCAATAAACGGGTTCATCTGATTTCGTGGGCCCCTCCCAGGAACTGATTCAGTGTAAGACAGCTTCGACTACCTATGATTTCATCTCTGACCTGACCAATCAGCACTCCTTACTCACTGGCTGCTCCCTATCCATCAAGTTATTCTCAAAACCGCCAATCCCCGAATGCTCAGGGAGACTGATTTGAGTAATAATAAAACTCCCATCTCCCATACAGCCAGTTCTGTGTGAATTACTCTGTCTCTATTGCAGTTACTCTGTCTTATTAAATTGACTCTGTCTAGGCAGCAGGCAGAGTGAACCTGTTGGGCAGTTACATGGGTAGCCATATAGGCCAGGCTAAAATAGACAAGGACAGCTAGCAGGCTCAGCCTTCCCCTCTTGCTAAGGAATCACTGAGACCTCAAGCAAGATGTGAGAAAGTCCAGTCTAGTCCTTTCAAGATTCTATTTCTTCTCATCCCAGGTGTGTGTCCCAGCGAATCTCCTCTGTGTTCTCTGGGATAAACCTGTCTGTGCAAGTAGGCACTGAAATGATATTTTCCTATATTTTCCAGAGAGAGGGGTGTGGGGGCTGTGGTGTTTTTAAGTGACATGTTGCAGCCCCTACTTCACCGTTAGAGGCCTGCAGATTATAATGCCTGGATGGGCTAAGCGGGCTTGAAGGACCCTAGGAAGGGCAGAGGCTGGTGACTTCTATTCCTAAATTAGCAGTGTAAAGTCAGTGCAATCTTGGCATCTAAGAGGATTTGCCTTTCTCGGCGCGTCTCCCTAAAGTGAAAGCTGCAGGTGCTTATTACCAGGACTTGGTTTCCTGCTTTCTTTCTGTGCATTTTTTCTCTTTGCATAGTTTTAACAGTTGAGAAAATGACATGGCCTGCTCTGGCATTTGACAGAAAGAGAGCAGATTCTAGGTCAGAGCACTTGAAAAGGGCTCTCCCACTTTGCTGAAGCCTTGGACTGTGACACTTGGCTGGCCCATACAATGAGATATCCCTTACCATCCTGTGAGTTTGATCTTTAATTAGTACCTGTGCATTATGTATCAATTATATGACCTCCTCCTAGCCCTCCCTTAGCTTTCTAGAATTAGCAGGGCAGACCTGGAATTCCACAGGGAACTAAAAAGGACACTGTCACAAATAAGGAAATAGATCAAATTTCTAAGTTTAGCAGCGACTTCGCCTTCACACAGAGATTCCCAGAACGCCAAGCCTCGGTGCCAGTTTCTGCGGCCTGTGTCCTCTCCTTTGAAGTTCATGTACTATGCACAGCAAGGCTGGCAGCTCACACTATTTGTAGATGGGTGATAGGAACATTACCTAGCCCTGCTTCCTTCTTGCTTTCCAACCACTAAATGGGGTGGGCTAGACCTCAGGGAGGAAGCTCCAGGAATTTCACCCCTGGCTGGGTTTCCAGAAATAATTGTGGTCAGCACCCTAATCCCTCAGGGGCTGCATTGTAAGTGGCTCCTACTATGTGTGCCCTGGGGCATAGATTCAGTCTCCTATAGGCTGGAAGGGGGTGGGGAAGGGCAGAGCTCCGAATCCTAGCTCCTGTAAATTAATATTAAGTTCTGTAAGAAAATCCTTTTTCCTCTCTGTGATTTTTACTGGGAAAAAACAAAACAAACAAACAAAAACAAACAAACAAACAAAAAAAACCCACCCTAGTCATTCCATAAAGCCTAGATTTCCGCAAGAGATTTAAATTCTGTTTTATTTTTCAGAGCACAGTTATTATGTTGCTACATTTCTGTATAGAAATACCTCATGGATCTATTTCTTCCATTTCCCAGGCTTATATGTTGATTCCCTGAAAACCATATCAAACAACTTTTACTTCAACTCTTGCCACCAGAACTATTTCTTGGTATGTTGATCAGATTTTCTGAACCCTAAATCACGGCTCATTATCTAATGCATATTCAGACAATGAATGACTTAAATTGTGACTGACCGTGAAAATCTGGTACATTTAATTGACAAATCCCTAGGTCCAGCTAGCCAAGACCATGTTTTTGGGTGGTCTACCCTGTGGCATGAATAACAGCAACATTTTTGTACTTTCTATGTTCCAGGTACTGGGCTAAATGCTTCAAAGACACTCCTCAAAAGGGCTTTGACAGAAATGCTGTTCCTGGCTTGGAATATGCAGTGCGGAATGGCTACTCACATGCCATGGCCCATTCCCTTGCCTTCCTCTACCATAATGGAGGAGCAAGGAAAGCAGCCTTCCCATCCTTCCTTGCAACTGTGGATGACCACGTGACAGACTCTGACCAATGAGATAGAAGCTGAAGTTTCTTCTCCCCTGGAGAAAACAACAAAGCCTTATTCAGAAGGCTTGGTCTTGTTTGCCTTCTTCCTGCCTGGAACTCAGACACAAAGCCCAGAGGAGCAGCATGAGAATGAAAGTTCTTTAGAAAAGGAATTTAGAAAGAACCTGAGTCCTTGAGCCTTCTGCTGAGCCATTCTACCAGCCCTGGACTTTAGACCCCCAGATGCCTGGTTGTGTGAGATGAATGTCTTCCTTTTTAGTTAAGCTTGGGTTAGTCGAATGCTCCGTAACTTGCAACCATGTACTTAGCAATTGCATAGCTCTTTATCATGTAAGTGTCATAGGATCCTTTGGGTGTTGCCTTTCCAACCAGAAGCCTCTGTGGCTGGTGACGCCTTTCCCCAAGTTTTGCTAGGGCCCACTGGACTCGTTCTGCCCACTTGGTCTGCCAGGCCGCACCTGGCTCATGCTACCAGCCCAGATCCCATGCCTGCCAAGGGTGAGCCAGGCGGTGCGGTGCTGTGAGGGGTGCGTGAGTGAGTGATCACAGGGTCTGGCCACTGTGCACAGCCAGGCACGCTGGCTGTGGCAGGGAAGGCAGCTCCAGGTGCAGGTGCCCGCATGGGTACCGACTCCCTGAGAGGCTGCAGCTGGACCAGGTGTACCACAAGCAATCTCCACTGCAGGCACTGGGGAACAAAGTGGTGCCCACAAGCTTGGAGATGCCAGGAACTGCTGAGCCTCAAAGAGGGTATTACAGCCCTGGCTCGGGGAGCTCCTAGGTCTGGGTTCCCCAAAGGGCTGCAGCTCTTCTCTCCTTCTCTCCTTTTTGCCCACAACAAGGTGAGCAGGGGATGTGTTTCAGCCCTGTTGTGTTGTTGCGTTACAGCTCTCTCAGTCCCGCCATTCAGTGGGTCATGAGTTCTTGTCTGACATCCAGGAAGAATGAGGTGTGCAGACAACTGTAGTATGAGCAAGGTGAAGAGATGCTTTATTAAGTGACAGTGCAGCTGTCAGGTGACCCAAAGTGGGTAGCTTCTATCTACAGGCAGCTCATCCCAACAAGTGTGCAGCCCTCAGCAGAGGAGAGCTGGAGTAGGTAGCTCCTGTGCTTAGGTAAGTCGTCCTGATGAGTGTGCAGCCCTCAGCAGATCAGCAGAGAGGAGACCCACAGTGGGTAGCTCCTATCTGCAGGCAGGTTGTCCTGACATCTCCCTGAGTTTGACTGAGTCCAGCTGAGTCCAAGGGTTTTTATGGGTTCAGAAGGGAGAAAGTCATCCTGATTGGTCTATGGGTGGCCCAGAAAAAGCACCAGAGGTTTCATTCCTGGCTGTGGACTCCACGTGGAACTGGCAACCCAGCCCCCAGGCTTCAGACCCTCCCTGGTTGAAGGTGGGCTTCACCACAGACCTGCCCTTTTCTGCCCAGAAACCTGTCTGCCTCCTGCCACCATCTACATGTCACTCATGGTGCCCAGGCTGTTCATGCTGAGGAGTGTCTGCAGGCCCACACCAAACCACCCTCAGCACCCCCTCGGCCTCCCTCCTGTGCTCCTCAGTGCCCAAGTCCAGAGGGAGCCAAGGCAGCCGGGAGCTGGTGTGTCAGCACTACCTCAAGTGCACACACACCTGGTCAGTGGTGACAGCACCCAGGCTCAGCCACAACTTTGCTCCAAAATTGGAGTGGGTGCCGGGAGCAGGGAGAGGTCAGGCAGCAAGAGCAGGCACTTCCAAGCCTGCGGGAGCAGGGGGCCTTCCTGGGTCCCCCAGAGCACAGGGATGCCCAAGTCCACAGCCGCAGCTGGGAGACTGCAGTTATGCCCAGGAGGGTGGGGCTCCCACCCCTTCAATTCAGAAGAGGGCATGGCTCCTGCCTGTTGCTGGCTCTGGACGTCTCCACGGAGTACGCAGCCCTAGCCGTGCCTCCCCCATTGCAACCAGCGTCTTCACAGCGGCCACCCCAGATGGGCCACCCCTGCCATCATAAGGAGTCTAGGGCAACATAGGTTATGTCACTTGTTCAGTGCCACTCAGCCTACCAGTGGTAATGCTGGTGTACCCTGAGGAAAATGACTTAGGTGAGTCTCAATCAATTTAGTGGTTCATTTTGCCAAGGTTGAGAATGCATCCAGGAAATGCAGACACAGGCCACACACACCTTGCATTTTTTCCAAAGAGGAGTTTCAGGGCTTTAATATTTAAAGGGTAAAAAGCTGGCAGGAGATGAATGGAGGAAAGACAAAAAGAGGGAGAGGATGGTCACATTCTTGTGAGATTTCTATTAGTGCTCACTGAATCTGTGTGTTGCATGTGAAAAGGAGAGGGTAGAGAAATAGTCAATTATGCATTTGTCTCGTGCTTAGTAAATCTGTACTTTACATAGGATAAAGTAAACAGAGCAGAAGCAGAAGTTAAATACGAATTTGTCTTGGAGAGGGTGGTGTGGGAGATGATTTTCAGTCTCCTCTTGTCCCATGCCCGTGGAAATAAGCTGTTAATTCACACTGTCAAGGTGAGGGAGGCCACCTGGACAGACATGGGTCCTTTTATCTTGTAGCTGTCTATTTAGGAACAAAAGATAGTTTTTTTGTGTGACTCAGCTTCCAAACTTTCCTTTTCCCTTTGGTGTATTGAGTTTGGGGTCCTGGAATTTTATTTTCCTTTCACACTGACATCTGGGTGTGTCCAACTCCAGCATCTGCGCCTGAACAGCATGCTCTCTGCCTCCGTAAGAACTAGAAATCTGGAGGTATCAGGGGCTCAGAACGCTTCTGCAGTCACTTCACCTATTCTCTCTCTGTTTCCCAAGTAGTCCTGTGAGTTCAGCTTTCAGAAATCTGGTCCAGATCTCATCAGGGTTGGCTGGGCATACCTCCCTGTCTGTGTGAGCCTGGGAAGGCACATGCCCCAGTCCCAGCTAGGCCTAGATGGGGCAGCCTCCCAGGTGTCTTTACCAGCCCTGTGGCATACGCTTGAGTATGGCCTTCATGTAAATGTCTCTTTTCTAAAGGAGAATCCAGTTTTAGGTTCCCTTAAAAGAATTCTTAGCACGTTTCTAAAAACCCTTCAGGAATCCAGAGGGCAGCTGAACCCTTACTGATGATCTTTCTACGCTGGCAATGAAAGAAATGGGCTGGCCTATCCAGACCCACAGGGCCTTGTCTTTCTGGACCTCACTAGGTAACTGGGCTGAGGAAGCCCAACCCTTGGGGGTTCGTAACCTGTGAAGCTGGTCACCCAGTTTTTACAACAGGAGGTTGGTGAGACACCAGTTCACAGTATTACAGGTATCTTTGCTATGTGGACTCTCTGGAGAATATCTCGAAGCCTAGTAGTAAGAGGAAATGCTCTTCTCCAGAGAAATTGGCTAAATTTTATCTCATGAACACTGGGACTCATGAAGTAGGTTATTGAGGGGGTTCAGGACATACTACCCCAGAATATGGCACCTGGGCATTTGAGGAAACAGTGGAAGCAGGGAAGTCTCTCTCACTGTCCCTCAGCCCTTCTTCCCTGATGGATGTCATAAAACCCAGGAAGGTCACTCTTCGACTTTCTTCTGCCCTTCTCCCCTGAAGCAGGTCAGAAAACCCTCATTTGAGAAGTGCCTTCCTATACCCAGAGAAAAGGAACATCCTTATTTGTGAAGACACAGGGCCAGAGATGAGTCGGAACAAAGAGGCCTTGCTAAGTTGTCCCCAGTTATCATCATTAGGTCATCTCCTTTGTCCAATTATACTTCTTCACAACTGTTCATTCTTTTTCAAAATAAATATAAAAATAGACAAGTTCACCTGTTTCTTTGGATCTTCATTTCTGAAGGTTTCAATGTCATGAAAAACTTCAATACATTTGTATGCTTTTCTATTGTTAATCTGTCTTTTGTTATAGCCATGAACCTAACAATGGAAGAGGAAAAGAAATCTTTCTTCCCTGACATTATATATTCCTGATATGACCTGCCTTAAAAAAAAAAAACAAAAAACCTGGTACCCAATTAGTATTTCGCTTTAGCAATTCTTTCTACCCTATTTTCCGTTGATTCTAATTTATTTGTAAAATTCTGTTATATGTATATTTTTGGAGGCCACCTGAAATCTCCTTTTCATGGGGAGGAATGGTACGTAAATAAATAAAACTTCACTCACCCAAGAACTTCACTGACTGCTCCTATCAGATGCTCCTTTTTCCATTGCCAACTTTCCTCGAACTTGGGATGGTCCTCCCGGACCACCCAAAATCTAAAGGGTAGTGACAGCTTGTCCATCGCTTATGCAGACTGAAGAAAACCAACATCAGCTGAGAGTCCTCCTAGAAGAAGACATATGAGGCCTCCTGTCAAAAAGAAAGATGGACACAAGGTTTCTCCAATGTAATTAACTGTTTTGATGGGCAATTATTTTTCTCATTCAATCTAACTGAAACATTCAGAGTTTGGCAGTCAGGGTTCCCAGGTAAGCATTTTTTCTTTTATCAGTGGGGTGCCTTTCTGATACCAGGTGACTCCAGCCACTGGGGTAAGACCATTAGAATGGAGCTGGCAAGTTGTACCAGACAGGATTGCTGCAGTCTGAACCCGGAAGAGGCCAGCAGCATCACCACCCTTGCCAGGTAGCCCTGCCATTGAAGTGCATTTTCAGAATGTATGGTTGTGACCCTGAGATTTTAATAGTGGATCTATATGTTAAATGGGAAAAAATAAAGAATAGAGATCTTGTTCCAGTTATCATTATTCATTATTTCAAGAGTATCTGAACTTTCCATTGTTAATGGGAACCCAGTTCTTCTCACTATAATGATATTGCAGGCATTCTCTCTGCTTTTTTTCTTCCATGTGGTGGTTATTTAGGGACAAATGTTTTTAATTGTATTTTAAGAGGCAATTTGTATTTCAGATTGATAAAACTCACCTTCAAGATGAAATATTGCTGAGAAACACTCCTTTTTCTTGGGCCAAAGTTATTTTTACTTTTAATATTACGGTGGATTGTGCAAATGGTCATCAAGTATTCTCCTCCCTGTAATCCACACCCTTGCACATAGCTTTGTAGCTCCTCCCATCCATAGGTGAAGTCTTCCTCCATCCCTATGTCTGGGTTGTCTGTGTGACCTTCTTTGGCCAATGGAACAGTAGAAAATGGGATGTAAGCAGAAACTGGGGAAGCACATGTCCACTGGAACTTGTCCTATTGTTGTACTTGGAACCTTCCTGCACCACATGACTCAGCCCAAGCTGGCCTACTGGATGAGTGATGTCATGAATGTAGTCCCTTCATTCCTGTTGCTAGCCTGTGGCAACCCATTTGCAGAAACACAGCCTACAAGCTGAATGGTAGCAGACCACAGACATGTGAAGTGAGCCCAGCTAAGGTCAGCGAACAACCAGCCAGCTGAGCCCAACCCAAACTGGTAATCCACAACGTTATGAGCTAATAGATGGCTATTGTTTAAACTACTAAGTTTTGGCATAGTTCGTTATGTAGAAAAAATTAACTGATTTAAGATATCTGGCCTCGTGCATGGAGAGGAAAATTCCGGTATGAATTTCTTAACCCCATGCTAAAGGATAGCCAGATAAGCCCTTGTCATTCAGGGGCTTATCTGATAGCACAATGACTTAGAAGAGTTTTCATATTGGCTTTCAGTTCTGAACAAATGTATACGGTCTTTTGGGCTGTGTTTACATTTTCTTTGGTGCAAAATTACATATGACTACAGTCTCCTTTAGCTCACATTAGTACAAGAACTTATGGTGGAGACTGCTAATTTTCCTCCAGTATCCGTTCTTCCCTTGCAAAGACTGCAGCCAGACTGTCTGGTGATTCAAATCTCATTTCATTACTTATTACCTATGTAAACTTGGGCAAGTTATTCATGTCTCTGTGTCTGCCTTTCCTCATTTGTTAAATAGGAATAATAATGTATCTCCCTTGTAGCATTGTTGTGATGATTAAAGGAGATAAAACAGAAAAAGCTAGCTATTTCACATCACTGAATAAAAAATTCAGTGATGTGAAATACAGGCCCACGTTTTTGCAAAGTTAATGAAATGACAGGGGTGAGCATGTGCAGAGAGCTGGCTGAGATTCCGAGTGACAGGGCTGTACAATGTAAATTCCTTCCAGTCCTGGCCACAATTTAGCATTACGTGATGCCATCTGATAGCTCTATATCTTACATTTTAATGGGGACAATTTAGGTTCCTGTGGATGGCTACATTTTTCAGGGTAGTGGCAGCAATTTAGAATCTTCCACTTAATTGGTGACTGTGTCAGCCTGATCCAGAGATATTGAGCGGGGATTATTTTATTTATTTATTTATTTATTTAGACAGAGTCCCGCTCTGTCACCCAGACTGGAGTGCGATTTCAGCTGACTGCAACTTCCGCCTCAGGGTTCAAGCAATTCTCCTGTCTCAGCCTTCTAAGTAGCTGGAATTACAGGCACATGCCACCACACCTGGCTAATTTTTTTGTATTTTTAGTGCAGATGGGGTTTCTCCATGTTAGCCAGGATGGTCTTGATCTCCTGACCTCGTGATCTGCCCGCCTTGGCCTCCCAACGTGCTGGGATTACAGGCGTGAGCCACCGCGCCCCGCCGAGCAGGGAGAATTTTAAGAAAGCCAGGATTTGACCTCTGATCCCCGACTTCCAGAAATGGGGCTGGTTACTATTTCCCTACTTAATCTCTATCCCCTTCATGCCCTTATGAAAAAGGACAAATTCCTTTCTGCCCCCTTCACCTATTCTAGTTCAGGGTCTAATAGTGAACTACCTTCACCCATGCTGATGAGGGCTATCACCTTGAGAAATGGTAGAAGAAGAAGATAAGAGGAGCTTGGGTCCCTGTGGAACCTCACAGAACAAAGTGGAACTTTGCACCACCTGTCAGTTTGGACTTTTACATGAAAGAAGTGAATCTCTTATCTTATTTAAGCCACTGTTATTTTCATCTTTATCAGCCAAACCAATATCCTAGCATAGTACTGCTCTTATAACTAATGTCAGTTTTTTGAGTAAGTAGGGAAGCTAGATGCATTAGCTTCCTATTGCTGCTGTAACAATTTACCCTACCTTAGTGGCTTAAAACAACTCACATTCATTATCTTTCAACTCTGGAGGGCAGAAGTCCTAAAATTAAAGCATTGACAGAGCTACGTTTCTCCTGGGACTTTAGGGGAAGAATCTGTTCCCTTGCCTTTTCCAGCTTGCAGAGACTGCACACATTCCTTGGCTCATGGCCCCTTCTCCCATTGGTAAAGCCAACAACGCCAGGTTGGGTACTCTCATCACATCACTCCAACCTTACTCCCATCATCACAGGTCCCTCTGACCCTCCTCTTTTGCCTCCTTCTTCCATTTATACAGACTCTTGTGACTACATTAGACCCACTCACATAGTACAGAATAATCTCCCCTTTTCAGCATCATCAGATTCATAATTTTAGCTCCAACTGCAGCCTTCATTCTCCTTTGCTATATCACCTAACAGATTCACTGATTCCAGGACGGGGACATCTTTGCAGACCAGTATTCTGCCTATCACTCGGAATAAACCATGCCCTTGTTCTAAGAACCGCTTCTTCCTCATGTGCACTGAAGCCTGGAATTTTAATGTTGGAGAGCTATTCCTTTTTGTCAAAGTACTCTGAGGGAGATACGACTGAGCCTTCAAGACCCCTGAATTATTTAGCTCCTGTAATTCTGACTTTCATATTCTAAGGTAAATGAAAGAGAATTACAACCCATACAAGTAAGTATAGATGAACTCATATCTTCCTCCAACATTCATAACCCTTCAACCCTGGGACTTGTAAAGCTTATTTTTGTTTGTTGAGACTGTTGCAAGCTATGTACAAGCTGTGACTCTTCAGCTCTCTTGAGTTAGTATTGGGATTCAGATCACATAACTGTCCATAGAAAGACACAAATAGAATCATGTTGCTTCTATTGAAATCCTAAGAAGTCTAACTGCATTTTTTTTTTAAAAACTTTGTTTTAATATTTTTTTCTTAATTTCATGATAGGTATTAACTGTATTTTAAAATTTATAGTGTTTGCAAGTGAGACTGTTATTGTGAAAGAAGCATGCACTTTTGGGGCTAACAGATCTGAGTTGAAATCCCATCTCTATGATTCATTATTTGTGCAATCTTTTTCCAGTTATTTAAGCCTTTTCAACCTCAGTTTCTTCATCTGTAACATGTGTTTTGTACATACATTGTAGGGTTGTTCTGAGGACTATAGATACTGTTTTAAAAACACTTCTAATAGTTCATGTTTAATAAACAGTCATGAATATTTATCCTGCAAGTATCTATGTGCACCCAACAGAGTAGGACCATCTTACAAGCTGGCGTCTGCGAGGAATACAAAGAGTGTAAAACATACCTGCCATGTGAGGCAGTTGGGACATTGCGACAAGAATTCTCAATTAAAGAAAAAAAAAGGAGGCATATGATCTTGAGCAGTTTTTTTTTCTTTCTTTCTTTCTTTTTTTTTTCCTGGGCTTTAATGTCCTAATCTAAAAAATAACAACTAGATTAGATGAGCCACAATGTTTCCTCCAGCAACGACTTTCTGTTGTGCTAAGAAGAACCCTCACTGTTGGTATGTATGACTAACCCATGAAATAAATAGGAATTTAACCAACTGAAAATGCTAGCTATGTAGGAAACCTCAAAGTCACAGGCCAAGAATGAAAAGTTGACCCGTCTAGTGCTGACCTCATAGCTAGAGCTGAGGACCTTGCAAATGACTTTACTGTCATTCAACCACATCACTTTTAGTGCCTCCTTTGAACTTGCACTGTATCCTGGGGCCAAAAGGCACTGTGAACTGGAACAAAATGGTAGGCAGCTGATTTGAAGAGAAATTGCACACAGAACTCACAGGAGGCCGTTGCTTTAGCCACAAAAGTGCACCAAAGGGAAGCATTTAATACTATCAACTGAGTGTGGAGCTAAATTATAGCCACTGGAATGCCATCAGTGCTGAATTAGTCATCCAACACTAATGAAAATCTTCCATTTGTTCACAATATTTTCTGATACCTTTTGCTTTTTGTCCTTCTCTTTGGGAAATAATAGGACATTTTCAACTTGGGTGCTGTTGTATTTGAGACTTTCTTTCAATGTACAGTTTTCTACCAGATCACAGCAAGAGTAAATTATATGTCAACCAATGATTTCATAACAAAGCTAATTTCCATTTGACGAAAGGAACAAAAGGTGGCAATGTAGTCAAGAACATCCTCTTATGCAGAGTGACGGACTCAAGTACAAAGCTTAGGAGGATCAATCCCAGAAACAGCTACGAGAGGCAGGCTGTGAATTTGAGGCTGCCTATGGTGACAGCTCCCTGAGAGGATGAGAAGGGCCAGGAAGAGGGTGACTGACATTTCTTTGTGTAAGTACTAATGGGAGAGTCAGCAAACTCAAACTCCATGGAAAATAAGAGTCCATGCCTGATATACACAAATACAGAAGAGGTTGTCACACATGTGGGATTTCAACAGTTCGAGAATGCAGGGCGCTTAGTTGAGAGAGATGCACAATAAACGTTAGCTGGCAAATAGTCCCTGTTTATTGAGTCAAGCCAATTGTGTTGTCTCTTAGTGTCCCATCAGGAGGCCCTGGAATCAGAAATTACCTGCCCAGCTGGGCATGGTGGCTTAAGCCTGTAATCCCACCATTTTGGGAGGCCGAGGTGAGCAGATTACTTGAGGTCAGGAGTTCAAGATCAGCCTGGCCAACATGGTGAAACCCCGTTCTACTAAAAATATAAAAATTAACTGGGCATGATGGCGGGGGCCTGTAATCCCAGCTACTCAGGAGGCTGAGGCACAACACAAGAATCACTTGAACCAGGGGGCAGAGGTTGCAGTGAGCCGAGATGGCACCACTCCACTCCAGCCTGGGTGACAGACCAAGACTCCATCTCAAAAAAAAAAAAAGAGGAAGAAGAAAAAAGGAAAGAAATTACCTGCCCGATATCTGGACAAAAAATTTGGAAAATAGGGAAACATTGCTTCTCGGACTTTTGCCTAAGATCAAGTGGAAAATAGGGAAACAAAGCAGCTTGTATAATTTTCCTTCTACATTTCATTCTATATAGATATATAGAACCTGCCTCCTGGGTTCACGCCATTCTCCTGCCTCAGCCTCCCGAGTAGCTGAGACTACAGGCGCCCGCCACAACGCCCAGCTAATTTTTTTTGTATTTTTAGTAGAGACGGGATTTCACTGTGTAAGCAGGATGGTCTTGATCTCCTGACCTCGTGATTCACCTGCCTCGGCCTCCCAAAGTGCTGGGATTACAGGCGTGAGCCACCGCGCCTGGCTCATTCTATATCTCTTATGGCAACCAAGGATGGAGAGTTGATTAGAAACTATTTTTGAAGGGAATATTAGCCTAAGAATTAAGTGTAGAAACAACCTATATTTTCTTGATTCTGGGCTTTTGCCTCTTCTATGACCCAAGTTATCCTTTTTCATTTTTACTGAAGTGTTTCCAAAAGGAGGTTTAGAAGCAGCTTAGCATATTTTAGAGTTTACATTGAAAATAATTGCATCTTTTCTTTTCGAGTTAACAATGCCATTAGATTGTTCTAGGAGCTTATAGCTTGCCCAAGGTTGTCATGAATCAACCAAATTGGCCTTTTAATTCCTAGCTTCTTCTTTCTCAGGTCCAACGAGATATATTTTACAATGAAGTAATCATCTTTTTTGAGGATATGTTTCTACTGAAATTTTAGATTATCTATATGATTATAATTGTTCAAAAACTCTTAAAGATACAGTTGGATAAGAGTAAAATCACATTTTGAAGATTTCCTTGGCGCAAAGTCGATCACCAGTAAATGTTTATTCAATGAAAGAAAATTAGAAAGGAGAGCAAGAGAAAACAAAGAAAATAAAGAAGAAAGAAGGAAAAGGGAGGGAAGGATAAAGGGAGGGAGAAAGGAATAGAGGGAAGGAGGGAAGAACTAAGGAAATGGGAATTACCTCCCTAAATTTAACTGTTTCTAATCACTGTTAAAGTCATTTTAAGTAGCTTTAGTACCAAAGCCTTGTTCACTACTTACCTGCAGCTATCCAAAAAGAAAGCACTGATTTTTTCCTGCGTGCCTTCCTTACTCACCTCCCTTCTTATCCTGTGCTCTTGATTATTATGTGTTGGGGTATGGCCAGAAGGCCATGCAAGTAAGGTTGCCAGATAAAATATAAGACACTGAGTTCAATTTGAATTTGTGATCAACAACAAGTACTTTTTCAATATAAGTTGGCCCCAAATATTACATGGGGCATATTTATACTAAAAAAGTATCTGCTGGGTTTTTTTTTTTTTTTTTTTTTTTTGAGACAGAGTCTTGCTATGTCACCAGGCTGGAGTGCAGTGGCGTGATCTCGGCTCACTCTGCCTCCTAGGTTCAAACGATTCTCCTGCCTCAGCCTCCCAAGTAGCTGGGATTACAGGCACATGTGACCATTCCCTGCTAATTTTTTGTACTCTTAGTAGAGACAGGGTTTCACCATGTTGGTCAGGCTGGTATTGAACTCCTGGCCTCAGGTAATCCACCCGCCATGGCCTCCCAAAGTGCTGGGATTACAGGCGTGAGCCACTGTGCCCAGCCTCTGCTGTTTATTGGAAAGTCAAACTGCACTGGGCTTCCTGTATTTTGACTTGCTGTCTGGCAGCTCTGCTTTCATGGCTTTGCACTTCTTGCAGCTGCAGTCAGGATCGCCCTTGAGATTCTCATCTGGAATTGTTGGGTGATCAGCAACCATCCCTCAGATTCTGAAGGGGCTCCCCACATCCCTGAGGCTCTGCAACCCTGGCAAAGTTTCTTCCAGTCTGCGGAAAGAACCTCTCCTTTCTACCACCCTGCTTTTCCTGCGGAATTTCCTGCCTTTTAAAATTAGCATTTGTACAAAAGTTGCATCTCATTAAAGTGCATAATGATACACATAAATCATCACGGCTGGACTTTTTTTTAATGCCGTGCTTTTTGTTTCTCCCCCCATAATCTGAATTGGAACACACAAATAAAGGTGTTTGGGCCTGTAAAGAAATATAGAGCATCTCCTTTCTGGTGTCTTTCCACTTGAAGGTGCCTAGCAGCTCTCTGCTCTACCCTGCAGCAGCCTCTGAGGAAGGTTTCCACATAGCCCAAAACACCCTTAGTTGCACAACCTCAAAATGAGAGGAGAGAGTATCATACTCAGAGGCCCCCATGCTCTTAACTCCCATGTGGAGGGCTGGGCCAGAGCCCGCAAGACAACCAGGCTCATCACTTTGCTGTCTTAGAGGGAAGGAATTATTGAGATATTTCATTGCTTTTTGCCAACTTAATGTCTACATAACCTACTCATTAAAAGTGACAAGATTGAAACCATCAATAATTTGGTAATATTTATTAATCAAGAACTACACGCACATGCACACCTGCATACTCACAGACATATAAACATCTGTATGACTTGCTTCGGAGATGATTCTTTCAATAGACAAAGAGATGATAACAACTTGGGGAGGCCACACAGCACCCCGCAGAGGGACACTAGGGTGTGGACGATATCCACAGAGTTACAGTCACAGGCATGTAGGGAATTCTTGACAATAAAAATTAAAGAACGTTAAACGAAATGGTTTAGTGATGATGTCTTTGCAAACGGTGATGCAGGAAAAGCAGTTATCCTTGAGCTCTATCATAGCAAGTCCCGAGTCAGCCTGGAGAGAATCAGAAAAGTAGATGGAGCCCATCTGAGATGCCTCTGGAGTCAATCCTCCCGAGTGAACTATTAACAAGAGAAGTGGTAGGAGGCAGAGAAGGAGGCTGTGCAGAAGAAAGAGCAGCACAACCTCCACAGGGAGGAACCAGGCTAGACCACAGCCCAGGGAGTGGGGACAGCATGGCTTCACTGCGCTTTGCCCCTCACCCCCCAGTCACACAGGATAGGTGGCCTTTGCTATAGTCACCAAAGTTAGGCTGGTTCAAGACAAACCAAGGTGCTAGAGGGAAGAGAGTGACACCCGTAGAGTGATCCCAGGCTTGGGAGGCCAACCCATGTCTACCTTTTGGATCTACTATTTCGTAGCACCTGATAGAATCTGCAGGCTGTTGGCATCCGTTTGGTCAGAGGAGCCAGGCTTCCGAACATAAGAATGATTTCGAGGAGAAAGAGCATCCAGAGAGAGAGAGACAGAAGCTGGTAAGCAGACGCTCTGTGGTTTCAAGCTGTTTGTCCTGGGACAAGTTGCTTAACTTGCAAAGCCTCGGATTCCTCACTTGCCAACAAGCTGATGAGGCTGACAACCTGCTTATTGGGAAGATTGAGTGAGGTCATGAAAGTAAAGCCCTTAGCTTAGTGCCTGGCTTCTAGGAAACTCTGAACAAAGGGGATTATGATTATGACTGTTACATAACCCAGCTAGGACAGAGCCCTTCGTTTTCCATCTCCATGCATGTAATTTAGTAGTCTATGGGAAACTATCAGAGGTAGAGGGTTGTGCAAGTTACACATTGATTCACTGAGTGAAAATGGGGCTGAAATCCAGCCAACCCACCTCTCTCCCAGAGTTTGTCATCTTCCCAGAGGGGCATCATTTTCTCAGTTTGCACAATGGCATTATGTGGGTTAGTGGAGGCCCTGGAATGAGGGCAGCCTTGACCACTGCATAATGCTTTTTTGGGAGAGGAATATGTTTTTTGCCCCCAACCCCAGCCAAGGTTCCCTAGAGTAAAGATGACTGTGAGTGCTTATCCTCTTCCTGGGTGCCTCTGCCTTTATCAGTCTCCCTGGCATGGCTCTGACCTCCCATTACATCCTCAGGATCACAAATACCCAGGTGACTACAATGGAGGTAATTCAAAGTGGTCAACCTTCAAGCAGAGGCTGTAACTTGGACAAATGTAGTTGTTCCCTTATGCCACATGACAGCAGGAACCCACCACAGACTGAGTTCAGAATGGAGGGCACTCCTTAAATCTGCCTCTCTTTTGCTTTCCCATGTTAGATTCTTTTTCTTTTCTTTTCTTTTTTATAGACAGTCTCACTGTGTCACCCAGGCTGGAGTGCACCCAGGCTGGAGCCTTGTGCCCAATCAAGGCTCACCGCAGCCTTGAACTCCTGGGCTCAAGCGATCCTCCTGTATCAGCCTCCTGAGTAGCTTGGATTACAGCACACCACCATGCCTGGCTAATTTTTTTAATTTTTGGTAGAGACAGAGGTCTCACTATATTGCCCAGACTGGTCTCAAACTCCTGGTCTGAAGCAGTCCTTCCATCTCAACCTCCTAAAGCCCTAAGATTACAGGCACGAACCACCGAGCCCAGGCAACTATATCCTTTTTTCTATAACCCTCTCCTTCAAGTCCCTGAGGCTGGTGGCTTCAGCTCCTCCCTCAGCAAATTCCACTCTTTCCTAAAAGAGCGGGGCGGGGGGGATTCTGAAGCTCACTCCAAAGTCCCCCTGAACCCCAGGCTTGATGCACATAATTCTCTCCCATTTCAGGCACTCTGTACTAGGAGAGGGAGAAGGGGAGGAAGAAGGGCTCTAGTCTCAGGAGTTGGAGCAAAGGTACCAATTCTACATCTGCCTCCTGACCAGCAAGTCTGGAGGCTGATTTTCTTACCAGTCTAAGAAGCAAGCACATGCCGCCAAGGCCTGCATTAATTCTCTCTGGAAGACAGCACAATCTAATTTCACAGTGGGGAAAGACTGCTTCTGTAATTCTTGTAGATGGGACCTTGCCCCTTGTGAAACAAAGACCCCAGCATTATTGGGCTAAGAAGCAGTTGACTCATTCCCAGAACTGGCTTCCACTCCGAGAGAGTGCATTAGCTGAAATGATTTTCTATCTATTTGCCATCCTGGCTGAGTGGCTCTGGGCTCATAAGAGATGATATGTTTTTAATTCCATAATATTCTTCCCAGTTGATGAGTTTTTAATTTTTTTAATCTAGCTTCTTCTGCTGCTGTGATTAACAACAGTCTGTTGCTCGTCTACAGTCTATATATTAAGATTGCCCAGAAAAAATTAAAATTATTCTTTGCCCAACGGTATTATAGCGATCACCCCAGGTAAGAGGTCTTAGGTTCCATTTGTAAAATAGAGCAGAAAACTACCTCCTTTCCATCTTTCACAACATCAGAACTCATGAGGGTGAGTAGATGGAGATTTAGGGGATCCTTAGAAGGCAATGGAAATGTAAAGAATTATGGTTATTAAGCTAAAACAGGCGTGAAGAGCATGCACTCCACTCATGTGATGTTATTAGTGACACAGCAGTAGGGCAGTGGCTGGGCCAATGTATGTGCTCATAGATGAATCAGGTCTGATTTTATAACCATTCTGCAGAGAGACCTGGAATGCAGTGTATGTTGGATGAAGAGAGGAAGCCTCCTCAGGGGTTAGAGGGTGTCACTGTGGTAGACTGCTACTTCAGGGATTCCAGTGAGCCCACATTCCAATAACCTTGTCTCTACAGAGCTTCCTCCCACCCAGACTGTCACTAGCTTTGGCCGATGGGCGTCAGGAAGCATATGAAAAGCCAAGCCTTGAGTTCACCTATTCTGCTGTAAGGAAGCCTGGGTGGTCATGTCGAGAAGCCTTTGTGGAGAAGCAGCCAAGCCTTTGGCCATGGCCCCACCTCAGCTCCCAGACAGTGGCTGCTGGCTCATACTGTGCCGGGGCCATGCGTCTCTGTCCTAGTACCCTAGTGGATATCACATGGGGCAGAACTGCCTGGTCAACTCGTACAGTCATGAGAAATGTAAGTGGTTGTTTTAGGGTGGGTCTTTTTTTTTTTTCTTTCTGAAACTATAGATTACTGAAGCACTCTTCTGATTCAATTGAATTGAATTAATTCAATTCAGTTACTATTTTTTGAGTGTTTACTTTGTGCAAAGCATGACTCTGGGAACTGCATGCCAACTCCCAGCAGAGGTGCCAGGCAACGGAGAACAGACAAAAATAGGGAAAGATGGAGGGCTCAGATGGAGTATTACCTAAGTCCCTGGCCCATCTAAAGGGGCAGATAAAATGACCAGCACAAGCCTCAAAGATTAAGATCTGCAGCTACAAATGGGCCATTTCCTGGACATCAAACCAGAAGTAGAAGCAGTTTTAAAGTGGGGGCAAAGCCCAAGGCAGGGTGTTAACACCAGAATTTAGGGATAGTTTTAAGGAAACTTGATGAGGCTGACAGGAGAGTCAGTCAAGATGCACACCCCTAGTGAGGCAATGTGAGCTCAGCATTGACCAGGACATCTGTGGAGCGTAAAGCTGCTCGGACTCAAGTTGTAGCTTCCTTTTGACCATTGCTGTGCTGGTGCAGCTGCCACTGGGCAATGTTCCAGGTGCCAGTGGGTGCAGCTTAGGGAGAAGTAGAAAAGTGTGGAGTGACCCCTCAACATTGAGGGAACTCAAGGCAGAAAGATGCTGAATTGTCCATCTTTCAAACGGGCATTAATTATACTGCTTAAGGATCTATAGGGAAACCCACGATATAAGAAGAGCTGGGTGTGGTCCCCATTCATTCATTTCAATCAATCAGCCTGTATTATTGGAAGCCCACTATATGCTGGGGACGGTTCTAGGCTCTGAGCATACAGTGGCAAAAAGAAGATGCATTCTCTTCTTCCCATAGACCTTACATTCTGTGGGAAAGGCAGATAATAAACTTTCAATCAAGCATCTAATGTCATGTCAGATAGTAAATGTGCTGTAGAGACAAATGAAGCAGGGTAAACAGGTAGAGGGTAACAAGGAACTATTTGAGGTTGGACAAAAGGCTTTTCCAAAGTGCTGACATTTGAGCAGAGTCAGCCATACAAATCTGAGGGGTGAGGGGTAGGAAGTAAGAAACAGTAATGCAAAGGCCCTCAGGACAGCATGACTTTGTGTGTCCTTGAAGCATAGCAAAGAGGCCAGAGTGGATGGTGTGGAGTGGGCAAGAAGATGACATGTAGGACCGGGCGCAGTAGCTCACGCCTATAATCCCAGCACTTCGGGAGGCCGAGGCGGGCGGATCACGAGGTCAGGAGATTGAGACCATCCTGGCTAACACGGTGAAACCCTGTCTCTACTAAAAATACAAAAAATTAGTTGGGTGTGATGGGCACCTGTAGTCCCAGCTACATGCTTAGATGTAAGATTCTGGAACTCTAGAAAGGTCTTTGCCAGAGAAATAACTTTGACATTCCTGCGTGAATAGATGGTATTTACAGCTATGATGAAGAAAAAGGATTTAGAGTGTAGAAAGAAAAGAGAAACAGACCTACGACTGTGATATTCCCAGGTCAGGAAGATGAGAAGGAACCTGCAAAGGGTCTGAGAAGTAGCTACCAGTGAGGTGGGAGGAGAACCAAGATCAAGCAGCCTCCCCGGACTAAAGTTGAGAGAAGTGGGTGGTTGCTGTGTTCAGACGCAGAGAAAAACAGGATTGGAAAACGTGGAGGTCATTGGCAATTTTGATACAAGGGTTTCATTGAAGTGATGGGTGTGGAAGTCTGGCTGGAGTGGGTTCAGGGGAAAAGTGAACTTAAACTATCAGAGAGAGCAGAGAAATGAACCAATAGCTGGAGTATGGACACAATTTTACTTAAGAGGGAAGATATTTCAGGAAATTTGCATAATAGGAATAATCTATCAGAGAAGAAGCAATGACCAAGAAACAAGAAGAGAAACTTAGGGAACAAATGGAGGAGTTGTCTTTTTAGGTAAAAGCATTTAACACCATTCACTCAAGCAACTTAACCTCCTCGTGCCTCAGTTTCCTTACCTGAGAAGTAGAAATGATCATTGTATCTATCACACACGATTGTGATGAGGATTAAGTGTATTAATGCATATAAAACACTTACAACTGTATGTGGACTAGGAAGCAATCAATAAATGTTAGCTCTTTTTCTTCTTATTGTCATCCATTGTAACAATACAATGAAGGGAAGACACATATCCTATGGAACCACAGGATACACGTGGATTTGGTGATGAGTGGATGAGAACATTTTCTCCCATGAGCTTCTACTTTCCTAATGTTAAAGCAAGATCACCACGGAGAGGAGGGGTGGCAAGGAAAGGAGAGTGTAGTAGGATCTCGAAGCACGATGAGGACCTCCTGGGGCTCTGTTTTCGTAATGTTAAAGCAAGATCCATCAGCACATCCTTGTGTTTTTTTGCAACTATAGTCAGCTGCTCAGATGCAGGGGTTGGGGAAGTGGAGAGGCAGAATTAACTACATTTGGGGTTTTGACTAGTGAGGGTGACAGGGGAAGAGAAATTATAATAATGGGCCATGAAATCTAAACTAGATGGGAGGGAAGTGAGGATATTAGGAGAGGTCTGGACAGACAGTGGTCTGAAGGACCAAAGGATCAGAGGTCCCAGCAGAGCAAAGAATTTTTGGAGTGAGAACCTAGGGCAGGTGAGCCCAAAAGTAAGAGAGGCTCTGGTTAGAGAATGAAATGTTGGAATCAAGGTTTTAGAGCTGATCTGGTTTGAATAATGACAAGACAGACTATGACCATGAGATGGAAGGCTGGGATGGGGGCAGAATTAAGGAGGGGAAAGATCTGAGGGGCTCGGGGTTCAGGATGCTTGTCAATGTGAATGTTGATGTTGCCAAGAAGCAGGCAGGAATTGAGGGAGAGAGAAGGCAGTGGGATAGGTATAAGATCATTAACGCATTAGGGTGCATGGCTGCAAGTTGAATGACTGAAAAGAGGAGGAGTAGTGGCAGACAGCATAATCAGATGGCATTTTCTTCCAGGATCTGGGCTGTTTCCTGTTTTGTTTTGTTTGCTTTTGTTTTCTGGTGGAGAGAAGAAGTGGTCTGCAAGGAACAATGAGGAGCAAAGAAGGCACTTGCGCCACTCCAGGTCCAAGTGCATGGAGTATAGGAGAAACAAAGCAAGCCACAGCTTAAGAGGGCTGCAGGGGGTGCTGGGCGCGGTGGCTCACGCCTGTAATCCCAACACTTTGGGAGGCCAAGACGGGCGGATCACGAGGTCAGCAGATCGAGACCATCCTGGCTAACACGATGAAACCCCGTCTCTACTAAAAAAAATACAAAAATTAGCGGGGCGCGGTGGGGGGCGCCTGTAGTCCTAGCTACACGGGAGGCTGAGGCAGGAGAATGGCGTAAACCCGGGAGGCGGAGCTTGCAGTGAGCCGAGATCCCGCCACTGAACTCCAGCCTGGGTGACAGAGCGAGACTCCGCAAAAAAAAAAAAAAAAAAAAAAAAAAGAGGGCTGCAGGGAAAGCAGAGTCCTCTGGGGGCGCTGTGTTTCAGTTGCAGCAAGAAACAGGAGAGAGATGCGATGCAGTATTGTTAACTATAGATGCCCTGCTGGGGCAACAGAACGCCAGAACTTGTTCCTCTTATCTCACTGGAACTTTGTACCCATTAACAAATCCCTCCTCATCCTTCCTTTTAATGTTCTCATCATAAGAAAATGATACATGTTTAAGGTGATGAATATGCTGAATACTCTGATTTGATCATTACACAATTTATACATGTATGGAAAATGGCACTATACTCCATAGTATAATTATTATGTGCCAATTAAAAACAACATAAAGCCTAAAATAGGAGAAAGCAACGGGAGAGAGCTTTTATTGAAGCAGTTAAGAATATAGAGGATTTAGGCCAGGCGCAGTGGCTCACGCTTGTATTCCCAGCACTTTGGGAGGCTGAGGCGGGCAGATCATGAGGTCAGGAGATCGAGACCATCCTGACTAACACAGTGAAACCCTGTCTCTACTAAAAATATAGAAAAAAAAATTTGGCTGGGCCTGGTGGTGGGCATATGTAGTCCCAGCTACTCGGGAGAATGGCGTGAATTCGGGAGGTGGAGCTTGCAGTGAGCCAAGATTTCACCACTGCACTCCAGCCTGGGCAACAGAGAGAGACTCCATCTCAAAAAAAATAATAAATAAAAGGATAGAGAGGATTTAAACTGATAACAAACCAATGCTTTTATAGAGCTCAGCGCAGAGGTTTAGAGGATTGAAGAGGGCTGGGAACTTGGGTCAGATTAAGGGATGTGCAAAGAAGCCATATGGAGACAAAAGTCTAAGTATTGGTGGAAGACCCTGGAGGCTTGGACTTTGGGTGGGAAATGAGGTTAACAGGGACATAGGACAATAGGGGAAAGGTGCAGCTGGTTTCTTAGGGAGGGAATAGGAAAGTCCTCTGGAGCCTGCCATTTGCCTATTTAAAGCACCCAACAAGATACCCTGCAAATCTGCCCACGCATCCTGGAGCTCAAGCATACAAGTATCAGCTGCAATTACCAGGTGACCAGGGGAAGAACCAAACAGAGCCAAAGATAATCACTGGAGACAAGAGAGTTTGAAGTGAAGTGTGGGTTGACAGAAGCTGAAATCAAATTATCACTCAGGTAGGTGGTACAACACCTTGTGACTGAATGTTCACTTAGTCCATTCATTTTGGGCAGTCAGACGCTGGGCACAAAAGTACTGGCTGATGTCAGTTGGAAGTCCAGGAGACAGGAGAATTCTCTGATGAAGAGCGCTGTTAAACTGACTGTGGCTGAGTCCCCTCCTACTCATTCATTCATTCAACAATCACAGACAAAATGAGCCATCTTTGTTAACGCCCTCTTTGGAATTAAGTTTGCACAATGATCTTGTAATGGGCAGAGCATTCATTAAAGTTTACGGCAGTTACATCCCAGGATGTAACAGTGAGTTCTGTCAGAAGTAGAGTATAAAGGAAAGTTACTAGTGGAAACTAGGCATTAGGGCCAAAGCCTTCTACATTTCCCTAGTCTTCAGTTCCTGATCGGGCATAACATACATCCCTATTAAGGCTGGAGAGAGATTCTAATTGCCAGGATTCTGCACCAAAATGCCAGTTTGGAGACAAGCTGCCCCCAGATTGTGTAGAACTGACAAGCTGCATTGCCATTTGGGAACCCAAGGTGCCAGATCCTTCCCTGGAGCTCCCTGGACTCTGGGGACAAGGGAGGATGACTATTTCCAGGGGCTCCCACATGGCTGGTCAGGAAGGGCTTCTAATGACCAACCAGGCTTTGACTCTCAGGCTTTAGGACACATGGAGCTGCACCTCCAGGTGAAAACATCATTCCAGGTCCTCGGTCCAGGCTGTGATAGTTGGATGCTGCAGATGGAGCCCTTCCCAGATGGAGAAAACAAGTTTATCCAGTAAAAAAAAAAAAAAAGTGGGAAAGTTTAGGGTGTGTTGGAAGAAAGGCAGGGAGTATAGTTATGTAGCCCACTAGGTCTATGAAGGACGATGTAAGTCTGAATTTGATTCCAACAGCTTGGACCATGTGGCATATCTATTTGTAATTATTACACTCTGATTTTCTTCCTGGTGTGAGAGGAGTCCAGGTAGGCACTGGGAGGAAAAGTGTTGAGTTGCTTCAGTTTCAGCTGTGAAGTTAATTTTCAGGTCCACTGAACAGATCTCACAACAGTGCAGTTTTTTCGGTAGTGCGGTGTGCTTGGAACTGACCTAGATCACCCTTGGTGCCATATCCACACCAATTCTGAACCAGAGCAGAATGGGATCCCTCTTTTTATCCATGGTGAGGTCTGAATGGCAGTAGGTTCTTGGCTTTTTTTCAGAGCCAGGATGACATAAATGGAACTATCATTAGATGGGGAGAGAAATGGCAGAGAATGTAGAAATGTAAGGAAAGGCAAATGGAGAAGAAGTAAGTGACTCTAAAGGTTTTCAAGCTATTTTTAGCAGCAGAACTCTTTTTCCCCAGTGAAATCTTAGGCAGAAGCTCTCTTAGTACATCTGCATTGCTATGAAGGAATACCTGAGGCTGGGTAATTTATAAAGAAAAGAGGTTTGTTTGGCTTGTGGTTCTGCATGCTGTACAGGTAGCACGGTGCCAGCATCCACTTCCGGGGAGGGCTTCAGGCTGCTTCCACTCATGGTGGAAAGCAAAGGGGAGGCGGCATGTGCAGAGATCACATGATGACAGAGAGAGGAAGTGAGAGAGAAGTAGGCGGAAGGTGCCAGGCTCTTTTTAACAAGCAGCTCTCATGGGAACTAATAGAGCGAGAACTCACTCATGACCTTGGGGATGGTACCAAGTCATTCAGGAGACATCTGCCCCTGTGGACCCAAACATTTCCCACCAGGCCCCACTTCCAACATGGGGGATCAAATTTCAACATGATCCTTGGAGGAGACAAGTATCCAGACTATATTAGGAACCCAGTACTGGGTGGATGAAGACAGTAGCTCTGCCTCCTCCCCTAGCCCAGTAAACCCCTACTGTCACTCAGGCAGCAGCCTCAGAGGGGTCTCAGTCCACCCATAGCATTGTCAATACCCCACTAATTTTCCCTTTAGTGAACAGAGGAAAACTTTTAGAATTTTAAGCTTTAAAATCCTATGATTTATTCATCCTTAAACAGAAAGGAAATTCTGACACATGTCATACCATGAGTGAACCTTGAGGACATTATGTGAAGTGAAATAAGCCAGTCATAAAAAGGCAAATCCTGTATGATTCTACTAGTATGAGGTCTAGAGTAGTCAGGTTCATAGAGACAGAAAGTAAAATGGTGGTCTGTGGGGGGGGGAATGGGGAGTTGGTGTTAAATGGGTGTGAGTTTCTGTTTGGGATGATGAATGAGTTCTGGAGATGGATGGTGCGGATGGTCGCACCACAATGTGAATGTACTTAATGCCACTGAACTGTACACAAAAAAAATAATGAATGTGGTAAATTCTATGGCATGTATATTTTCCCATCATAGAATAAGGCAAAATTCTATAATTAAGAGCTGGTGAAAAATACACGGGAGAAACAGCCACAGTATCACTTGAGGTTTTCCTTCCAGTGACATTTTCAAAACTGAAACCGACATCCCAGGCAATCATCTTTTTGCTGAAGAAGACCAGCCTCCTCTAAAGCTTCCAGAATAGCCTGGTTGAAAACAGAAACAGAGAAAACTCTAAGTACCATGTGTGAAGAGACCCGTGAACACCACAGTTCATCCGTTTGTTCTCTGTATCCTGCCTTGGTGGCTCCTCCTCCTGAACCGAGCCATACCCAGACTCAACAAGTTGCCCATTTACTGATCCCTGGGATTAACCTCCATGTTGTCATCTTAACTTGGCTTCAAGACACTTTCAAAACAGGTAGGAAGAAAGTGACTGAAGTGGGGGGTGTATGAGAAATACATGCTTGAGTTGCTGAAAAAACACTACCTGAGAGCAGACTTAACATGCAACTGTCTTATTAGGCATTCTCCTACCAGGATGCAGGAAAGAGCAAAGGGAAAGATGGGGAGCCACTAGCAGGATGCACTACCAACCAACCTCTACTGACTGCTTGGTCATACAGGGGAGGCTATAAGACTAAATATGTCTCAGAGCAATGGGTCCAAAAGACGGAAAGAGGGGAACAATTCATCCTTTGGCTCTTGTTTCCTGTTGGTCATAAATTGTTCTGCAGAGCGTCCCCCACACTTTAGGTTGAGTCTTGTGGGTCATGCAACATCTCATGTCTCAGTATCAACTGGGAAGGAGACACAGGGCATAGGCTCCAGGCACGAGTGAGCCACCGTGGGACTGTGCTGACTGGAGTTGGTCACAGCCTGTGCAGAGCTGGTCACCACATGGTGACTGTCCAGAAAGAAGCCAAAGACACAATTTAGCAACCGAGTTACTTTTCCCCAGTGAAATCTTAGGCAGAAGCGGTCTTAGTACCTTTACATGGCTATGAAGGAATATCTAAGGCTGGGTAACTTATAAAGAAAAGAAGTTTGTTTGACTCACGGTTCTGCAGGTAGAAGACACCAGAGATAGGTGAAACCAAGGCATCCGAAGTGACATGGGAAAGGTGTGTGGTACACACTGGGAAAGAATTGACTGCAGAAAGAGCAAGTTCACACTCAAAGAAGTTCCAGGCCCCAAACTGCCATGAAGATCAGAGGAGGGAGAGGTCAATTAGGCCTGGATCATGATGAGGGAAGGTTTCCAGAAGAGGAAAGAGAAGGTGTCCAGCCTGCATTGTGTGCCAGACACTTATTACAGATGTCAAGGGATTTGAAGTAGGCCCCAAAGCATGAAGAGAGTTTTGGCAGATTGTCCTCTTTATTAAACCAAACGTGCATGTAATTTTGTTGTCAGTATTGATTTGTTTTGTGAAAGCCTTTTTTTTCATAAAATATAAGCCACAGTAAAACTCAGCTGAGCCTAGATTGACTTCTCAGGTATTCCAATGTAGTGAAATCTGAATTACATATGAACATGGTGCTCGGTCATCAGGATGCAGGGAAGCCCAGGGGCCCAGGAGGTTGATGGCGGTGACTGAGCCAGGTGGAGCTGGGCTAGCAAGGAATCACCTGGGAGGCAAATGCTGAGCTGTGTCCAAATAGGGAAGGATGGGGATTGGCAGGGAGAGGCTTGGGGAACAGCCATTTGACATGGAGAAAATGACCCTGAAAAGAGGTGATGCTACAAATCCTCCTCTGCCGAGGGAAACTAATCATTTTCCCTTAAAAATGACTCTTCAGGGAATCTTCAGGTAGAGTGATTGGTAAGCTAGAAACCAGATGAATAACAACATTTCAGGCCAAGCAACTTTATTTTAGCGTCATGCTTGTCCTCTTTAGCACCCAACATGCCTGTCAATGGCTCCCAGCCCCTCTTTCTCCAGCTCAGGGAGAGACTCCAGGGAGCTTATGAGCTAGAAGCAAACCAAATTGACTAGCCATTTGAGTTTCTCAAAGAAACTCTAAGCCTAAACCCAGGCCAGATCCGTTCCACAGAACACTAAGGGAATTAGGCACACCAGCATTATGTATGTACAGTCCTTAGTGACAAGTGAGACTCCAGGGTCCTGGGGAACCAGCCACGTCTAGGCCCAAGAGAGTGAGAGGAGCAACCACTGAGTTTGTCTCTGGACAAAGTTGTGAAGAAGGCAGGGCTCATTCTAGTGATCTCTTGACCACTTTGCTCCTCCTGGCCTGACCAACCACCCCTATATAGCGGGGACTTTTATGTTTTTAGCACTGAAAGTTCTGCATTCAAGGAACCCCTCAGATCCAGAAAAACCAGGACAGTTGTCCACCCTACCTCCTCCTGAATTCCAGAAGCCTCCTTCTGTGAGCTCAGAAACGCGCCCTCCCCAGGTGTCTTGGGGCCCCTGCCTGGCAGGGCTTTTGCCCTGGACATTTCTACAATGCCCACCTCTATCAAAACACACCTGTCTTCTATGCCATTTAAAAAAGATGCCCCCAAATCCAATAAAAATATGGTTCAAAAACCCTAATACCAACAAGGCTGAGGAAGTCATAATAATATAAATGGGTAGAGTGGTCAAAGTTGTTTCATAAAAGCACCTTACATTGTGTTCTTTCGACATTCTCTGTTTGCATTTTAAGCTTGTATGACTGCTTGTCACTTCCTACAAGGTGATGTCTTCCTCATCTTCAGTGCAATAAACAGTGCATATGCAGGGACAGAGAGTGGACGCATGAGCTCCACGTTGGGGAGATGGCAGAGAGGAGTAGGAACTACCCCAGCAGAGAATTCCATTCTGTGGAAAGGAGTTCCTGCAGCCCAGTGCCTGCCATTGTTGCATGTAGGAGCACGCACCCAGGGTGACCAGATTTGCTGATTCTTTGAGGTCAGGTGGAATTTGAAAATGTTATGTGAAATCCGCTTTATGTGGTAATGCACAATTGAATATATATATTTTTAAAAATATACAATGTGGCTCAACTCTGTGGGGGAAAACCAAAAAATGTCCATGGGTCATACTTAGGCCACAGGCTGCCCGTTTGTACCATGTGGATTAAACTCCACAGCAATTATTAAAATTTTCCTCTCTCCCCAATCCCTAAATTGTGATACTGACATCTTGACATTTTAAGTCCTGTCTACAGACACCTGCTGGTTTTCAGAAAGGGTCCCCACAGCAATCCTGAGGAGGCAAAGCTGCAGCCCTCATGCTCCCTCGGGCTCTCCCCACATTGCTGCTCCCCACATTCTGCCAGGCATGGTCCGGCTCATGCCTACATCCCTGGAGCAAGCCTCCCCTTTCATCCCCCCAGTCCTTCAACAGCTGTCAAAGGAACAAAAGAATGAGCAACGAGCCAACCACCTTGTCAGGCGGGAGATGCTGTCACTAACCATCCCATCTCACCGTCTCCTAATGATTCTCAAGAGCCATGCCATGGAGTGGGGCCCAGCCTACTTGAGATGAGACCCATCCTTCTCTTACTGAACAGGCGGCAGCATGCTTCTGGGGTAATGGCCCAGAGAGCTGCCTCAACAGGCATGAGCAGAGACACTATTTGAGGACACAGCTATTAATGTAGGGTGGGGAGGCAGTCTTATTTGCATATTTAAAAATTTTGGCTTAAGCTAGGAAAAGATGAAGGGGGTGAAAAGAAAACTCTGCACTTAAATACAGTCAAAAGAATTCCTCATTGAAATGATCTACAGTTAATGAAGAAGGTGCTATGTCCTCTAGCAAAAATAGTAGTAATAATACTAATAAAATCTCAGTTTGGGATTGCTCAACTAATGGGCCAACGTGATAGGCTAAACACCTGCAGATGCTTTGTAAAAATAATAATTAAAAACTCATTTCAAAGATATTATCATAATAGAAAGGATTATCTTATTAGGCTGTGTTGACTGGGATCTGTGTTTTATTAGTGGGAGCCAATAGTTACATCATGATATTTAATGAGTTAGATGTGAGAAGCAGGGATCCGCTCCCTGTGGTTGTTAATCCATTCCTATATCTGCACATCACTTTTGTTCTTAAGAGGCTAAAACCTTCTGCCAACATTATCATAGTGGTCTGGAAAAGAGGACCCTGTTGTGTGGTCAGCCGTCTTGGAAGACAGAGCCCTTCCCTTACGTATCTAGAGAGACAAAGCACAGAGACTCTTATTCCAGTGGCAAGCTCTGGCAGGCACAGAGAGCAGCCTAGGTATCTTCTTGGAGGTTCACAGTCCACTCAGTCCTGCAGGCTGCCATTCTAGGAGGAGTGGCCCGCTTATTCCCGAAAGTAGACTGGGCGACTGCCCATCATTTTGTCACATGTCCCCTTCAATTTAGGCTTCCTTCGTCAATCCCATTGAACACATCAGCTTCTCTCCATAGAAGTTATTACACAAAATTCATTCCTGACAAACTTGATCCTCTCTTGGTATTTTTTAAATGCTATATAATTCTCTCACTTGCAAACAGCCTAATGTATCTGTCATATCTGTGACAGGTGATGGCCTGAGGGGATCAAATATTCCAAGATCTATTGAAGTCAGTGAATGTTTCTGCATGAATAGTTTTGCATTTTAAGCCACAATAACTGGAAAATTGAGCAACTGATAAATTGGACATCAGATGAATAACAATATATTGGGTCAAGCAACCCCAATTTTATGTTGGTTTCCCTCACGACAACCCAGTTTGAGAACAAACCAGGAAGGTCTTGGGCTCTGCTTTAATCTGGAGTAGGTCTTGAAAATGAACTTGGCTTTATTTCTGGTCTAGTATGCAGGCTCAAGTGTGCATGTGTATATACACCACACACACCCCCCAGACATGACACATATACACGAACAGCATACTCATACCATACAACACATACATCACATACAAACACAACACACCCACCATACACACAAACAAAAACAAGCACGCACACCACATGCATGGACTAAAACTGCTGTCCACAGGGAGGAACTGCTTGCTGTCTTTCTAGGAAAGGCATATGTCCTCTTTTAAGGCATTTCAATTGGTTAAAGTCCACCCAAGATAATCTCCCTAATTTAAAGTCAACTGATTAAGGACTTTATTTATATCTGCAAAGTCCCTTCACAGAAACACCTAGGAGAAAGTGTGCGCATGCTGCAGAACACCTGCGGCTTCCCTTCCAACTTTTATGAGAGAGTATCTGGTATAGCCCACCCCTCCCACATACTGGGAAATTCTGGGGAATTAGCTTAGCCGAATTGACAAACCACAAAGCCATCATAACAGCATAACACACACACACACACACACACACACACCCCAACACACACACACACCCCCCACATACAACAAAACAAGAAATAGCACAAGCAATGGGGCAACCAAATAAATGGAGCCTCGCACACCCCACACAATGAAATAAGAAATAGCACAGGCAATGGGACAACCAAATAAATGGAGCCTAGAATAGATGAATATGTATGTGCACACATGTGCATTTGTGATCTAGTTTCCTCTGGCCCTTGATGGACCAGTGGTCCCCTCAGTCTATGACTGAGAAGAAGGACAGAAAGAAGTACTGCTGTTCTGGCCAGTCTCAAAAGACAAAAGATGCCCCCTGAATTCCAGCTTGACCATACGAGATCCTTGCTTATAGGTAGCAGATGGTTGTCATTTTGTACAACAACAATCAATAAAATATATAGTCAACTATATTGAAAATGTCCCCAGTGGCCCCACTGGGCATGGTCTGACCAACCAAGCATGAATTTTCAAGAAAACTGAGTCTCTTTTTGATTAGAGCATGTTCACTTTGGGCCAAGGGCAGTGGCTCACGCCCATAATCCCAGCACTTTGGGAGGCCGAGGCAGGTGGATCATGAGGTCAGGAGTTCAAGACCAGCCTGGCCAAGATAGTGAAACCCCGTCTCTACTAAAAATACAAAAATTAGCCTGATGTGGTGGCAGGCGCCTGTAATCCCAGCTACTCGGGAGGCTGAGGCAGAGAATTAGTTGAACCCGGGAGGCGGAGATTGCAGTAAGCTGAGATCGCGCCACAGCACTCCAGTCTGGGCAACAGACACTCTGTCTCAAAAATAAAAAATAAAAATAAAAATAAAACACCCCGTCTCTACTAAAAAAAATACAAAAAAATTAGCCAGGAGTGGTGGCAGGCACCTGTATGCCCAGCTACTCGGGAGGCTGAGGCAGGAGAATGGCGTGAACCCAGGAGGTGCAGCTTGCAGTGAGCCGAGATCGCGCCACTGTACTCCAGCTTGGGCAACAGAGTGAGACTCCGTCTCAAAAAAAAAAAGAAAAAAGAAAAAGACCATGTTCACCTTGATTTTTCTGTCAGGCCAGGGTTGGACTGTTTTTCTTCTATTAATAGGGCTCTGCTGTTGATACCAACGGTTGTTGAAACTCAGCTCATGCTGAAACTCACATCTAAAGACCAACACTGACTTTCAGGTATTTCATAGTGCATGGCTCCTATTGCATGATTGAACACCACTGCATTCTTTGAATGAGTAACTCTATCAGGTCATGGATCTCAAATAAAACAGCCAAAAAAGGTGAGGGGTAGGGGAAAGAAACCATGTCTTCTTGGGATAATTACTTCTTTGCATGCATTGAGTATTCTTAGTGAGAAAGTGTGGTGGGCATTACTGCTCTGCCTACTCTCGAGTTTTTGAAGCTCACCCTAACCTAATTAAGTGTCTGTTTGCCCTTAGGCCTGGCACATTCACTAGATGAGGCAACAGCTGCAACACTGCCAAAAGCTACAGGAAGGGCGAAATATTTGCTGGTTGCTGCTATTTTCAGCCTTGCCAGAATCAACAATGATGGTCTTAGGCATTATCAGCTCATTTAAAAAATGTATCCTGAGAGATGCTGGTATGCTCCTCCTGAGAAGCACACATCAATTCTCATGGCTCCAAAGCAGTGGGATGGGCTTGTTAAAGAGTTCCAGTGGGAGAAGGTGTTGGAAACTGATCTATTCCAACTCAGTTAAACAGGGAGGTGTGGAGAGGGTTCATGTTTGGTCCTAGTTGGGTAAAGTACACAAAAACAATGCCCTCGGCCTTCAGTGTACACTGGTGCTACCTGTAGGAATTCATTTAAATGCAGGTTTCTGGGGCACACCCAGAGATTTTGACTTAAGTTTTGGGGGATATAGGAATATACTTCTTTTTTTTGAGACAGATTCTCACTCTATTGCCAACCTCCACCTCCCAGATTCAAGTGATTCTCCTGCCTCAGTCTCCCAAGTAGCTGGGACTACAGGCGTGCACCAGCTATTTTTTGTATTTTTAGTAGAGATGGGGTTTCTCCATGTTGTCCAGGATGGTCTTGATCTCTTGACCTCAGGATCCACCTGCCTTGGCCTCCCAAAATGCTGGGATTACAGGCGTGAGCCTCTGCGTCCAGCCAGAATATACATTTTTGTGAGTATTTTACAATGTGATTCCAATGAAGGTGGTTTTAAGAGGCACTAGTGTAAAGAAGAGATTTAGAATCTTGAACAGAATCTTGAAAAGCTGTTTTAATTTTATATATAGTTTTAAAATTTAGCAAGGGGGGCAGGACCCATGGAAGCAAGCTATAAAATCTCATTGAAAAACACAAAACCAGAGCCAAGATGAACTGGGAGATTTACCTTGTGCCCAATGGGAGAACTTACCATTGAAAAACAATCTCCCTTAGTGAACTTGTATTTTCAACGTAATCTCAATCAGAATGCCAATGCATTTGGTGTTTTCTGGAACGAGTTTGGAGGGGTGGGGAACATACCTTACCAGATAAAACTATAATAACCCTAATCAAAATAGTAAGGGGTTGACAAAGAAATGGATGATTAGATCAGTAAACTAGAACAGAAAGACAAGGAAGAATACCAAGAATATATAATCAATGTGACATTATTTTTAGTGAGAAAAAAGGTGTTTAATTGTTTATCTGTCAGGAATAAAATATAGTAGATTTCAATTTCACTCCATGTGCAAAAACAAACCTAAGATAAATGAAAGATCTAAATGCAGCAATCAACCAATGAAAGAATCAGAAAATGTAGGCAAATATTTGTACAACCCTGGGATGAATAAAACATTCTTACACATGACAGGAAATTCAAGATTTATAAAGAAAATATAGGACATATATAATTATATGAATTTAAAATATTCTGTATAATGAAAGATATCATAGATAAAGCCAAAAATCAAATAGTAGGAAACATTATTGAACACACATATGGCAACCAAAAAGTTAATATTCTTCATAGTCAAAGCCTTCTAAATATTGATGCAAAAAAGACAAATAATGCAATAAAAAATGGGCAAACTTTAAAAAACTACTAGGTAAAATTTAAAATTTGTAATAATGTCTGTCACTGTTAAGGTTGTGGAAAAATTAGTACCTGCTTACATCGGTGAAGGAGGTACAAACTTTGGCTCCTTGGCAGTATTTGTGTATGTTACAGAAATAAGAGTGACAAAAGACAAAAGGAAAATAGCTAGATGCTTATTGCAACTTTATATATTGAGTTTCAGGAAAGAAAGAGGGAGTAGGGAGACAGGGAAGAAAGTGAGAACTACAGATACAATCTTAAGCCCCCCAACCAACAGGACAGACCCTCTATTGGCCAAGGGGACCCTAGAAAAACCTTAAAAACATGATAGGGTGGGTGGGAGGTCAGACACACCTCATTAAGTACCTTTCTTTTAGCAGTTTAGCCACAACTGACCGGCATTAATGTTAAAATAGAGATCACAGGACTTACAGAATGAACTCTCTGTGGCATACCTTCCTGTCTCACCTTTCCTCCTTCACAGTGCTTGCTCATGGCCTCTGCCGGAGGCTACACTTCCCAGCCTGTCAGGATGGCCACCCTAGAGGCTCTAAGCCTTTATAAGAAATAAAATCCCCTTTCTAAATATATAAATTGTGTGATTTTTTAGTTGACAGAAGGAATAAGAAAAAGGAGGGAAGGTAAAATGTACATACACACACACAAGGAAAGAAAAAGAAAAAGAAACAACTGGAATATTCCTCAAGAAGAAAATGGTTGAGTTAATTATGTTACATCCAAATAATGGCTGTTGTGCGGCTTCTGAAAATAGATCTGCATACATTAACCAAGAGGAATATCCATGATACATATTTATTGAAAAAAGAACACTTCCATATTGCGCATGTGGAATACATTATGCTTTGGGCAAAAGAGGCAGAAAAAGAGAGAGAGAGGGGAGGGAGGAAAAGGAACAGAGGGAGATTTGTATACATTCCATTGGGAAAGGATGAAATTGAAGGGGAAACAGGTGAGATTAATAACTTTTGACTTGGTTAACTTTAGATGATAGGCCCCATGTATTAAGATACTTTTGTCAAATTATAACATGGTTAAACAAGGCTGACCAGGATAGAGAGGGGCCTGAAAGCCATGGTGCCTTCTCCATAGATGTGTGAGAATGGAGAGAGAGAGAGAATACAAAGAAAACACATAATAAACACTCAATCTTATATAGGCTTCAAGTAACTACAAGTTTTGCCTGGAGAAGAGGTGATAATTCGAGCTTCAAACATGAGAAGAGACAGTATTAGAGTCTGTCCTCTGTCAATATTGAGTGGTGGCTGCTGGAAAGTAGGTTGCAGGTGGAAAAAAGAGAGGATTCCCAAACCCATGGAGAGGCCCTACCATGTGCCTCAGTCACCCTAACAGTCTTCCTCCGGGCTGTAGCCTGGGAGGTAGGTCCAGCCTGCTTCTAGAGCTCCTTCCAAGTCAAGTGTCACATTCAGGGTACAAGTCAAAATTAGTTGGCCAATTGGAAAATGGATCAAAGATTCCTCCCATACTTACTCATTCCGCTTGTAGTCAATCAGGGTCAAGAAAGGAGAATTAGAAGGATTCATCAGTGATTTCATGGCAAGATTTTGTGACACTTCGAATGGCAATTTTTACTGATGGTGACCTAGTTAGCACATACTGTACGATGGTGGATGGCAAAACCTCAATCTTACATGCATCGGTTTTATTATCAAAAGTCCAAAAGAATTTTGTTAATTGGGGGAGTTTGCCACCAAAAGGCTCATGAAAACGTAGCCTTAGAAAGAGTCTGGGGGGTGTTTATCTCCCACAATAGGAAAGCACTAGAGAAACAGTGTGGTTACAGGTGGCTGACATGTGTCTGTGTCGCATGGATCTGCCTTATCTTCTCTAGAAGCTGGAAAACATAACACAATGAGGTAGAGTGGGAAGAGTGGCAATTTTTAGGATCAGTTCAAGCGCTGGCTCTGCAATAGGTTAGTGAGACACAATGAGTGAGTTGTCTACCTCTCCAAGCCTCAGTTTCCTTATCTGCAAAACAGGAGCGATGCTAGATTACAAAGAAAAAAGGATACAATAAACACATCCAATTCCTAGGCCATAAATAGGCACTTACTAACATTAGTTTCTTCCTACTCTCTTTTTTGATAGTGCGTTTCTGCCCACCACTATTTTCTCAGCAAATGAAAGTGGAAGATTGCAATTGCTCTGTCTGACCCCAATCTACTCTTTCCTGCGTGCTTCTTGTTGTCCTTGAGTGAGCCAGGCTTCTTCAGGGAAGCAGTGATGCGGTGCAGAAGGAACACATGCGTGCATTGCTGATGTACATTCTGTGGGAGAGACAGACGTGAGGCTATCTTTGGATTTCCATGGCTTTTATAATTGGGGTAGTCATACATCATTTACACTCACATAAAGATCCTGTTTTTAGTTTAGAAAGGGTTGTTTTAACATTTTTTTTTCCATCGTTACACAAGTAAAGCATATTTTTGGTTGAAAAATTTTAAACTACCAAAAAGCTGATAGGAGGAAATGAAATCCATCTATAATTATACCACCTAGAGAGAACTGCTTTTAATGTTTAGGTAGACATCATTTGAGATCTATATATATAGATAGAAATGTAGACACTTAAATAGGTATCTAGGTATTTAAATAGGTATATAATAATGTCTTCAGTAGATCAAAATAGATAAATAGTATATTAAAGTATCTGATAGGTATTTTAAATAGATACATAATGGTAAATATATTTTATTTAAGATATAAATAGGTATCTAATAGCTATATTATACCTAACTAGGTATATAAAGATGTCTGCTGTAGTAATATACTTGTGCTATTTGGAATGCATGCTGATTTAAAATTACTGCAAAAAGAAAGTGCAGACAACTTTGCCTCTGGGAAAATGTAATCTTAATGATACATGCACCTATTCTGTCTCCATTCAGTGCCTAATGTGGGTGATGACTGTGAATAAGGACATAAGGGAAATATCACCGTATGGTCTTTCAGAGGTCCGAGGAAGTAGGGTTTCAAGCAACAGTTTATGGTCTTCTTCTTTTTTTTTTTTTTTGAGACGGAGTTTCCGCCTGTTGCCCAGGTTGGAGTGCAATGGCGTGATCTCAGCTCACTATAATCTCCACCTCCCAGGTTCAAACGATTCTCCTGCCTCCGCCTCCCAAGTAGTAGGGATTACAGGTGCCAGCCACCACACCTGGCTAATTTGTGTATTTTTAGTAGAGGTGGGGTTTCATCATGTTGGCCAAGCTGGTCTTGAACTCCTGACCTCGAGATCTGCCTGCCTTGGCCTCCCAAAGTGCTGGGATTACAGGCGTGAGCCACCACGCCCGGCACAGTTTATGGTCTTCTTATTGCAGGTCTGTAAGCAACAACTTCCTTCCTGGCTCTCTAGACTCTCTAGAAGAAAGAGCAAAATTTCAGTGTTCCCTACGCGTGTTTAAGTGCATATGACAGCCCAAGAGATGTGAAGAATACCATGGAGAGTGCCAGGGGCCCATCTGCCTCCAAGCATGTTGAGATGGTTGACAGCAAGGAATAAGCATTTACAAGACGGATAGACAAATAAAATACCATGACAACATGGAGTAAGTCTGGATAGAGACACTGTCACTGATAAATAAGACTGCCTGGTTCATAGAGTCCCTCGGAGCCTAACCACAAAGATGGACCTTAGAGATCAGAATAATTAAGTGTCCGTTTTTTGTGACTAATGATAAGATGGCATATGGGCATATATCCTGTGGGATGAATATTTTATATACTTAACCTTATTAAAACAGCTTGGGTGAGTAGATTTCTTCAGGCAGTTTTAAAGCATTATGCTATCTCCAGGAAAGCAAACGTCTCTGGCTATTGTGTGAGCAGATGGGAAGTGCTGAGAAAATCTGGAGATCAGACTCTTTGGCAACCATAGCACCCTATTAAATTGGTTTGTACAATGATGGATACCCACAATAAACTAACAAGGTGGTTTCTGAAGTTGCCAGAATTTTCTCTTTTTTGTATTTCAATTATAAAAGGAGTAAAAATAATCTGTACATTTGTCTTTGGGTATATACTATAAAGGTGAGAGAAAAGATAAGGGAACTCAAAGATTTTCTTAATTCTAAGGCCACCCTTGCCCGGATTACAAGCACCCCTTTTATCGGCCCTTTGCTACCTAGCCGTTCTGCTAGCTCATACTCAAGGAGATTGTGATATATCCAGAATCCAACTTCAGAAACCAGTCGATCATTTAATTCTTATTAATTATAAGAACAGAACCATGTCATTCTGTATCTTCTTAAAGACAGAAACTGCTTTAGAACAAAATTTATCCATGTTTAGAACTTAATTCAGACAGATTTCTAATGTTTAACTATCTAACTATATAGTTTGTCAAAGATATCAAAAGTTGCTAATAAGATCTAACATGTTCAATACCATTCTATTCCATTACAAAGCCAAACTTTGATGGAAGTAAAAGCCCTGTTCAAGACGTTTCACTGAGCAGACAACTTCAAATCAGTTCACTGATTGTTCTACATTTCAATCAAGCTGTTAATTTAACTTGACTGATCCTTCCAAGTGATCATTTATATTGGAATGAGCTGTTTAGGAGGGTGGTGCAAACACAGCTTAAAAGCCTTCACAAATAGTAGCGTTGTGTTGGTGGTGGTGGTGTTGGTTGGTTGGTTTCATTTTGTTTTGTTTTTGAGACAGGGTTTCACTCTGTCACCCAGGCTGAGTGCAGTGGCACAATCACAGCACACCACAGCCTCGACCTCCTGGGCTTGACCAATCCTCCCACCTCAGCCTCCTGAGTAGCTGGGACTACAGGCTTGCATCACTACGCCTAGGTAATTTTAAAACAAATTTTTTTTTCTTTTTTTTTTTGGAGACAGAGCCTTGCTCTGTTGCCCAGGCTGGAGTGCAGTGGCACAATCTTGGCCCACTGTAGCCTCGACCACCTGGGCTCAGGTGATTATCCCACCCCAACCCCTTGAGTAGCTGTGATGACAGGCATACACTACCACGCTTGGTTAATTTTTTTTATTTTTAGTAGAGTGGGGGTTTATCTATGTTGCCCAGGTGGTCTCAAACTCCTGGACTCATGCAATCCGCCCACCTCAGCCTCCCGGAGTGCTGAAATTACAGGTGTGAGCCACTACACGTGGCCTAGTAGTTTTTAGAGGCCCCAGGGTGGCTTCCTAAACGATTGTGACCTTACTACATTTTATATACAACTTAGCAAAGCACGAACTCTCAGCTCTATTCCAGCTTCACAGAGCGCCAAGAAGGAGACTGTTGCTTAAATATTCGCAAACGAAAGTTTAAAAGACCATGCAGTGTTGTTAAAACCCAACTCTCCCTGTTTCTGAGAGTTGAACCTCTGACACTTCGGCAGGTGTGGTCAATGAAAAGTATCTGCATTCAACGTGGAGAGAACAGAATCCTCGTGCTACTGGAAATCTTAAACATTAAACAATTATAAATTAAGCAGAGATTCGGCTTTTTTGGAAGAATAACATTCTTACATAGAAAATTCCTTTACTGGCCATCTAGGTATATTCCCTGGCTTGTTTAAGTAAAATCGACCTTGCGCCATTCTGCACCGACACCAACTCTGCCCAGCGGTCACCAATCACCATTAGAACAAGGCTTAGGAGTCGGAGATTTCACACATTTTTCTGTTATCCTTGAGCGTCCCTGGGCATTTTCGGTGGATAGCCACGAGGAGCAAAACATCAATTTGCCACTGTATAAACTGCCAAATAAGAATCATGACATTGTACGCAGCCTGTTTGTGAAGATGCCCACAAACCCTATAGAGATTCTGCCAGCCACCTTGGGCCGCTGGTCTCCAACCCGCCTTCAGATTGTTCTCTCCCCGCTGGCTGGAACCAGGTAATTCTCCCTGCAGGCTCAGCAATGTGCTTTGTCCCTGGAATCAATTTTGGTTTGAGGCAGGAGGCATTAGGCCAGTTCCTAAGGTGATATTCAAAGGATATACACATATACACACATATATATACACGCACACACACGACACACCCATACACACACATACGTATGTTGTTGCTGTTGCTGCTACTTTGACCTGATGTGGGAACCCCGTTTCTCTAATGAAGCTTCACTCCTGGGCCTCGCTTGTAGGTTCTGGTCTAGGATCCCAGCACACTGCTGATTCTGGGTTTCTACTTATATCATCTCTGTCCCGTTTCTGGGACAAGAGCCCTGCAGCCTATTGACAGATGTCTGCTATACTGACTATCATTCAAAAAGACTGTGTACTGCACACTCTGGAGCACCCGCTCTTTGTGAGAACTTCTTATTGGAAGACATTATTATGTCTTTCTGTTGCCATTTTGAACCTTTGGCTCACACTGAGCATGGATGTCTGTATTGACTGGACACGTGGCTTTCTCATCATACCACCGTTTCACAGCACCCTCTCATCTGGGTGCTCAGGTGGGTCTTGGCCATTTCCCACTTTCCAGAAATATTTTAGAAATTACTAAGAACTCACTGGGAGTAAGAGTTGCCAGGTTTAGTAAATAGAAGGACAGGATGCCCAGTTAAATTTGAACTTCAGATAAACAATGAATAAGGTTTTAATATAAGTATATCCCATACAATTATAAAAAGCTCTTCATTTTTTATGTGAAATATAAATTTACCCAGGTGTCCTGTGATTGACTCGGCAGCTCTATTTGAAATGCCATGTTCAGTTCACAGATGCCTTTTGAAGATTGCAGCCTCTGGGGTCTGTTTTACTACTAAAAGCTTACTACTAAAAGCTACTACTAAAAGCTTAATGCTTGTGGCCATTCACTCCACCACGTTGCTCACGCCTCCTCCAGGAAGAACACAGTTGGCTCTGGCCAGCAGCCACCTCTATGCTGTGGAGAAATCTTGCTCTTCAAAGCTTTTCTTGCTATTGGATATGTGGAGTTCTTTGAAGTTGGTAAGACTGAAGTTCTTTGTCTGGAGGGACCACTGTCCACTGTATTTGCAAATTTCTTAAGGATTCCCTCTGCTCAAGGAATTCTAACAGTATCCAGTCTCCTGTGCTGCCTGTCTGGGCTTTAGCGTGTTGGGAAAAGCAGTGCTTAGCTCTCTTTCTCACTTTGGACAGAATGTGACCATTCCTCAGTCACTCAGTCTGAAACCTCCCTTGCCCTTCTCTCTTGTGTTTCATCTTCTCTGGCCCCTTTCCACAGCCCTCATCTCTGTTCAGCCCTAGTCGGTCCCACAGGCAATTGTATTTGTGATTCTACTTCTCCAAAGTCTTTCTAATTCTCAACTCTTTCGGAAATTGCAATTACCTGGGGAGGTTTGAGAAAATAGCTGTGCCTGGTCCGTATCCCCAAAGATACTGTTTAATTGGTATACAGTAGCTGCAGGCATTGATAGCTGCAAAGGTTCACCAGGTGATTCTACTACCATTCAGTGGAGTCTGGCCCCTGCTTTAGGACTTTCCTTCAGGACTGAGGACTTCCTGGTGCAGCTGCAGTCCAGGTGTGGGGGCAGCAGGCTGACTTGGTGTATTCAGGGGCCACATTCACCCCAGAACATTATTATCCTTCCGCAGTGCCATTGCAAGTGATTTCCTACAATACTGTCAAATGTCCTCAAATCCTTCCCAACAGAACAAAAGCAGAAAATTATAAAATTACAGTCCTTTGGGATTATTTTCTGTAAATCTCATTGTAATTTGGGTACAATTGTTCGAATTTTTTGTATGAGCTAAACAATCCATATCTCCATCCCCAATTAAAACTGAGCTTGCATATTCAGTACAGAACACGAAATGAAACACATAATTGTATAGTAATCATTTTATTCTCAACTGTATTCAATTACATGTGAAGATAAAATCTTCATAGCTCCGTTCACAGTCCCCGATTGTACTTATCTTCTATTTTGCCCTCCCTCCCTCACTTTGATGCTCTCTTTCTGCCATTTTCAAACATTTCCCTTCAAAATGGTTTGAAAGAAAGTTTCTGGAGTGACGACCTGCTCCTACCCCAACTGTTCTCTTGAGTCTATTTGCTAACTATGATTTAAAATCATTCTCTTTCTCCCTATCTGCTTTTTTTTTTCTTTCAGTTAAAAAGGGTCCAGTCTTCTTCACTGCACATATCACCACCCCTTCTGTCTCTGAGGCTGAAGGATTCCTGGGTAGTTGGCTTGTGTATAATCTTGCTCTTCTATACCAAATATTGGGTAGATAGTTGTGGAGGAAGGGAGGCAGGGAAGAAGGAAGGAAGGAAGGAAGGAAGGAAGGAAGGAAGGAAGGAAGGAAGGAAGGAAGGAGAAAAAAAGAAAGAAAAAAAGAAAGAAAGAAAGAGAGAGAGAAAGACTGGAAAGAAAGAAAGACAGAAAGACAGACAGACAGAAAGAAAGAGAGAGAGAGAGAAAGAAAGGGAGAGGAAGGAAGGGATGGAGAAAGGAAGGAAGGGAGAAAGAAAGAAGAAAAGAAGGAAAGAAAAGCTCACTTAGCAAAACCTGAAAATAAGTAATATGCAGTAAAATAAAATTCAGTTTTTAATGATTTCTTACATTTCGATTGTCCTAGAATTTCAGCATTCTCCAGAAAAGTATTTTCATTGAGATAAATAGAACTATCTATGTCCCATAGTTGAAAGGTTAAAAACCTTCATTCATCTCACTAGGGAAAGTAATGGGTCTTCAGATAAATTCAGCAAAGTTAAAATGCTTACACACCTCACACAGTCTTTGCCATACAAATGTGAATTCAAACCAGAAATGACTTTCATTATACACCCTCATTTACAGGTCAATATATGGCACATAATAGATACTCAGTGTTTCTGAAGAAAAGAAGAAAGACTAATTGTATCTTGTCACTGCTGTTTCTTCTAATTCACCTGCTTAATGCTCAAAAACATTCCTCCAAGGATTGTCACCTTCTTACCTCCGACATTTTAACTTAAATTCTTAGAGTGTTTGTTGGATTCTTCATGCAGTGTTTCTTCCTCTCTGATTTTTCTTTAGAGAATGCTTTCTGCACCATTGCATGTAATCCTGTTAACCAAGGACTTCTGCTCTTTTCCACCCAAGTGCAAGAGATGATGTATTTTCCTGAGAATTTAGAACTGGAAAGGGGTAAAGTCATCCAGTTATTCTGCCCACTCTCACCCCTGCATCCCATCCCAAGATCTTGAAGCAAAGTTTATTTTATGCTAGCTCTGGTGAGCTAGCTGGTCCATCATCTAACCTGTTGTTCTTAATTTTTTTTTAATTTATTTATTTTGAGACAGAGTCTTGCTTTGTTGCCCAGGCTGGAGTGCAGTGGTGTGATCTTGGTTCACTGCAACCTCCGTCTGCTGAGTTCAAGTGATTCTCCTGCCTCAGCCTCCCAAGTAGCTGGAATTATAGGCACATGCCACCATACCTGGCTAATTTTTGTATTTCTAGTAGAGATGGGGTTTCACCATATTGGCCAGGCTGCTCTTGAACTCCTGACCTCAAGTGATCCACCCACCTTGGCCTCCCAGAGTGCTAGGATTACAGGCATGAGCCACTGCGCCTGGTCCTGTTGCTCTTAATTAAAGAGGAGCTATTGTTTTTGACAGCTCCCTTAGATTTGAACTTCCATACACTATTTCAAATAGTTCTTTTGGAATGCTCTGGAGCACTCTTCTTATTGACTGTCTCTCCTCCTAGCAAAATGTCTCAGCCACTACTCTGTGTGCTGGCTGGGAGATAGCCTCTGTCTTCTCAGCTTTCCTCTCCTGATGTTGAATCTCTGCTTTACGATCAAGTTGAGATGAGGATAAAAGGACCCCAGTATTTTCAACCTTCCATGATTTGGGGAGAGCCTCCATTTCCTGAGAATTGACTAGATAGAGGAAGGTAGACCCTGACCTCTCAGGGGAATGAGAATTGAATGTAGCCTCTTCAACTTGAGGTTGGAGAGAATGAGAAATGATGGCAGCCTGCCCCTTCCAGTGAGATATAGTGATGCTTAACTGGAGCTAAGAGTATAGGAGGCCCTGCCTTCTTGATCCCAACCTGCCTGGAGTGCAGCTTCTGTCAAACCCACCAAACTGAAAGGAGGTGAAGGGAGAGGGAGGGAGCAGGTGGTTGTGGCTCAGATACCACAAACACACTGTTCTTCCTGAGTTTTAGTAGACTTTCTGGGATAATTATTCATCATTTGTTGTTTATACCATTAGGAAAATTTTCAGAGATTTTACATAGTTGTTTGTTTTTATTTTCATTTCAATAATTTTGCTTTTTTTTCACTGGGGAGTGGGCCCAAGTTGCTTCTTAACGCTGTCATCTGGGAAGTACATCTTCCTGTTGAGACATTTCCTAAGAAGCTTGATTAAGGGCTTATCCTGTATCTGTAAAGGTCACAGGTTTGGGAGTCTAATGCATCTGGGTTTGATTCCAAACTCGGCCACTGAGTAGATGTGTGACTCTGGGGAGTCATTTTTACTCTCTAAGCCTTGGTTCATCCTATATAAATGGTGCTAATATGAATAGTTATTTCAAAGAGATATCCAATAGCAGAATAAAGTGCTTAATACAGTGCCTGGCACAGCCTGAGCCCTTAATACACGTCAGCCGTTATTTGTTTAAATCTTACGGGAAATGAGGAGCCACTGAAGGAGTTTAAACCAGATGGTGTTATGAGGAGATCCACATTTTAGAATGATCCCTCTCCGGGGCAGGTCAAGTGATTAGGAAACTTGCAGTGGTGCAGAGGAAAAATAATGAAGGACCACAACGAAGCTCAAAAGCTGGGAAGTGATGAGCGGAAACTGCAAAAGGAGCAGTGGGGAGGGAGTGTGGATGGGATTTGGTGCCCAGATAGATGCAGGGAGTGAGAGTGAGGAAAAGGAAGTGTGAGAGATCTGCCTTAGGTATGGATAAAGACTTCAGAATTCTCATGAATCAAATCTTCCTGCACTCCAGCCATGGCCTTCCAGGTCCTCACCCCCGAAGAGTTGGAACCAGCTTCAAATCTAGGTCCTCTATTTCCAGCCTCTAGACTTAGAGGTCTGGGGTGGTTTGTTTTTGTTTTTTGTTTTGAGACAGAGTCTCACTCTGTCACCCAGGCTGGATGTGGTGGTGCAATCTCAGCTCACCGCAACCTCCACCTCCAGGTTCAAACGATTCTCCTGCCTCAGCCTCTCGAGTAGCTGGGATTACAGGTACACACCACCACACCTGGCTAATTTTTGTATTTTTAGTAGAGACGGGTTTCACCATGTTGGCCAGGCTGGTCTCAAACTCCTGACCTTGTGATCTGCCCACCTCGACCTTCCAGAGTGCTGGGATTACAGGCATGAGCCACCATGCCTGGCCAGTTATTGTATTTTAATGCCTTAAAAGTAACTCAGCCTTTACCTTCCTACGAGATAGACTGAAATAAGAAAATAACAACAACATCAAATGTTGGTGAGGATGTGGATTAACCGATGGGTGCATAAAATGGTACGATGACTGTCAACACAGAAATCTTCTTAGGAAGTTAAATATATACCTACCCTATAACCCAGAAATTCCATTCCTAGATATTTATTCAAGAAAAATAAAATGTTCCCAAAAATATTATCCAAGAATGTTCATTGCAGCTTTATTTATAATACCTCCAAACTAGAAACAGTACAAGAGTTCATTGACTGAAAAACAGACAAGCTCTCTGTTGCGGTATTTATATGAGAGAATATACTCCTTATCAATAAAAACAAATTACCGATACATGAAACATGCAACATGGATTAATCTCTAAGACATCATGCCAAGTAAAAGAAGCCCTACACAAAAGCATACATACTGTTTGATTTCACTTACATGATTTCTACAATAGGCAAAATGAATCTGTGGTGATAAAAATCAGATCAGTGGTTGCCTGAGAGTCAGGAGCAGGGGAATTGACTGGGAAGAGGCACAAGAAGACTTTCTGGTGTCATGGAAGTATTCTATATATTGAAAGGGATGTGAATTACGTGGGTATATCATTTGTCAAAAATGATTGAACGATAGACTTAAGATCTGTGCCTTTCACTGTTTGTAAATTATATCCTATAACAAAATTCTTAAAAATTAAGTAATATCTCATCTGCAATCTTGACACTTGCCTGCTATTCTGGTGTCACCCCAAGGCTAGCCTTGGCCTTAGTGCCAGGTACTCCATAGCATATTACTTTTTCTACCCTACCTCCAAAAAATATAGACTTACATAGCCTTAATCCAAGTAAAAGCCAATACAAAGAAGAAAAAAAAATTCACTCTCCATTAAAAGCTAGAAGAGCTAACATAACAGTAAAAGTCCACTGAAGAATTCCCTTTCTGGGATATGGTATCCTTTCAGTAACTTTGAAATGTGGAAGTATCAGGGCCCAGAGTGGACGGGTTACCCGGCTGAAGATGCCTCCAGCGAATCCTGTCCTGTGTTGTATCCTGCCTGCTAAATCACACAGATATTACTCAGCATAAGTCCTGGAAGAGTTTGAAGAACTTTTCAAAGGTCCATAGCTGTGGATTATGCATTTTATGATCCATTAGAGCGTTACTTAATTATGTTTTTCAGAAATATAGTAAAGAGAAATGGCTTGAGATTCTTCTTATCTTGTTTTATGGAATGAGAATTAAGCTTCTTTCTGACAACACTCCATGTTACCACTGAAGCAATTAGATTTTGGGTATGATTTCTTTTTTTCTTGACTACCCCAACAAATAACAGACATTAATAACAGTGACAGCAGAAAATGAGGAACTTGCTCAATGAGTTATGAGACACATTTCACTGCTAAAAACTATAAGCTCATGTGTTCTCCCATTAATAATGTAGACCCTTGTCCTGAAACTTGCTGATGCTATTAGACTTTCTCCCTCCCTGGTGATTCAAACCCACAGCTGAACCCACTGTTGGATGATGACGTCAGTTCCTTGCAGTTGTGAACTGGTCTATGAGCCATGGATACATGGCTTCCAGTAAATCAAAATTCATTAGAGATGGTTGAGATCTGATTTCTGTTTCTTCACTTTCAAGTCATTCTTTTATCTCATGCATGGTTTAATTTCAGTCTCTCCAGCTAAAGTGGTGAATCATACATTAACCAGATGACTGGACTGTGTCGCACGACCATTCCAATTTACCTTCCATATGGGCATCATTTTAAAAACAACCACCATCCTTCCAAGCAGTACTCGTTTCCAAAAGCTGGTGAACAAGCCCATTATTTACAAAGTATGTAATCAGGAAACCCAATCCAACTCATTAACTGTGTGACATCCCACTCTTTATTTAGACAGTTTACTGGCTGTGGACTTTCATATGGGATCTGTCATTTACACTTCCTGATAATAAAATTTAATTGAAATTTCATTCCTGTACAACAAGATGCCAGTTTAACAGATGGTCTGTAATTGTTATGTCCACATATTTTATATTGGATGGTATCACACACAATTTCACACAACTGCTATTCATTTAAATGCTGGGTTCATTTAAGACATTTTTTTCATATTAAAAACCTTATTGTTTAATATTACTATAAAATATACCATTAAAATTAATTAGTTAAAATTGAAAAAATGATTAAAACAGTCCTCCTGAAACTAAAAGAATAATTAATGATTACGATCTGAACTGCATTCCCGAAGAGAGTGAAAATATTTGTACAGAAACATCTAGATTTGTGTATATGAGGCAGAAATTGACATATAAGCATGGCAGAAGATAAGGAATATGCCATATTTTAACAAATGATCTAACCAAACCTCAGCCTGTATCCTCATCTATAAAATAAGCACTTAGTTTCTGTTCTGTCTCTAAATTTCAGTGCTTCTTTGATCATTCTAAAAATCTCATTTATGTTCTTCTTTAATCTCAATTTTGAATCCACTGACTTAGTATTCAGTACTTTGTACTCAGAAAGCCAAGAATTATCACCCTTAAAATTGGGGTGGGAAGGGGTTTGCATTAAAGAAATACATCAGAGGCACTGAATACATAGGGAAGAATTCCAAATCCTTTCATATAACCTAGGGTCATTCCATCCCAAGTGTCATATTCAGTGCAACTTGAGTACTTATCATTAAGATAATTTTAATTGTTAATGTAATTTCTGAGAGCATTTTAAAGGAACTTAGCAGTATAGTTTGAAAGTACAGGAAATTCAGTCTATTGTGAAAAGCTGACTTGCTTCTCCTTCATAATGGTGGTATCCTCAACCTCCCTTTTCCACCTCCTCCCTCAATAATTTCAGTTACCTACTGCTCACAATTTTTCTATCTTTCCCACTCAAAATCTGTTCTCAGAAAAGGTTTAAATAAACTCATTCACTTCAATATAGAAATGACTTATAAGACTCAAAACAACAATTTCCCCAGGGGTATTTGCATTTTAGGCAGATCCCACAGCTTTCTGGAATGAAACAAGACTCTAATTACGCAGTGCCAAGCAATGATGGAGAAGAGAAGTCCTGGAGTCTCTGAAATTCTACCATCCCCTTGGTGACTTTCTTTACATATTCCTACATCTTACCCTGCATTCTATATTTAAAGAACAAACTATTTAAATAAGGAAACATGCCATCAGGCTTTTCTTTGAGGGGATGAAGAAGAAAATAAATGGAAAAGATGGGGGAATTGAAGAGACCACAGAAGGTGTGGAAAGTCCACACCAGAACTCTTGGAGAAGTAAGATACCAAGTGACGAAGGAAAAGGAAAGGAATACAGGGAAATTAGTTGAAAATGGTTTCAACCCTCATGAGCTTGCAGTATGCCAGAAGATATTCTAGCAGTATTATTTCAGTATATATCTGTTTATCCAGAATGGCTGTGAATGAGGCACTCTGGTGATTCCATTCTCATTTTCTGCTTGGATTGGAGTTACCATTTACTTTCTAAGAGGGAATGAAACCATGCTTGTCTTAGTCACCATTATAACCCCAGCGCTTAGCATAAGAAATGAGTGAATAATTTAGCTGTTGTCAAAAACTTGTAACACAATAAAGGTATCTTGAAAGAAATCGTTTTCTTTCATTAGTGTTCTTACATCTTTTGGAATGTTCTTCAGGGTTTTCAGGCATTTCTATCCCACTACTAAAATGATTGTTATTGTAAATGTACAAGTCAGAGATTTAGAAAATTGAGCTAAATCAATACCAATCCAGGTGTAGGCTGAGGCATTAACATTAAACTTCCAGACTACAGAGTCTATAAGACTTCTGCATATAATTGACAGTTTGTCTGGTATTGCTATGTGAGAGAGATACCGAATTTAACCCCAGGCAGCACACCCCACTCTTGGCCCTAGGGATCTTAACTCTTCCGGTTGATTTATAAACTGCAGGGCATGCGGTGGCATGGGGATACTATTCAAATATACAGACAAACAAAGAGAGCAACTTCTTTTTTTGTACACTTGGCACGTGCCGAACAGTACTAGGCTCTTACAGATAAACAGTGAGAAAGAAAAAATCCCTGCTTTTAAGGGTTTCAAAGTTTAGACACTCTTACGACCTCCTAAGTTCAGAAAAGAAAGATTACATGGTCTATTCTTCTGCTATATACCTATGAAATTAGAGACTTGGCCTGGATTAAACTGTAAGGTTGCTGCTAATTATGACACATACAAATAAATCTTTGGGAGTGATGCAAGTAGGAATGGCCAGATAAGAACATCTGAAAATCTGTTCCTCTATCAAAGAAATAAGGACTGTAGGAAAATAATCAAATAACTTTTTTCAGAACTTTGGAAATTAATCAAAGGCTTGCAACAATCTGAGGAGCATTTATTCAAGAAAAACAGTTACATCTTAGTAAAAACAACAACCTTTGGAGTGGTGTAACTTGCTCATTTCTCAGAACCCTCTTCCCAGCCCTCTATCCACAAAAACCAACAAATGGTCAATCAAGATATTCATGAAAACCAGAAGACCAGTGGCCGCTGGAGAGGGAACGATGGGCTTCTATCTCAAGAAGAAATAGGAAATCTAAATAGATCTAGAACAAGTAAAGATAGTGAGTTATCAGCAAAAAAGACTTCATAAAAAAAGAAAAGCCCAATTTCAGATGACTTCACCGGTAAATTTTAAAAATGTTTAGAATAGACGTAACAACAATCCCTCATAAACTCTTCCAAAATTTACAAAAGCAGGGAGTGCTTTCTGAGTCATTCTCTGAAGCAAGAAGTATCCTGATAACAAAGCTAATACAGCCATCACAAGAAAACTACAAACCAATACCTTTTATGAATACAGAGGCAAAAATTAGCCACAAAATGTAAGTAAACCAAAGCTAACAACATATGAAGATTATACAAATAATTACACACCCTAACCAAATACAATTTATCGAAGGCAGGCAAGGCTTGTTTGATATACAAAGATCAGTTAATATAATGCACCACATTAATATAATAAGATAATAACTACATAATCATCTCCATAGAAACAGAAATATTTTTTGACAAAATACAATGGCTTGTAATAATAAAAATATCCAAAAACTAGGCATAAAAGAGAACTTCCCCAACCTGATAGAAGGCATCTATGAAAAACATAGCTAACATCATACTAAGTGGTAAAACACTGAATGCTTTCCTCGCATGATTAACAAGAAGGCAAGGATGCCTGCTCTTGCCACTTCTATTCAAGCATTATACTGGAGGTTCTATCCAGGACAATTTGGCAAGAAAATGAAATAAAAGACATCATGATTCATTATCTTTACTTGATAATGAAATATTTCATGTATACATACACACATATATACACACATGTATACACACACATATATACAACTAATTATATATATATATACACATACACACGCACACACACACACATACAACAAATTCTAAGGAACTTTTAAAAACCCAAACTATTTGAACTAATAAATAAGTTCAGTAAGGAGGCAGATATAGAATCAATACATAAAAATCTATTGTATTTCTATGTATCAGCAATGAACAATCCAAAAATGAAACTAAGTAAACCATTTTATTTTATAATACCCTCAAGGAGAATACAATGTTTTGGGATAAATCTTTTAAATGAGATGCAAAACTTGTACACTGAAAACTTCAAAACATCTTTGAAATAAATTAAAGATCTAAATAAATGGAAAGACATTTTTATGTTCATGCATTGGAAGATTTGACATGGTTAAGATGGCAATACTCTTCGAATCCAACTATAAATTCAAAGCAATTCCTAAAAAGTCCCAGCTGCATTCTTTGCAGGAATTGACAAGATGATCCTAAATTTTATGTGGAAACAGAAGGAACCAACAATAACTAAAGCACTATTGAAAAAGAACAAAGCAGGAAGACTCACATTTTCTGATTTCAAACTTACTACAAAGTTATGATAACAAGATAGTGTGTTAATTACATAAAGATAGATAAATAGTTAAATGAAATTGAATTGAGAGGTTGTAGAGAAAAACTTATATTTATGGTCAGTTGATTTTAGACAATGATGCCAAGGAAGTTCAATGGGGGAAAGAATAGACTTTTCAACAAATAGTGCTGGGACAACTGGATAGCCACATGCAAAAAGTATGAAGCTGGACTCCTTTCTTACAGCATACACAAAAAATAACTCAAAATGAATCCTAACCCTAAATGTAAGAGCTAGGCCTATAAAACCCTTAGAAGAAAACAGAACCAAATCTTGGAGAAACTGGATTGGGTAACATTTTCCTAGATATGACACCAAATGTAGAAGTTATGAAAAAGCTGGATAAGTCATACTTATCAATATGAAAAACTTTTGTGTTTCAAAGGATACCAAGAAAGTGAAGAGCCACCCTCAAAATGAGGGAAAATATTTCCTCTGTATGTACATAATATGTATTTATTTTCCTTGGCTATCTTCACATTTTTCCTCTTTATTTTTTGTTGTCAGCAATTTGAATACAACACATCTAAGAGTGTGTGTGTGTATGTGTGTGTGTATGTGTCGTATTTATATTGCTTGATTTTCTGTATGTTTCTTAGATTTGGGATTTAATATCTTTCAATGATTTGGAAAATTATCAGCCATTATCTCTTCATTACTCTTCAAATACATCTTCTATCTTCTTCTCTGTTTTTCCCCCCTGGGATTCCAATTACATGAATATTAGACTATTCAATATTATCCTATAGCTCTTGGATGTGCCATTGTTTTATTCTTTTTTTTTTTAGTTCGCATTATTTCTAATGGCCTATCTTTAAATATACAAATTATTTCCTTGTCTGTGTCAAGTTTATGAATTGCCCATTAAAGACATTCTTCATCTCTGTTACTCTATTTTTATTTCTAAAATTTTCATTTTCTGCTTTCTTATAATTTCCATTGCTCTACTAAAATTCCCCATGTCTTTGTGCATGATGTCTACGTTACTAATTACTATATTGATCATTGTTATTTTCAATTCTGTCTGATAGTTTCAATATCATGTTCGTTTCTAAGTCTGTTTCTGTTAATCAATTTGCCTCTTGTTGGTAAATCGGTGGCCAGGCTGATCTTGAATTCCTGGTCTCAAGCGATCTGTCCACTACCTCAGCCTCCCAAAGTGCTGGGATTACAGGCATGAGCTACTGGACCTGGCCACATACATGTTTCTGCTATGTCTTTAGAGTGAAGGTTGAGACAATCTAGTCAGTCATTGAGCTGGATGTGAGTTTTATTGCTATGATTACTGTCAATGAATCACAGGTATTATTTTCTAGTAGTATTTTATGTTTAAGAATTATTCTCTACATTCTCATTTCACTTTCATCTTTAGGCTTTACCTGTGTAACTGAACCTCAGAGAGCGTTTTGTTCCGTGCTCTTGCTCCTTCCCCAGTGGTAGATTTGCTGCTAGTTGTTACTTAACATTTGCTAGCCATGGAGTGGGGGGAAGTTTTCTGTTGTTTTGATTCATCCACAGTCTTAGATAAGCCCTGTGTCATTGGGTCTCAGTGGTGGAACAATCAAATGATGCTGGCCTATTTCCTACGGCAGCCAAACTCTATCTTGTATTTTTGACATATCTTAGGTGAGTTTCCTGCACCATCCTCCATGGTAGGAGATTTCTAATGATCTGAAGCTACAACAGATTGTTGTTCCCTCTCCCTCAAGTGTCAAGGGCTTTTGTCCCTTGGTTTGCCCCAGCTGAGATGTGTCTTCCTCTCTGTCCTGGGAACAAGATTGTTTGTCATCTTTCCCCCAATAGCTTAAGGAGAGATGGAGAAAACAAGTCTGGGGAAAGGGGCACTTGATGCCTTCCAATAATGGTGGCCACCCCCGGTCTTCCAAGTGTGCACAACTGAGGGAAACCTTCTCGGGTTTCTGGGTCTGCCCTGAGTCTTTCTTGTGAGTACATGGTGAGGTTCGTGGAGAAGAATCTGAATGAGTGCCAGCTCCCCTTGTATCTGAGACTCCCAAGGATTCTATATTCTCATGTGAGCTTATACTTAACCTTTAGCAATTTATTAAAACTTTCGGCTAAAGCCTTCTAAACTATATCAGGGATAGTGTCTCCTTCCTCTCTCACAGGTAAGCCAGGGTTATGATGACTCCTTAGAAGTGCTTGTTTTTCCTTAGATTTCAGGTGTTTGGTTGCCCTGTGACCTCAGATCTCTGATAAATTCAAGAAAATTATGATTTGGGAGGTTATCTAACTCTTTCTTGTTCTTAGAAAAAGAGAGGCTCTCTTTCCAGGTTTTTACATCCTCAGCAGAAGGCAGAGGTCCATCACACGTTTCTGTAAGCCTCCTCAAATGCTTTTGGAATAAAACATGATACAAAATAAATAAAGAGATAAACAAAATAGAACACCAGTGCTATCAAAGATACAAGTAATATAGGATAATCTTGATTAAAAAGTAACAAAATGGAGGCCTTTTTCTAAAAATATTAAATAGGAACTGTAAGGTAGTAAAAAGTACAAACTATGAAAAAACTTTTAAAAATTAAGATGAATTTTACTGTTTGATTTAAAAGTGTATAAACCTACATATTTCTAGAGTATGCTTTCCTATCAATATGCAAAAGATGACAATTACCAGCCGGGAGCTGCAATATTGGGCTGAAAGTTCTGGCCTCTAGGGCTACAGATTGGGAGAGATAAAATAGATTTATCTTCAACACAACTCTCCTTTTCTCTCCAGTTCTCTGGCCTTTGAAACTCAAGGTTAAGTCAAAATTAATTTCCTTTAAATTGTTGAAGTTGCTTTTTGACTGCTTTGAATGTTAAAATGGGGCAATGGGCTAATATATATTGAATGTCTACAGGATGCTAGACTAGGTTTTCCAACTTCAGTGGATAGCAGAATCACATGGGGATCTTGGTATAAATACAAAGAAGCTTAGCTGACCTCAGTGCAAGTGGGCCTCTGTATTCCTTATTAATCTGTATGTGATTATGATACACATCAAAGTTGAGAACCACTGTGCTAGCACTTAATATACACCCTCCTATCTAATCCGTTATTTTACTAAAGTAAATAGTCTTACACTTATTTTACTGATGGAGAAACTGAGGTTCAGAGGGACTGAATACCCAGCCCAAAGTCACAAAGCAAATTAGTGGCAGACCCAGTACTAAAACCTAGATGTGTCCACCTCCAAACTCAGGTGTCTTTAGCTCCACCTCACAAGGATCCACCTTCTCTCTCCACTTTTTCAAGAACAGTAGCAAAGGGCAATCTATCTCCCTTGAGCCTAGATAGCAAACCAACACCGCGTACCAGTTTATAAGGATTATTTTGTTTTGCCTTTTAAAAAATACAAACACAGTGGATTATAAAGGTCTTCTTTCCTAGAGGATCTATTAAGTGAAATCCCATTGCATTGCTCTCCACAAGTCTTTGAGAAAGCTGAAGAATTTTCAGAAACACATAATTAAGACCCAGAGGGGAGGCCAAGATTTAAAAAGAGCTTCCAAAGGACCAAGTAACTGCCAACAAAGCTTCTCGAGGGAATGCTCTCAGACAAACGAGGCGTGAATATAGGTGGGTTTTTTAAACCACCAGGAAGGAAGAGGGATAAGAGATCCCTGTGAGTATAAACAATGTCAATTAAGGCCAAGAAAAGAAAGAATATATTACTGTCAGCCAGAGTCAAGGGAAGTAAGATGGCCTTTTACTGGCGTGTCAGGAGAGAAATGAATACCAGAGAGGATCATTCAAAACCTATTAAGAAATGAAGGGAGAATTAGATCAACAGGCCTATTGGGAAGCTCAGGCAGAAAAACAGTTTTCTGTCTGCCAGTGGGAAGAGCAACAGAAATTAGAACAACTTACAAACATCTTTATCCAAGAGATTTGGACTGGAAGGAATTGTAAAAGTAAGACGAATCTGTGTCATTGAGAAAGAAAACTGGGAAGATGAAAAGCTTGGTGGGATTAATATTTAACCTTAAAATTCAATTCAATTCTGTCCTAGATTAGAAGGCCCGTTACATATTTTCTACCAAAATAATAATAATAATAATAACTTTCTTTTGAGCTTTCTATCATATGCTGGCATTAATCTGAATTATCAAAACAACCCATTGGGTATTTAACTGATTCCCACACCTAGAATCCTCAGTAAGTTTCCTAAAAGTGCTCTGAGTTCTGTGTGTTGAGGGATATATGAGCATAACAAAGGCTCTGGCAAGTTCGAAAGGAGAATTTTCACAGTGTATCTGAGGTCACTGCACCTTTCCTCTATTTGACTAACCACATCTCCCTGGTCTGAAAGACTGGTCAGCTGCTGAGAATTTCCCGCTTTAAGTAATCCCAGCACTTTGGGAGGCCAAGGTGGGTGGATCACTTGAGGTCAGGAGTTCAAGACCAGCCTAGCCTATACGGTGAAACCCAGTCTCTACTAAAAATACAAAAATTAGCCAGGCATGGTGGTGCATGCTTGTAATCCCAGCTACTCGGGAGGCTGAGACAGGAGAATAGCCTGAACCCAGGAAGCAGAGGCTGCAGTGAGCCAAGATCATGCCATTGCACTCCAGTCTGGGCCTTGCAGTGAGACAGACTCCATCTCAAAACAAAACAGAAACCCAAACAAACAAAAAAGAAAAGTCAGACTTCAATATGCCTTCAATTTATTTTTTGTGCTTTTTTTTTATTGTGTCTCATTTGATTATAGTAATTGGCTATTTATTTTCAGAGCAATGCTTTTCAAATTGCATTTACATTAGCCAGTTATAAAGTCAATTTAGTATGTCCCAGCCAGCATTAAAAAATAAAATAGAATACAAAAAACATTCATATCATTCTTTACTCAATAGCGAATGTATTGTTTTGTGATATACTTATGTATGTGGGCGTGTGTATGTGTACACTAAGTCACAATATAACTTTTTTTAATTAAAAAAATTTTTTTGAGACAGGGTCTCTGTTACCTAGGCTAGAGTGCAGTGGTGCAATCATAGCTCACTGCAGCCTTGACCTCCTGGGCTCAAGCAGTCCTTCCACCTCAGCCTTGTGAGTAGCTAGGACCACAGGCACAAGCCACCATTCCTGGCTTTTTTTTAAATTTTATTTTTTGTAAAGACAGGGTCTTACTAGGTTGCCAGGGCTGGTCTCAAACTCCTGGCCTCAAGTGATACTCACTTTGGCCTCCCAAAGTGCTGGGATTACAGACGTGAGAAAGATATAATGCCCCGCCATATATTTCTTACTTGGACAGGAAGTTTGAAAGCCAGCATCTATATCATGCTCCAAGAGACTTCTCTATGGTTGTGCTGTCTCTAGCTTCTTTCTCTTCTAATCTGTCCTGCACCTGACTGTAAAACTAATCTTTTTTACAATTCTACTTTGATTATGTAATTTTTATCCAGTCATTCTTTCCTTCATTCAACAAATATTCAGCAAATATCCATTCTCTGTCAGATGCAGGGTTTGCAGAAACAAATAGCACCTTGCCCCATCCCCACCTTACACTTGCCTTCCATAAGGAGAATGACTATAAGTGACTGTAAGTATTCTATTGCACAGGGCATATTCCAAGTTCAAGAGTCTGAACTTTATTCCTGCTGCCCATTATGTCAGGATTAAATGCTTCTAATCTATCAAGATCCTCTTTGAGCGAGATCTACTCTCTCCATCCAATCTTCTTTTTCTTTGTCAGTGGTTGGATCTAGCCAGCCTTTTCTACCAGCCTGAATGTCTCTCTGTGTGCTTTGTTAATTCGGACTCCAGTGTCCCTCCTCCCATTACTAACCATCCTTTCTTCACTCTTCAGCAAACTCTCTGCAGGGCTCCCGGATCTCAGACCCTCCTCCTCCCTTCACAATGCAGGGCCTTGCCATGGGCCACATCTGGTCATCCTCCCATTTCCCTGCCCCCTTCTCACTCCAGTCATCAATGCAGAATTCTTCTCTGCAAAACACTTTCTAGTCCATTGTGCCTTTATTTAGAATGTCTCCAGGGATTGTGTTCCATCACTTTACTTGAAAACCTATTTCACAGTCTAGTAGGTCTCATTGTCTAGAGACTTTTTATCTTTCTCTAAAAATTTTCCTTTCTTAATTTTAATCTATTATTTCTAGTTATACCACTGATCCCAGCATTAATAATACTTCAAATTTTGACAAAAATAGAATACTTGCTTTTCCTCACTTAACCTCAGACTGTATTTAAATTAATCTTCAATCATCACTTAATCTTACTGCCCATTATTGAATTCTAGCAGTTAATCATCATATGTATTGCTGAAAACAGGACAACTCAAACTAAAAGCAGCTGCAGCCCAATAGGAGAACCATAATCTTGCTCTTGCTGGAAAAACCCAGGAATGAAAATGAACTGTATAATCGTTGGTGACCCGGCCCTATTTTATTTCCTTCTGACTTTATCATAAAAGGAAATAAAAACATTTAGGGAAAACATTTAAAAATGTGCAGGTATGGCATATTTTCTTTTGTATGCCATCCTCCATCTGTTTCCTTTGTTAATTTGGTCACATTTATTGAGTTTCTACTCACCCCAGGCCCTTTATTAGGTGCTGAGGATCAAAGGCAAGATCAGGACCAGGCAGGGTGGCTCATGCCTGTAATCCCAACACTTTGGGAGACAGTGCAGGAGGGTTCCTGGAGGTCCAGAGTTCCAGACCAGCCTGGGTATCATAGCAAGACCCTGCTTCTACAAAAGTAAAAAATAAAAATTAGCTGGGCATGGTGATGTATCCCTGAAGTCCTAGCTACTTGTGAGGCTGAAGTGGGAGGATAGCTTGAGCCCAGGAATTCAAGGTTAGAGTGAGCTGTGATCATACCACTGCTCTCCATACAGGGCAACAGAGCAAGACCCTGTTTAAAAAAAAAAAAAGAAGGGTAAGACCTTCAAGCTGCTCACTGTCAGTGGAGAAATAAAGTTGTCAGCAGATAATGATAGCACAGGATCATATGACTTTAAGTGGAGTAAAAGAAATGGCTTGCTATGATGGGAAACTTCAGCTTCGGTTCTGACAGAGATGAGCAGAAATTTCTCAGATAGAAAGAGAAGGAAGACTATTTTAAACAAGTGACAACATGTGCAAATGTAGAGAGGCTTGAAGGATGATGGGTGTCCAGAGAATAGTGAAAAGACAAGGAGGCTGGAACCTATGGTACATAACCAGGAATGATCAGAAATGACCTTGAATATCTGTGAAGGATTTAATACATGCTGAAGAGTTTACACTCATCCTGAAACAAACTGCACATCAGTGGGGGTTTTTAACAGTGGGGCATGTCCGAGTCTCATGTCGGATTGTAACCCCCAAGGTTGGAGGTGGGGCCTGGTGGGAGGTGATTGTATCATGGGGGTTGTTCATGAGTGGTTTAGCACCATCCCCTTGGCGCTGTTCTTGTGATAGTGAGTGTGAGTTATCAAAAGATCTGGTTGTTTAAAAGTGTGTAGCACTCCTCCCCGCCCCTTTGCTCCTGCTCCTGCCATGTAAGCAATGCCTACTCCTGCTTCAGCTTTTGCCAGAAATGTAAGTTTCCTGAGGCTTCCCCAGAAGCTGAGCAGATGCCAGCATCATGCTTCCTGTACAGCCTGCAGAACCTTGAGCCAATTAGACCTCTTTTCTTTATAAATTACCCAGTCTCAGTTATTTTCTTATAGCAATGTGAGAATGGACTAATACAAAATAAAAATGGTAATGCATTCTACAACCTTGAGTTTTATCCCAGAAATGCAAGGTTTTTAATGTTATAAAGTTACTCAATGTAATTATAAAATCAATTAATACAATATTATGGTAAATAATAACAGAATCCCAGAGTAAGAAGAAAACATAGGATTATCTCAGTAGATACAGTAAATGTATTGTAAAAATTTAACACCCATGGAAAAAAAATCCTTAGGAAACTATAGAAGGAAACTTCCTAAACTTAAAGAACATCTATGAAAAACCTACAACTAATTTCCTCTCTAACAGCAAATGTCTGCTGTTAATGACTAGGAACAAGACATAATCAAGGACAAGGCAATGATGTCCTCTCTCATCACTACTATTCAAATATTTCTGAACTAAACCACAAAAGCACTATTCATAAAAGAAGACAAAAGTTTGATAAATACAACCTTATCAAAACTTTTTAAACTTCTTACAGAGAATGAGCTAGAAATAAGAAGTTTAATGGTAAAAGATGCCACTGAGAAAACGAAAGACAAGCCAGAGTGGGGAAATGATTAACACGTTTATCTGCCAAAAGACCCATATCTAGAATACACATAGAATTCCTACAACACAGTAAGTAAAAATACAGCCCATAAAAATAGGGGCATAGGACTTGAGCAGACTTCATACTTCACAAAAGAAGATAAACACATAGGTGATAAACTCATGAAAATATAATTAACATCATTAAGCCTCAGAGAAATGCAAATCAAACCCTGCCGATGAGCTACCACAAAACATCAAATACTGTAAGACTGTGGAGCAACTGGCATTGCAAATGAGACTGTAAAATGAGACATGCATTGCAAATGAGACTGTAAAATGGTACAACCAATTTGGAAAATATTTTGATAATGTCTTATAAACTTAAACATAGACTCCCTTTTTGACCCATCAGGTCTGACTTAACAGAAATGAAAATGTAAGTCCACAACGTGACTTAAACAAGAAAGTTCAAAGAAGATATATTTATAATACTGAAAAGCTGGAAGCAGCCCAAAGGTACGTAAACAGGAGACTGGATAAACGATGGTATGTCTATACAGTGGAATGCAGCTTATGGAATAAGAAGTGTAGTTTGCAAAAAAAAAAAAAAAAATTTGTTTTTGAGATGAAGTCTTGCTCTGTTACCCAGGATGGAGTACAATGGTAGGATCTTGGCTCACTGCAACCTCCACCTCCTGGGTTGAAGCAATTCTCTTGCCTCAGACTCCCAAATAGCTGGGATTACAGGCGCACACCACCATGCCCAGCTAATTTTTTTGTTTTTCTTTTGTATTTTTACTAGATATGGGGTTTCACCACGTTGGATAGGTTGTCCTGGAACTCCTGATTGCCGAGACCAGCTCAGTCGTGGAGATCCTAATCCAGCAGTGCTGGAGGAATTAAAGACACACACACAGAAATATAGAGTGCGAAGTGGGATTCAGGGAGCTGACAGCCTTCAGAGCTGAGAGCCATGAACAGAGTTTTACCCGCATATTTATTGACAGCAAACCAGTGATAAGCATTGTTTCTATAGATTACAGATTAACTAAAATGGGAAACAAAGGGATGGGCTCTGGCTAGTTATCTGCAGCAGGAACGTGTCCTTAAGGCACAGATCGCTCATGCTATTGTGTGTGGTTCAGGAGCGCCTTAAGCGGTTTTCCGCCCAGGGTGGGCCAGGTGTTTCTTGCCCTCATTCCGGTAAACCAACAACCTTCAGCATGGGCGCCATAGTCATCCCAAGCATGTCACAGTGCTGCAGAGATTTTGTTTATGGCCAGTTTTGGGGCCTGTTTATGGCCAGATTTTGGGGCCTGTTCCGAGCACCCGATCTCTGGTGATCTGCTTGCCTTGGCCTCCCAAAGTGCTGGGATTACAGGCATGAGCCACAGCACCTGGCCCCAATTTTTTTTTTTTTGCAAAATCATATCTCTATTTTCAAACAAACTTTGCACAGGATTCCAATATTAGAACACATCGGAAATGGAGCCAATACAGATGACCACGAGCCCTAATCTCTTCGTCCTTTCTCATGGCCTTTGCTGCACCACACACAGTCCTCCCCCACAGCAAATCCTGAGCCACTTTCTTGGCATTCGTGGGTTTTTCAAAGACAGTATGAAGTGTTCCACATTAGAACCTGTCATTTTCCTTGGCCAAATGACTCAAAGCCAGACCTTACTGAGAGTGGTTTATAACCTTTGCATTTGAATGCAAAGGGCATAGCATCATTATTTATTCATTTAGCTGGAAGAGAGGTAAATGTTTCCAAGAGATACCTGCAGCCTGAAAGCACTTGCTAAAATATACAAAACAAAATAAATGCACAGATGACGAAATATTAAAACGATCACCTTTTGATGTCACCCCATCAGACAAAGTCAGAAGAAGAACCTGAATCATATGCTATATTCTAAAACTCATTTCCACATACTCGTCTTTGTGTGTGTTAGGTTTGCTCCTACAATGTCGCATGTCATGACACTTAGAGATATTTTCTGCCTAGACTCTACATCGTTTTGTTTTTTCATGCTAAATTCTGTATTTCTTTTAATTAGAAATTATTAGTAAGGAAAAAGCAGAACTATGACTGATACTTATGCATATAGCTGTGATATTTAAAGAATCTAAGCCTATATGAAAATGCATTAATAATCAACAAAAGCAAACACAGAGAGTCAGGGATCTGGTAATCCAAATACATTTTTCTTCTTTTGTTCTACAAAATAAAAAATAAATATTTATCACATCTGTATATCTCCAAAGGGAAAATCTAAATATCTAGAAAACTAACTTAATTATTAATGTAGGCGTATTTCAAGATTTGGCAGGAAGCTAGGTTTGTAAAAATGTACCCAGTTTTAACATGTTATGAGGCTAAGAAATCAATTCCAAATTCTTCCTTTTTTTCCTCCAAATTGAGATTGCAAGATGAGTGCAACCACAGTTGCATACAGACCTGTATCACTTTATACTAGAATGCACTTTGATGATTCTACTAGTTTTTTGTTTGTTTATTTGTTTTTACTTTTTAAATTTTAGATTCAGGGAGTACATGTGCAGGCTTGTTACTTGGGTATATTATGTGATTCTGAGGTTTGGGCTTCTAATGTCCAAGTGAACACAGTATCCAATAGATAGTTTTCGACCCTTGCCCCCACCTCCTCCCACTCTTTTGGAATCCCCAGTGTTTATTGTTCCCATCTTTGTGTCTGTGTGTACCCAATGTTCAGCTCCCACTTATAAGTGAGAACATGTTGGAGTATTTGGTTTTCTGTTTTTGCTATAATTCACCTAGGATTATGGCCTCCAGCTGCATCCATGTTGCTGTAAATAATATGATTTCATTCTTTTTTATGGCTGCATAGTATTCCATATTGCATACGTACCACATTTTCTTTATCTAGTACACCACTGATGGGCATCTAGGTTGAGTCCATTTCTTTGCTATTGTGAATAGTGCTGTAGTGAACATACAAGTGTAGGTATTTTTTTTTTTGCGTGCGGGACAGAGTCTCACTCTGTTGCCCAGGCTGGAGTGCAGTGGCGCTATCTTGGCTCACTGCAACCTCCGCCTCCCGGGTTCAAGCAATTCTTCTGCCTCAGCCTCCCAAGTAGCTGGGACTACATACAGGTGCGTGCCACCACGCCCAGCTAATTTTTGTATTTTTAATAGAAACAGGGTTTCACCATCTTGGCCAGGCTGGTCTCAAGCTCCTGACGTCATGATCCGCCTGTCTCGGCCTCCCAAAGTGCAGGGATTACAGGCGTGAGCCACCGTGCCTGGCTAACAAGTGCAGTTATCTTTTGGGTAGAACAATTTATTTTCCTTTGGGGCTATACCTAGTAATGCCGAATTGCTGGGTGGAATGGTGATTCTGTGTTTAGTTCTTTGAGAAATCTCCAAGCTGTTTTCCACAGGGCACTGAACTAATTTTCATTCCCACCAACAGTGTGTAAGCAGTCCCTTTTCTCTGCAACCTCGCACACCTGTTATTTTTGACTTTTTCATATTAGCCATTCCAACTGATGTGAGATGGTATCTCATTGTTGTTCCCCTTTATTCGTCAAATGTTTTGATCAAATTTGGGGATAACATGTAGACATACCTCAGGCAGTAGCTGATACTTGTAACCCTCGCTGTGTTTCTAGTAGAACTCTATTCCTTACAGAATTGTTTCCTGACCTGAGAGTGTTTATCTGGACATAACTTCCTTGAGCTGTATTAAGAACCACACCTTTCAACTCTGAATGCCTTATCAGTCTAAAGTTACAAAATAACCTAGCATATTGATTGGACGCTATTCTACTGCTATTATATAACTCATCTACAGAGGACCCATGGAGCAAAAGACAAAGAAGATAGCTAGCTGGCAAAAGAGGATATAACAATGAATCATAAACATATGAAAAAATGTTCAACATCACTAGCACAAAGGAAATGCGAAGAAAAAAATTAGATATTTTCACTTGTTATATTAGAGATTTTAAAAAATCATAATTATTGATGCTTCCAAGTTTTTGTGAAATGGATACCTTTATACACTGCTGGGGGTAAGAAGCATACATTTATATAATCTTTCTAGATAGCAATTGTAATCTATCTGGCAATATATCAAAATCTCTTAAAAATGTGTATTTCCTTGATATCCGTTTAACTTAGTAATTCTATTTGGGGACATTTGTCCTGAGAAATTATCCAAAATATAGTAAGAGATTTATGAATCAACAGGTTCTTCATAATATATACCTTATAATAGCAAAGATTGGAAACAAATTAAATTCTCAAAACTCTCCTCCTTTGGAAGGCAACCATGACCATCTTTGTTTATTCTCTCATCCTCTGTGCTCTCTCAGTGGGCACTCTGCTAGACTAATTTGTGCTGGCTAATATGTTGTTCTATAAAAATCATTTGGTTGTTTCTTCTCTGTGTCTCCTGACTATCCCTTCTACTAAACAGATCATATGCAATTTGAAGGCAGGGTCTTTGGGTTTTTCCCCCATAAGATCTAGTATAGGGTAATCAGAAGAATCTGGAATCTGTTAGAACAACAAGACCCTGATCATTTTCCATTTAAATTCTCCATTGCAGTGGGTCCAACAGAGGCAGCATAGCCCCATGGCAAGAGAGCTTTGTCCTTTTGGTGGGGTGGGAGGGTAAGTACATTTCATGACCATGGTATGAATGGTTTGAACCATGAGTCACAAGTTAACAGTACCTTGCTCAGCCTCCATGTTTAAGAGATGCCACTCCTCTGTCCTTGTCTTGGAGTGCAATAATGTACCACAGCCTGGACCTTTCCCATAGGACTAAGAGGGTGCCCTGTTTATAGACATGGGTGTCTACAGTCCACCAAAGAGAGTGAATTGCCCCTGGTGTCATTGGCCTTGTTTTTATGTTAGTCTTCTCACTTCTCTGCACTGAGAGCTCCTTGAAGGCAGGAGCTACATCTCTGTAGCTCCAGGATGTGGAACAGTGTGGCTTATAGCAGGAGCTGAAAATTCATTTAAGTCAAGGAGGAGAGCAGGGCAGCCAGGGTCAGCAGGTGAGGCCATGGGGTACATCCAAGTGAGACAGGAGAAGGGAAAGAATCATTTCTAAAGGAAGTTATTCTTAGGCCGATGGGAAAATACGCCTTTAGAGAAAGTACAATCACAAAAGTAGTCTAATAGGTGTTATTATGGAGGCCACAAAAAGAAACTATTTGAAATAAAACAGGATTAAGGAAGAGAAGAATGCTCATTAAGGGTCAGAAGGGATAGAGGAGACTCAAAAATGTCAAGCCAGCTGAGTGCAGTGGCTCACACTTGTAATCTCAGAGCTTTCAGAGATGGGAGGATTGCTTGAGCCCAGGAGTTTGAGACCAGCCTGGGCAACACAGTGAGACCTCATCTCAAAAAACTTAGCCAGGCATGGTGGCATAGTCGCAGCTACTAGGAAGGCTAAGACAGGAGGATCATTTGAGCCTGGGAGGTCAAAGCTGCAGTGGGCTATGATTGTGCCACTGCACTCCAGCCTGGAAAGCTAAAGTTAACTGAAAACATACAGAAATTAAACAAACAAACAAAAGAACAACAACCACCAAAAAACCTCTATCTCAGTGAAGCAAAAGAAATGAACTACATTTTTAAACACTTCGTATTTTAGGCAACACTAGAATGTGTGGAAAGCCCTGGAATTTCGTCAAGAACGTGACAGACCGAGATTGGGACAATGTCAACGAACAGCTGTCACTGATGAACTACTAGTGTATTTCTGTATTCCTGAACTATATCTATCCTTACAATCACTGACCCACAGAAAAAAACATGGTGGTAAAGAGTGTCACAGAAGGTAGAGCAGGGCTCTTTTTCTGCTCAAGACTTGGGTCTAAAACTGACAGAAAGGAGCCTCCAATTCCCTGCATTCCCAAAGAATTGCAAACAGTAGGGATGGTGTCATCTACAGGAGGGCTCTCTAAGAGATATTCCAATCAATTCTGCTCCCCTCACTGAACCTCCATTCTACCGTGCTCCTCCACAATCAACATGAGCAAAAAACTCAGAGTGGGATGAGGAGGAGGATAATGGGAGAGAGAGGAGAAACATCCATGGCTTTGCGAAGACAGCTGGGCTTTCTCTCTCTCCTCACCTCTCTCTTCTCCGGCTCCTATGTCAAACCAAATGGGGACATGCTATAGGACATGCAGTGTCAAACCTTCACAACAGACTGAGAAGGAGACTCTAAAAGAAAACGATACGTGCTTGGGAGTGGGTTTGCAATTGAAATACATGTGCCAGAGTAAACTATGCAGATCATCAGGAAGGTTGAGGCAAGGGACAGTTTTTGAAGGCAAAATGAAGAGAATGACATAAGTTGTTTTGAATCAATGATCCTTGGCTGTATGGATCAATAACAAGGGTGATGTCAGTCTAAGGTTGGACAAGCAGTTGCTGGACAGATGTCCTTGCAAAAGTATTTTCTGTGTAAGGTTTTGTGGCCTTTGTGCAAGGTTGTGCTTTTTTGCAGTTTGTTTGTGATAGTTCTTGTTATCAGGCATACAAGCATGAGAACCCTCCCATTACAGCCTTTCCCAGTTCCAGTTCACAAGTGACTGTATTTTGATTCTGACAACTTTCACATCAGCCTGTGGGCCAAATCCAGCCCACCATCTATTTTTGTAAATAAAGTTTTATTGGAACACAGCCATGCCCATTCATTTTCATGTTGTCTGTGGCTGCTTTCTCACCCCAACTTCAAAGTTGAATAGTCAAAACAGAGACCATATGGCTCACAAAGCTGAAAATGTTTACTAACCGTTCCTTTACAAAAAACATTTTCTGACCTCTATTCTAGAAAAGTTACCTACAGAGACTACTGGTGTCAGAAAAAGGGAGAGATTGGCTTCCATCCTGGGTTGGAGCAGTAAGTTGATGATAAGATCAAAATGTTCAGCCAGACCATTTATAAAGGGGGGCTGAAAGTTCATTAAGAAGCATGAAAGGAGAATTTGGCAAAGCACAGATGAATACAGGGATTGGAAGAAATGAAATTATTTGAGATTTATAGCCCAGCTACCCAACTCTTCCCTCCAGGAATTTAGACGGTGAACTCTTTGGGTGCATTAGATTTGGTTTTATTGAATAATTTATTTTACATTTTTATTTATTTCCTTTACTAATTTTTTTAGGAGTGCTCTTATTGGGTTGAACAAAACTTGCTTTTATTTATAAACTAGAAATATTCTGTCTCTGTATGCCTAACTTTATCAATTTTGAGTGTGTAGATGCCCAATATCTGGGACCTAGGAAACAAAATGGGCTGAGCAAAATTCTGAGCTTCAATTTTAAAAGCTAAGTTTTGTTTAAAAAGAATTTCGGCAATGCTTCAAAACAATCATAGTGTGTCCTTCGTCACCAAATGCTGTGCAGAATGTTAAATTATACCTGGCTTCTGCCGAGTGTTCTTAGAACAAGCGTTTATTATAGATTAGTTCTCTTTTATATTAATGGATGTCTAGGAGAGGGAGGCAATAGCACTTGAGGCAATTTTGTTTTACTATGAAAATTATTTAAGCCTTTAGAAGATGAAATTCGGGGAAATGTACTGTCTTCTCAAAAAATATGTTTTTCTAACCCCAAATACAGCAAAAGCTTTTTGAGGAAAGTCATTTTGCTTTTAGCTTCGCGAAACAGATTTTCCAGCTATTAAGCAAGATAAAAGGTCATCTTGACCGATTGTTTTAGATCATTCTTTCATTCCTGGCCAGGATTTTATAAGATTAAAAGAGTGTGCTTCTGAAACAGAAAAAAAAGGGCCACAGCATTTATAAACTAGGAGGTCCCTAAATGCTAGAGGTTATTCTGATTCCAGAGGGAGCGTTAAGGCAGCAATGTAAACATGTTGCTGGTAAGTGAAATTACATTTCAAGCTCTACACCTTGCCACTCCAAACCTAAATAAATGAATAAAAATTTTCTTCTAACTTGAGATATTTTCCATAGTTCTTTCTAATGTTACTTTAAAATAGTCAGCATCAAAAGCTGAAATTCAGTAAATAATATTCTGATCATGCCATTGACTCAGCAAAAGAGAAGAATTGCCAGAAATCAAGTGCCATCCACATGTCAACTAAGGTCCCTCTGTCCCTTGGAGACCTAGCTAAAAATGACTGCAGTCCTCTATTCTGTGGCCTTTGAGATGCTTCCTTCACCACCCACCATGGTCCACCTCACCTCTCACCCCAATTCTGCAAACTCCCCTGACTTTACTTCCTCTTGCTTCTCTCTGTTCATCTTCCATATTTGCATGTGTTTCTTAGTTTGGTTTGACTCAGTCCAGATATAGAGCCTAGCCCCATCACAGTCTGTAAAAAAGCACCACTCACCTTGTACTTTACATGAGCTCAACACCTTTTTACTAAAAATCTGGAGAGCAGCGAGGAGTACCAGAACAGAACATGTGATTTTCCACTATCTCTTGGCTTCTACCCTCTGCTCTTTATGTTTCTTTCCTGTCCCTCCCACCTCCACGTACTGCCCACAAAGCAAACTGCAAAGTCATTCTCTTGTCACCCATGAAAGTTCAATCTTATCACCTTTGAATTAGGGACTTTCACCAACAACTACAGTTTTCTCAAAAAGTATTCTGACAGTTGAAAGTTTCTGTCTTGTTAAGATAGCAGGAAGCATGTTCTTGTGAGTTTTGGAGACTGAAAAACAGAATTAGTTATCTGTCTTCAGCAGCAAAATGTCAAATAAATTAAATTGATAAACATCATTGACTTTTACAAAGCCGACCTGTACAATGCTGTATAATGTCCGGAACTCCATTGATATTCTTTCCTTTAAAAGTTGGAGCCTATAATTATCTGGCAGGGGAGATACCATGATCTCAAAGGTGGTTTTCCCAGGGCAAGGCTCATCCATTGCACTCCAAATGTGCTGATCCCTGCAATTTCTTCAAATGTAGGAAACCCAACAGCATAATGTGTAGCAGTGGGAGACTGTGTTCACGCTTTCCTCTGTTAAAAGAAAAAAAAAAACAAAACTGGAGCCTAATTCTCTCCATCCTCCCAAAGTGGGGCTGGACTTGATAACTTGCTTCTAATGAACACATTGTGCTGGAAGTGATTCCATGTGACATCCAAGGCTATGTCATAAAAAGGATAGCTTTCCTCTCTCTCTTTTTCTGGGGTAGGCTAGTCGCCATGTTGTGAGGACACCCAAGCAGCTGTATGGAGAAGCCCCAGGATGGAGAGACTAGCCTGGAGAAGAACCAACTTGCCAGCTATGGGAGTGGACCACCTTGAGTCCTCCAGCCTCAGCCAGGTCTTCAGTTGATTTCAGCCATGGCTGATATCTTGACTGCAAACCACCCAACTAGCTGTTTCTAAATTCCTAACCCATAGAAACTGTGAGAATAATAAATACTTGTTGTTATTTTAGCCACTAAATCCGGGGGTAGTTTACAGAGCAATATGTAACTAATACTCATAGATACTAATACAACTTTCTTGGAAAAACAATTAGTTTTTGTAAATGAATGAATGTGTGAACATTCAAATCAGAGCATTACCAAAGAAAGAGAGTTAACTAGGGGATCATTTCTTCTAGCAATGCTTTCCTGACTTCCCCAGATCCACGCTTCAGAAACTTTCACCTGTGGATGGATCATCCCGGGACTCAACTATAAATGAAGATTCTGATTCAACAGGTCTGAGAATCTGCATTTTTAGCAAGACTCCAGGTAATGTCAACACTACTGGCTGATGACTTTCTGTCATGGCACTTACCGTGGACTCCATTCATCCTGCCACCGGGTGTTCAAGGTTATAGGTCACTTTGTGTCAGAGGCACCGGTGATATTGAACTTTCCCCAAGTTCTGTGCCTCTTGAAAACAGGGGAGATTACGAAACTACCCCTTCCCAACACACACCTTCAGTGTTCCAAAAAATGACTTCTTGCAAGGAATTCCTTTTCCCCATAAGATTTAGATAAGACCCACCGATGACCTCCTTGTTTACCTATGACAAGGTCAGACACGGACTTTCCAATTTCCATTCTGTGTCTCATGAATGATTAGCCATTGGTCTCCACTGGCCAGTGTCGACAAAATATCATCAATGTGACTTGACCAAACTCTGCTTAGCCTCCTCACCTTCCCCCAGGCCCCTGGACTTTGGTCCTTTCTTGTATGTAGGAATGCAGAAAAGCCTCTCTATAAGACCTGTTCCAGAGAATGCAATGGTCACAAACAGAGACTGAGCCACTGTTTGATCATGCCACCACCTCATCCCGCCCCTCACACGGTTCTTTGTAGCCTTCTCTACTCCCTGTGAAAGAAAGACCTTTTTCTGCTGACCTCGGAGATGCACGCTGATCTCATGGTTACGGCACTCTCTACATTGCTATAGTCTCCTTCCCTAATGCTGCAGTTTCCTTTCCTAGAGCAAGAGTCTCCCTGCCTTTGTTGCAGTAATCCTTTTGCATATCATCTCTCCTTACCTGAGTTCAATTTATTTTCTCTTTGCTTTTTTTTTTTTTGAGATGGAGTCTTGCTCTGTTGCCCAGGCTGGAGTGCAGTGGTGTGATCTCGGCTCACTGCAACCTCTGCCTCCTGGGTTCAAGAGATTCTTCTGCCTCAGCCTCCCGAGTAGCTGGAATTGCAGGCATGTGCCACCACACCCGGCTAATTTTTGTATTTTTAGTAGAGATGAGGTTTTACCATGTTGACTAGGCTGGTCTCGAACTCCTGACCTCAGGTGATCAACCTGCCTTGGCATCCCAAAGTGCTGGGATTACAGGCTCGAGCCACCATGCCCGGCCCCATTATGCTTTGAGGGATTTACCTCTTTAGGTTTGAGATGTAGATCCCTTGAAAATCTGGAATCTCTTGTCTGAATCTACAGGAAGAACTGCTTTTCCCACATGGTTGTAATCACCTCCTTAATTATCTGTGTCTCACAGTAGATTGTAAATAGGGACAACAGGGACTGTGTCTGACTTATTTCTCATGTTCCCCTAGACTTCTACAAAGCGTTCATGTGGGTAAGTGCTCTATATGTGCTGAACAAGTGAATGATTATTAGAAATATTGAGGGTGGGTGCCAGGTTTTGAGAGGCTGGAATATTTTAAAATGTTCAATTTACCTACATTGTTTAGGAAATTAATATAGATAAAGTTAGCCTAGTCATTTGACCATATATCTCTCCAAATTGTCCTTTCAATAAGAGGAATCTCATATTCAAAATAGGCTCTTTGGATAATCAGCATCTAAGCTTTGTTTCCATTCTGAATGAGTCTCCACTAAGCATGGCCTATGTCTCTGAAATAAAAGTCCTTCAAACTGCAGAATCTTAGCACTAGAAAAATATTAAGAGAAAAATTTGAAAGAAATTTCCTAAACACAGTGCTAGGAAAATTCAATCACAGGAGAAATCTTTTCCCACTGAGCAGTATATTGCTATCAGAACCTAGGAAATAATTAGCAAAGTACATTTAAATGGAAAAAAAATACTCCTTTCAGTAATTCTAGCTTTTGAAGTATGTATAGAAAGAAATTCAGAGCTAATGGATCAACTTTAGTGAGCCTAAGCAAAAACCAATTTGGAAAACCCACACTTCAATTAACCTGAAATGAAAACTGGGGTGACAGAAAAAAAGATACAGCTAATAGAAGACATTAAATTAATGCTTTTGGTGACCCAAGAGACAAAAGAAGAAATAAATTTATCATGATTTACCTTTCACGTAGAGGGAAAAAATCTGAATACCTTCCAAAATATTAATTTGTTTCCAAAGTGCTTAATGATTAGGTATATTCCTAAGTATTTTATTTTATTTTTTTGCAGCTATTGTAAAAGGGGTTGAGTCATTGATTTTTGTGGGGGTTTTTTGTTGTTTTGTTGATGTTGTTGTTGTTGTTGTTGTTTTGAGATAGAGTCTCACTCTGTTACCCAGGCTGGAGTGCAGTGGCATGATCTCAGCTCACTGCAACCTCTACCTCCCAGGTTCAAGTGATTCTCCTGCCTCAGCCTCCCAAGTAGCTGGGATTACAGGCTCGCCATAACAGCCCAGCTAATTTTTGTATTTTTAGTAGAGACAGGGTTTCACCATGTTGGCCAGACTGGTCTCGAATTCCTGACCTCAGGTGATCTGCTCACCTCAGCCTCCCAAAGTGCTGAGATTACAGGCATGAGAGACCATGCCCGGCCTGAGTTGTTGATTTGATTCTCATCTTGGTCGCTATTGGTGTATAGAAGAGCTACTGATTTGTGTACATTGATTTTGTACCCAGAAACTTTGCTGAATTCTTTTATCAGTTCCAGGAGCTTTCTGAAGGAGTCTTTAGGGTTTTCTATCTAAACAATCATATCATCCGCAAACAGCAACAGTTTGGCTTCCTCTTTACCAATTTGGGTGCCCTTTATTTCTTTCTCTTATCTGATTGCTCTGGCTAGGACTTCCAGTACTATGTTGAAAAGTTGAAAAGGGGTGGTGACAATGGGTATCTTCAAGGAAAACTACAAAACACTGCTGAAAGAAATCATAGACAACACAAACAAATGGAAACACACCCCAAGCTCATGCTCATGGATAGGTAGAATCAATATTGTGAAACAGACCACACTGCCAAAAGCAATCTACAAATTCAATGCAATTCCCATCAAAATACCACTATCATTCTTCACAGAATTAGAAAAAAATTCCTAAAATTTATATAGAACCAAAAAAGAGTCCACATAGCCAAAGCAAGATTAAGCAAAAAGAAAAAATCTGGAGGCATCACATTACCTGATTTCAAAGTATACTATAAGGCCATAATCACCAAAACAGTATGGTACTGGCATAAAAATAAGCACATAGACCAATGGAACAGAATAGATAACCAAGAAATAAACCCTAATACTTACAGCTAACTGAACTTCAACAAAATAAACAAAAACATAAAGTGGTGGAAAGACACCCTATTTAACAAATGGTGCTGGGATAAATGGCAAGTCACATGTAGAAGAATGAAACTGGATCCTCATCTCTTATGTTATACAAAAATCAACTCAAGATGGATCAAGAACTTAAATCTAAGACCTGAAACTACAGAACTTCTAGAAGACAACATTGGAAAAACTCTTCTAGACATTGGCCTAGGCCAGGATTTCATGACCTAAAACCCAAAAGCAAATGCAATAAAAACAAAGACAGTTTGGACTTAATTGACCAAAAAGCATTTGCACAGCAAAAGGAACAATCAGCAGAGTAAACAGACAACCCACAGAGTGGGAGAAATCTTCACAATCCATACACCTGACAAAGGACTAATATCCAGAATCTACAATGAACTCAAACAAATTAGCAAGAAAAAAACAAACAGTCCCATCAAAAAGTGGACTAAGGACATGAATAGACAATTCTCAAAAGAGGATCTACAAATGGCCCACAAACATATGAAAAAATGCTCAACAGCACTAATGATCAGGGAAATGCAAATCAAAACCACAATGCGATACCACCTTACTCCTGCAAGAATGGCCATAACAAAAAAATCAAAAATCAAAAAATAGGCCTGGCATGGTGGCCCACACCTGTAATCCCAGCACTTTGGGAAGCCGAGTTTGGTGGATCACCTGAGGTCAGGAATTTGAGACCAGCCTGAGCAATGTAGTGAAACCCTGTCCTGTCTCTACTAAAAAATACAAAAATTAGCCGGGCGTGGTGGTGCATGCCTATAATCCCAGCTACTCGGGAGGCTGAGGAAGGAGAATCACTTGAACCTGGGAGGCAGAGGTTGCAGTGAGCCGAGATTATGCCACTGCACTCCAGTCTGGGTGGCAGAGCAAGCCTCTGTCTCAAAAACAAAACAAAACAACAACAAAAAAATAAGTAAATAATAGATGTTAGCATGCATGCAGTGAACAGGGAACACTTCTACACTGTTGGTGGGAATGTAAACTAGTACAATTGCTATGGAAAACAGTAGGGAGATTCCTTAAAGAACTAAAAGTACATCTACCATTTGATCCAGCAATCTCACTGCTGGGTATCTACCAAGAGGAACATAAGTCACTATATGAAAAAGATACTTGTGCATGCATGTTTATAGCAGCACAATTTGCAATTGCAAAAACATGGAACCAACCCAAATGCCCATCCCATCAATCAACGAGTGGAAAAAGAAACTGTGAGATACACACACACACACACACAAACACACACACACACACACACACACACACGGTGGAATACTACTCAGCCATAAAAAGGAATGAATCAATGGCATTCACAGCGACCTGGATGAGTTTGGAGGCTATTATTCTAAGTGAAGTAATCAAGAATGGAAAAACAAACATCATATGTTCTCACTCATGTGTGGGGGCTAAGCTATGAGATGCAAAGACATAAGAAAGACACAGTTGACTTTGGCGACTCAGGGGGAAAGGGCTGGAAGGAGGTGAGGGATGAAAGACCACAAATTGGGTGCAGTATATACTGCGTGGGTGATAGGTGTGCCAAAATCTCACAAATCACCACCGTAGAACTTATTCATGTAACCAAGCACCACCTGTTCCCCAATAACCTGTGAAAATAATTTTTTTTTTTAAAAAAAAGATGCTTAATGAGACTTTTGGTCTACTTACTGATCTAAAGAAAACATGTGGTGGTAAACAGTTTGAAAATACAGCTCAAATTATTTTCTCCCTGTGTCTGTGCCCTTTTGCAGTATGAGTTTGTAGCTCCTGGCAACAGAGGTACAGTTTTTGTTTTTTTGTGTGCGTGTGTTTTTCCCCACCTGCTGTATCTCAACTAGCCTGTGACTTACTTTGACAAGTAGAATGAGGCACATGGGATATTGTGCCAGTTACAAGTCTAGTATCAAGAGGCTTTGCACGTTCTGTTCATTCTCCTGGAACCATGCCACTACCATTAAACGAGCTTGGACTTTTTCTGATGATGCTGGGAGCCGTGTGGAGGAAAACCAAAGTGCCCCAGCTTGCTCACAGCCAGTTCTGGAAGCAAAAGCATCTGGCCTGCCTGCAGCAAGCCGAAGACTCACTAGTGAGCCCAGGCAACACAGGCCAAGTCAGAACCACTTGGCTGACCCCTGGAGTAATGAATGGTTGCCTTAAGTTTTTGGGTGTTTTTCCACACAGCCATAAAAACTGATAGTTCACCCATAAAAAAGATTCACTCATTAATTGTCAAAGAAATTAAAACTAAACCAGCAAAGTCAGACCATTTATTGTCTATGAGATGGATGAAAATAAACAAGGATGTTCATTCACAGAGTTTGTAATTATATGGAAAGCTGGAAGGTACAACTTTTTTAGAAGACAATTTGGCAATATGTATTAAATTTTCAAATGTGCCAGCTATGACTCTTCTTGGATTGTATTCTAAAAAAATCGTATAAATATGTGATGATTTATTAACCTAATTTATAATACTAATGTTAGAGAATCAATGTGAATGTTCTTCAACAAGCGATGTGTTCTTCAAAAATATTATGTTATATCCATACAATGGAGTACTGAGCAGTCATTAAAAATGGTATTTATTTATGTTGACATGGAAAGACTGCCACATTATTGTAACTGCTACTAAATAATTATTAGAATAATAGGATATTTCTATTTTTAACATTTAACAAAAACACTATGAATAGAAAGTGTTTAGAACAATATGCTTTGAAATATCAGCTATTATTTCTAGGAACGAGATTACAAGCAATTTTCATTTTCTGTTTACACATCTGAATAATTTAATTTTATTGATTGAGACAGGGTCTCACTCTGTCGCCCAGGCTGGAGTGCATCATAGCTTGCTGCAACCTCTGCCACCTGAGTTCAAGCGCTTCTCCCTCCCAAGCAGCTGGGATTACAGGCGTGAGCCACCATACTGGACTAAATCATTTAATTTTAAACAAAAGTATTTGTCATGAGTAAATTCTGGAAAATTAAGTCTACTTTTTAAATGGTTTTAAACTCCTTTATTAGGTACAACATTAAACTAAATTGACCTATTTAATTACAGGTCTTTATTCTGAAGAATGCATTTCTTTGTGGCTGACAAAAATAAGGAAATGGTTTCTTCAGAATAAATAAATGCATTCTAATTTTAAATGAGTATAAAATTGGGGCCGGATGTGGTGGCTCACGCCTATAATCCTAGTGCTTTGGGAGGCCCAGGCAGATGGATTGCCTGAGCTCAGCAGTTCAAAACCAGCCTGGCCAACATGGTGAAACCACATCTCTACTAAAATATAAAAAATTAGCTGGGTGTGGTGGTGGATGCTTGTAGTCCCAGCTACTCGAGCAGCTGAGGCATGAGAATAGCTTGAACCCAGGAGACAGAGGTTGCAGTGAGCCAAGATTGTGTTACTGCTCTCCAGCCTGGGCAAAAGTGTGACACTGTCTCAAAAAAAAAAATAAAATAAAATAAAGATTCCTTATTTGTTTTTGTAAATATAAGAGGGAAAGTTTCCCATACACCAGGAATGGCCTGGAAATAGCAATATATTAATCAGTAAATTTTGGTGTTTCAAACAGAGATGTTTGATCCAGAAAAACTGAAGAACATTCATCATGACACAGATTTGTTTTTCTATTTAATCAAATCAAGAGGGCCTTTCAAGATTTTTGTAAGAGGTCTTGAAATAAAGAGGAAACTTGCACAAATTAATCAACAACATTAATCAAGTGCCTACTGCGTACAGGAATTATTCTGGTTGCAAGTGAGAGACCTATAAATCTAAAATGGTCTTTTTTAAAAAAATGAGTTTACTCGCTAATGCAATTTAAGAGTCCAAGAATTAACTCTTTTCAGATGTATGACGTAGGACTCAACGTGACCAGGACTGTTTCTATGCTTTTCTTTCTTGGTGTTGGCTCCTCCTCAGGAAGAATCTCTCTTGTGATTGCTTCCAAGATGGGTTCCAACATACTTCATCATTCAGACCCAGTGGGAAAAAGACAATGTTCCTCTCAGAACAGTTTTAAAACATTTCCTGATGTGAAATCACGTGCCATCCAATTACTCTTCCTGGAAGAGTAAATATGTTTGCTGTTTTAAACTAGAGGTGGGATTAAGCTCATCAAATCACAATGCTCAAGAGAAGTGACTGAAGAGCTTTCTCAGAGGACAATTACAGTAAACTGTTATAGCTAAAGAAAAGTGAATGGATTCTAGGTGGTAAAATTAATAGATGTTCACCGCAGTCCTCTAGAAGATTATTTAGAGAATAAGAAGACATTTAAAATGCATTCCTAGCCGCAAAATTATCACATAGACGCAAGGAATAAACTACAGATACACAAGAAATAACTGCAATTAAAGACTCAGAATTCTAAATTATCACATAGAAGCAGGGAATAAACTACAGATACATGAAAAATAATTGCAATTAAAGACTCAGAATTCTAAGTGGCAAGTTAGTTGTATAAATAACAAATGCATCTCAGAGGAGAAAACATCACTGTGTGTTTCAATGATTAGCCAAATGTTATCCCTTCATTTAATGGTTTTGGTAATAGTATGATGCTTTAAAATGTTCCTGCTCAATCCAGGCTTTTTTGAATTCTTCAGTTTTAACCACGTCATTAAGTGATTAGTCTTTGGGTCTTAGACCCAAGATGTGAGGTTTTGAAATAATTTTCCTGTGATTGCAATAAAGATAATAAGTTGATTATCATTTGAAATGCTTTTCCATTGAGTTTTAATGCCTTTCTTTTTTACTTTCTTGAACATATATAATGGAAAACATCTTTATAATTATTCCCAAGTACTGAAACTTTAATCTCCATTGTGTAATTGAAATTTTCTCTGCAGCTAAGTGGTTTTTCTGGATCCTTAACAGGCTAAGAACATCTAAATGCTGATCATTTTCTCAAGGGAAAAGAGGAAAAACGTATATAGGGAGAGTGATAAGCCTTTGTTGTCGTTGTTGTAAAGAAAATTCTCTCTTCAGTTTCCATTGCCATTTTTTTGTGAACCTTTTTTAAAACACACTACTTTTTTCTTACTTAAATGATTAAATATCTATGCATTAAACAAATATTTATTGAATGCAAAACATCAGTATATGCCAGCATAATAGAAGCTGTACTAAAAGCTGCATATACAGTGGTGGACAAAACAGTCATAAGTCTATCATCAAAGAGTTTATGGTGTAGGGAAGAAGACAGAAAATAAAAAAGTAAAAAAAAAATAGAAAAAGCGATTGATATGTTATTATATATTATAACATATTACTGATATTATATGTTGTAATAAACTATAAAAGAATTAAAAAATGCAATGATAGAAAATAATGTAGTGTGGGCAAGTTGAGATTGAGAAACTTAATTTGACAGGATTTTCATAATGCCTCTCCGAAGAAGTGACATTTAAATAGAAACCTAAAGGATGAGAAGAGCATGTGAAAAGCAGAGTAATAAGTGCTCCGTGTAGGAGATTGAGAGTTCCCTGCAAGGGGAACAGCTCGAGCAAAGGTCCTGGGGTGTAAATAACTTCTCCATGTTTAAGGAACAACGTGAGGGACGGCATGCCTGGAACATCAAAGGGCAAGTTGCAATGAGGTATGAGGTGCATTTGGAGAGGCAAGTAGAGATCCGACCATATGTGGGCTTGTAGGCCCATGATCAAGAATTTGGATTTTACTGAAAATCTAAAAGAACGCCATTAATGTGTTTTAAGCAGTGAAGAATTATGGCCTGATAGATATTTATTAAGATAACTCTGTCTGCCATGCAGTGAATAGTTTGAATGAGGCAAAGCTGAAAATGGAAAGGACAGTAAAGAGGCTCCTATAACACTTGGCCATGGCTTATTTCAAGGTGTGTGTAGCAAGCAGTGCCACCACGATGGGTTAATGGATTGGATGTGGAAGGTGAATAGAAGGGACGATGGTGCCAGTTTTCTGGCTTAAGTTGTCAGAGAGGTGGTGGCTTTCTGAAACTGGGAAGATGCATCAGTCAGGATCTTGGCAGGAAACAGATGGTACACTCAGACAAGATCACTGATGAAAGTTTAATGGCAGGCGCTGTTTACAAAGGAGTGGACAGAGTTAAAAGAAACAAACAAGGGATGGCAAAGGACTCCAGAACTAGCAATGCAAGAAGCCATTATCCTTCCTAGGTCTGGAAGGGCAAGTGGAGTAGTCAGTTCCTGAAACAGAGTTGTAGTTGTAGCCACAGCTTTAAAAAAAAAAAAAAAAAAAGTCCCATGAAAGCTGTGACTTTTTTGTAGAAATGCAGCCACTACCAACTCAAGGCTGGCAGGAAGGGAAGCAGGGAACTCAATACCCCAATTTTTCTTTCCTCCTGCCCTCCAATCTCCTGCCCTACCCCACCACCAACAAACCCGAAATAGAAGCCAAAATCCAAAGTTGACCACTGATGCAGGCTATACAGGTAGCAGCATCCTGGGCTCAAAGCAGGGTGGAGAAAGGTACAGAGAGAATAGAGGGTGTAAATGGAGAATACTCAGTACTGATAACTAGTAAAGGAACTGTTTTGGAGAGTGGGAATCAAAAGTCACATTTTGTACTCATTACATTTGAGACACCTGTGAAATATAAATTGATATTTCATGTAGAAATATGAATCCACAACTCGGAAAAGAGATTTGTGTTGAAAATTAAAATAGGGAAGTTATCAACATCTAGGTTGTTTTTAAAGCAATAGGAGAGGTGAGATAACTGAGACAATTTAGAGAGAGATTTAAAAGAGAAGGAGTAAGGGTTAGAATCCAGTATTTGGATGTAGAGTGAGAGTCTAGAAAGGTAGGGGAAAAATTAGAATAGTGGGATGTCAAGAAATGCAAGAATGGAAAGTAGCAGAAGATATAGTAAGTAGGTAAGTATGTCGAATGCAACTGAGAGGTCAGTAAAATAAATACAGAAATGTGTTCATTGGAGTCAATGAAAGTAATAGACAATCTTTGACTCCTTTTTTACTTTTCAAAATTATATTTTTAAAAATCTTTAGGCTGGGCACAGTGACTCACTCCTGTAATCCCAGCACTTTGGGAGGCCAAGGTGGGTCGATCACAAGGTTAGGAGTTCGAGACCACCCTGGCCAACATGGTGAAACCCTGTCTCTATTAAAGATACAAAAAGTTAGCCGGGCGTGGTGGCACTTGCCTGTAATCCCAGCCACTTGGGAGGCTGAGGCAGGAGAATCACTTGAATGTGGGAGGCAAGGGTTGCAGTGAGCCAAGATCGCGCCGCTGCATTCCAGCATGGGCGACAGAGAGAGATTCCTTCTCAAAAAAAAAAAAAAAAAGAGCTTTAAACAACTTTACATGTTTTATAAAAGTATATAAAGTACACTAAATTTTAAAACTTTAGGAAACAACAGCAGTCCAAATGATATTTTTAAGCATATATTAATAAAATCAGGACCCCAAACAATGTGAACAACAAGTTCTACCACAAAGGAACACAAGGCCCAGACATATTTATAGGCAAGTTTTACCAACCCTTAAAGGACAAATCACTCCAATCAATTAAGAAATCTATTTCCTTGATCTTCATAAAGTGATCCTATAATTCACGTGAAAGAAAAAGGGCCAAAAAGAGTCTAGAAAAGCACTTTTCAAAGTGTGATTAGAAATTCTTAAGGGTTCCCAAGAACCTTTTTGGGAAGGGTCAGGACGGGGGCCATGAGGTCAAAACCATTTTCATAATAATGCTGAAACGCTATTTGCCGTATTCACTCTCATTCTCTCATTAGTGTACTGTGGAGTTTTCCAGAGGCTACACAATATATGATGCAAGATTGAATGAAGAAGCAGGTAGGAGGCTATCTTCAATTAAACAGATGTGATAATCTAGCTATCTTCTATTAAGCCAGACATTTTTTAAAATGGCAAAACTGTAAAGTAATGCCCTTCTTCTAAATGTTTGCTTTGGAAAATTTATTACTTTTATTTTTTAAATGTTATATTAACATGCAACGGGTTTACTAATATTACTTTTAAATGAATTCATAAATAAGTATTAAATAACTTTTGATTTCTAATAGAGCAAATATTGATGGATATAATCCACATTTTAAAAACTCCTCGGAATTTTCAGTAATTTCTAAAAGTGTAAGGGGTTCCTAAGACCAAAAGTTTGAGAACTGCTGACTTAGCATAAAAAAGGAAGTAAAATAGAGGGTAGGCTTTTATCTCTGAATATCAAGACTGACTTGATGAAGTAAAGCTAGGGTAGTTGAATATATAGCAGTAAAAATTAAAACATCTATCCTTTGCCAGTTTGGGGCTAGGAGGTGAAGAAAGAACTCTAACATGCTGCTGGTGGCACGGCAAATGGTTCAACTGCTTTGGAGAGTGATTTGGCAATGTTGAAGATATGCATAACTTAGGGCCTGGTATTCCAGCTCTACGTATAAAACCCTAAGGAAATTCAAGCGCATGTGAACAGAGAGATAAAAATAGGAATTGCAGCACTGTTTCCAATAGGGGAAATCTGGAAACAACCTATGCATCCCCCAGTGGAAATGAGAAGGAAATATAGCAAGCCCAGAGCAAGAGTTACCCCTTGGAAGGGAAGCCAAAGCAATGGGGAGGGGAAACAAAAGACTTTCAGTTGTATCTGTTTATTTATGAGAAAATAAGGGAGGGAGGGAGGGAGAAAGAGAAAGACTGAAAACACAGCACAATGTCATCACTGAGTTAAATCTGGGTAATGTGTACATAGGAGTTCGTTGTGTATTTATTCTTCTGAATGTTTGAAATACTACATAGTAAAAGCAAGCTACTGGGACCACATTCATTTGCATTCTCATTCTGTATAATGCACACAGTGAAACTGGTTGCCTACAAAGAGAATGTTAAAATTTAAATTCAGGTACAAAGTGGTCTAAATATACACCACAGTCTAGCTCCTCCTAACACTCTGATAGTGTTAAAGGAAGTTTTATTTGTTGTAGGTTTTATAACCAAGCTATTTGAAGGAATGCAGTTGAAGCATGGAGATCAGAGTGTTTCAATCTTCTGGTGTCTCTTGGAGGTGCCATATGTTGGAATCATTGTCAGCTAGAAAAACATCCGCTACAAAAGTGCATCCTTCTGGGGGAAGTCAGTTTGCATAACTTATCCCAAGAGTAAATTCAGACAATGGGGCAGCATCAAGAATGGGCAATGACATCATCCTGGTCTGTGTTCATCTCCATTCTTAACCCAGGTGGACCCAAATAGTATCAGCCAAGTGGATTGGTTTGAGGAGTTATCAAAATAGTTTTGTCTTGGTTTCCTCCTTGGGATAGCAGGGGACCAAGCAAGCTAGTTTCATGGATCATTATTCCAAGCGTCCAAGCTCCAAATTTCTAGATAGCAGAGTAACTCTTAGCTAAGCAGTGAGGTCGACAAAGTATGAAACACCATAATTTGTAAGATGAGAATTTATGCTAGTATTAATTATTGTTTCTATTCAATTCCATATACATTCATGAAGCATATATGCTATGGTTTGAATGTTTTCGTCCTCTCCAAAATTCATGTTGAAACTTAATCTCCAATGCAACATATGAAGAAGTGTGGCCTTTAGGAGGTGATTGAGTCATGTCATAAATAGAATTAGGTGCCCTTATGAAAGGGCCTGAGAAGGGAGTTCATCTCTCTTCGTCTTCTGCCCCTTCTTCCATATAAGGACCCAGTATTCATCCTCTCCAGAGGATACAGAAACATAGTACCATCTTGGAATTGGAGATTGAGTCCTCACCAGACACTGAACCTTCTGGTGCCAGGATATTAGACTCCCAGCCTTCAGAACTGTGAGAAATAAATTTCTGTTTTTAAAATAAATTACCCAGTCTGTGGTATTTTATTATACCAGCACAAATGAACCGAGACAATATGTTTTGTGAAGGCACTGCTAGCCTCCTTGCTAGTGATTAGGGAGAAAAAAATTAAATAAGACATTCTCAACATACACATCTGTACAGGTAATTGGCGCAGGTAAACCAAATTTTATTTATTTAAGTTAGCACTGCCAACTGCATTTCCATAAGAGGACACAGAAAACTCTGCAAAAAAAGGTTCTTGGACTCTTCCCATAACACTCTAAAGGTCACTCTTGGTTATGTAAATAGAAGTAGTATAACATATGTTATGGGTTGAACATTTGTCGCCTTCCAAACTCATGTTGAAATGTATTGCCATTGGAATGGTACTAGGAAGAGGGATGTTTAAGAGGTAGTTAGGCCGTGAGGGCTCTGTCCTCATGAATAATGTCATGTCATTATCATGGGAATGGGTTCCTTATAAAAAGATGAGTTTGTCCCCCTTTAGACTCTCAGTCACTCACCTTTGGCCATGTTATGATGCAGCAGAAGTCCCTCTCCAAGTGCCAGCTCCTCAATCTTGTACTTCTTAGCCTCCAGAACTGTGAGCCAATAAACTTCAGTTCATCTAAATTCCCGGTCTGTGGTATGCTGTTATAGCAGCATAAATGAACTAAGACAACATCTATTGGCCTACAGATCTCAGATTCTTTTTGTGATTTGGTGGAAATGGAGAGAGGGAAAGTAAATTTGCATGGAGTTAAGTAGGCTTCGGTGAGGAATAAGATAAAGCCCATGACCCTTTCTCTTTAGATGATTAGAATTATTAGGAACTCTGAGGTTTTAGGATAATGTCAGTCAAAGTTCTCTCGTAGGAAAGGACCTTAAAAACCCAAAGAAAACGAGGAAAGTAACAACCTGTACTAGTGATCCTTGTTCCACACAGAATATATAGAGCATCATGAAGAAGGCCTTTAAGACAACTCCAGACCCAGCCACCCCATTAATGTTAGCTTGTCAGTAAAAACCATAATCACTTGTACCTTGGAGATCTGTGTGGCAAACAGAACCAGGGAGGCAACTGGTCTTTAGATGCAACACTGTGTCACAGCAATAGAAGCCACAGCAGTTGAAAACTAAGCCTAATTGGTGGGCAGATCACATGGCCTGGCATTTGTAAGCAAGAGCAACCAAGCAAATAAGGCCAAGTAAGCTTCTCAGGATCTTGGACCATTTAGGATGATGGGATTCATAAAAACTTGGTGCTGGATTTCCTGCTAACATAAATACACGGAGTTAGAATAATCCACTGGAATGTAAAGGGGCGATTGTTATATTTATACCCCACACTAGTGCAGGGGGCCATACTGGTTATACTTACATATCCCAAGAACATCTCCAAAACAACCCATTTGAAGGGCATAGCACTACTATAGAAGTCTGCAACTAGTGCTAAAGAAACATTATGAAGAAAGTCAATCTTTATAAAAATCCTTGGAAATCACCGTAACTGACAAGAATAGAGACAGTTAATAAATGGTTATGTATTGTTCAATAATTTCATGTTATGTACTGAAAATACTGTATGCAGAATCACATTAGCTCTACCTCCCAAGAGTTACTATGAGTAATCCTGTATACAAGTGTTAGAAGCCAAATTTGTCAGTAGTGTGAAATGTAGGCATTTTAGTTCAGACTGTAAAACTAAAATTTTAAAGATAATGTTCTAGATTCTAAAGAGAAAATGTGTAGCCCCCAACAGAGTATGCTCCAGTATGATACACATCAACTATGCCCACAAAGGTAGTGCCAAATACTATATGTACTTGGATAACACAATGGAAAACCTGTAAGCAATTGGATTTGCCTCTACCAGCTTGGAGTAACAACCAGGGCCAGCTATACAATTTGTGGCACTCCATCAAAAATGAAAATGTAGACCTTATTGCTCAAAAAAGGAACAAAAAGGGATCTTTTTTAAAGTACCTAAAATATAAAGCTTTTTCCTTTTTTTCAAAGTCTCCCCATCTTGATTTGCCATGGTGTTTTTTATTGGCCACTTGCATTATTTTTCCATTGCTGCATAACAAATTAGCAGCTTAAAACAATAGCCATGTTTTCTGATATCGTTCATGGGTCAGGAGTCCAGGCATTGCTTAGGTGGGTCCTCTGCTCAAGGCATCTAAAATAGTCAGATGTGTAAAATCAAAGGATGGAATGGCGTTGTCAGGGGCTGAGGTGAGGGGGATATGGGAAATTATTAATCATTGGGCATAAAGTGTCAGTCAAGCAAGGTTAATAAGCTCTAGAGAGCTGCTGTGCCTACAGTCAACAAGAATGAATTGTATGCTTAAAAATTTGCTAGAAGCATAGATCTCATGTTAAATGTTCTTATCATAACACAACAAAATAAAATAAAATAAACTGGAATTTAATCTATTGATAGACTCTGATTCTGGAAATGATATTATAAGGATTAAAGGAACATTATTTTTCTGAGATTTATGCTGACAGTCTTTCAGTTTCTCTATGAAAGTGAGAAAGGCAATGAATATGGAAAACAGCCTGTTTCCTCATCTATATTAATACTTAGCTCACAGGGTTCTGGTAAAGATGAAGTGAGATAGTGGAAGTCCTTCATAAGTTGTAAAGTGCTATTCAGTATAAGAAGACATTAGTGTTAAAATTAATGAAAACAGCACATCAACAAATTACTTTTTTTTATTAGCAATCCTATTTGCCAATGAAAAATGAAGCCATAATTTTAGTAAGATCCTGCCTCTCACACTGGTTTTTAGAGGTGGACAGTCGGAACTCACACTGTGATCAGTGAGGTAGGAAGAGGGCACCAAGAAATCACTGCAGAAAAGAAGCACTAGAATAGAAGGAAGTTTCCCCTGAAAATGTAAGTTCTGCCCTCCGACATACTTGGCTTCTGGCTATTACAGAGAATATCAAGGATATAGAGTACTTTGCTAACAAGAAGCATGCATCTTCATATTCGGGACTTCTTTTTTTTTTTTTTTTTTTTTTTTTTTTTGTGGAGATGGAGTCTCACTTTTGTCACCCATGCTGGACTTTCTCAGGAGATTACAAAGATCTTTTACCTCAGGTTAAGAAACACTATCCCAGAGTACTCAGAAATAGTCTTAAAAAGTTGGATATGCAAGAAACAATTTTCAGGCCAACTCTTTTGACAATAGACTCCTCTGTATCTAAAGCAATCCACTATTTGTTATGTCATTCTGAGGCCAGAATTCAGTCCCAATTCCCTCCACAAGGTTGATGCTGAAATCGTTAAGTGATGAGATACAGTACTCAAGACAGCTGATGGGTGTGAGACTCTCTGTGATTGAACAGCTTCCCTTAATAAAACAAAATGTGAAGTGCTCCAAGGTCTTTGGTGAAGAAAAGCTGAAGGAAAAATCTTTGGGTAGAAACAAGGGATTTTTCTAAAAGCCCCTATATATTTTTTCTCAGTCTTTTGATAATGTAGACTCTAGGGGTACGCTGCACCCCCTTTAGGATTTCTGCTCAATTATGAGCCACAACCAAAGTCATTTCCTATTGTTCATATGGATCAACTAGAAGATCCTTGAAAAAGAACAATATTAAAACCAAGAAGCACATAGAAAGGTACACAACATAGAGTATCTAAAGAGTCAAGCTACAAGTATAGGTTTCTGATCCTGCAGTAACCAACTGACTTACTGACTTAGGGACCTCTTCTCTTCCATGTTCTTTCTGAACATGACCTTCAGTTGTTACCTTGTCTCACTATTGCTCAGGAGCTCATCTAATTTCCTGTGCTGCCCCGTTCCTGAAAAGCACAAACTTCCTTTGATTTAAAACCCAAATATTTTCATGGATATCTGCTACCAAGCCCTTCACTACTTACAGTATCTGGCCTGAAAGCTAAGTCTCATCCCTTCCCAACTTGTTCTGTAAGTTTGTACCTATTTTATTATGATGCTTTATGACAGCTCCTTCCCGAGTCACCCCATCCCCACCCCAGTCCTCAAGGTATTCAAAGGAAAGAATAAACATTTATTGTGTACCTACTATGAAAAAACATGGAATATATAAACAGGAAAACAAGTTGTTTAGGAGGTTTTAAAACAACCTCCTATAGGAGGGGCTACTTACCTAGGTTTGCAGGGAAACGTATGCTTCCCAGCACTGATACACCACTTTCTTACTCTTTTAGAACATTTTGTCTTTACTGGGGACCTGGATCAGAGTTTCCTTTCTTTCTGTATAGTAAGGACATTTTTGTAGTCCCTTCTCCTGAGTCCTCTGCACAAAGCTAGATGCCCCACTTTGCTTAATATTTTGAGATACTTCTTCAGCTTGGTTTTGTGGCTGTGCTCTGTGACTTAAAGTCTTCTTCCCTGGCCAGAAATCTGTGCTGCCTCTTTTATCATCGTGGACTTCTTTTGCCTTGCTATGCTATAGGAAAGTTGTTTAAACCTTCTGGAAGGAAGAGTTGATTTCTTGACTGAAGTTTTAATTGAAAATACATCCCCCTAGGCTGGAATAAGACACCACGGTGCATTCTCTGTAATATCACTAAATACATCATCTAACACTCACTCACACTCACTGTTATATATGCTATATATGTTATTTGACTCAATCCTGAAACCAATTCTATAATGAAGAAAGTCTCCAAGGAGTAAAATAATCAAGGATGCAAACGCCATTTGTCTGCCTCCAATGACCAGGCTTATACCACTTTAATTTGCATGAGGGTTAGTAGTCTCTCCAATAACATTGAGACAGTTTGAATATATGTTTTGGTGTCAAAGTTGAAAAATAGTTTTTCTCTTTGGTCCCAACACTTATTCTAGTAGATAATCTTGAGCCCACCCCAGCTTCTTCCCTGTCCTCAGGGTTCTGCTTTTCCCTCTGTTGTCCCTTAACCTGTTTCTATGCCCAAGCCCTGCTGACCAGCTTGAACTTAATCTGGGGCTCTGTTGGAAGATACCATCTTCTCATTTCTCCAGAAGCACTCTCATGGGGCTATGTTGAAGAGTGGATTTGTAACCAATTTTTTCATCAACATAATCCCAACTGCTTTGTGTCTTCCAGAAGTTCCTCAAACTGGGTGTGTTGTCCACCACCAGCATTTTTGTTTTCCAGGGCTGCTTTGGGTGCATTCATATTTTTACATCGGTCATTTCAGTGGAATTTTGTAAGGAAAACACTATAACCTTTCCTTAGTACGCAATTTTGAAGCAAAACCTCTTATCTACGTTTTATAATTTTTTTTCTAGAATGAGTATAGTTCAGTATAACAGAGATCTGAGAAGAGTTTTTAAAAATAAGGAAATACTTCTAACACTATGGCTTGGCACTCCAAGCTAATGAAGATGCTCCTGAAGTCTGTTACTTCCTGGCATGACACTTAGGTCTCCAGAGAAAATCACTTAAGAAAGCCTTAGTCTTTGACCAAGTAAAGTTTTCCTTGTATTGTTTTAAGTTAAAAATAAGAAAAGAATGACTCAGCAAGTTTTGGCCTATATATTGTCATTCTATACAACTCCCTAAATATTTAAATCTGAATTAAAACATAAACAGCCTGAAGAATGACTTTCTCTAGGCCTAAGGACAGTTTGATGCAGCAAATTTAAATATTATTTATATGTTGCTTTGCTATGAAATTTATTTGCCTTGCCAACAACACAGTGTGGTAATTTAAAAGTTGGGTTTTTAAATTAACAGTCTTGACCTGTATTTTGCTACCAATAAAAGTCTGGTTCCTAACTATAATTCCATACTAAATTCACTGCTTGTACATGAAGAAAAATCTAAATTAATTGACATGTAAAGGGGTGGCTCTCAGCACAAAGCCATAATAATTGCATGACAGAAGTTTAATATCATTGTTCTCTGCATCTGAAAATGTCATCAATAGCATGCATATGACTGAAGGGAAAAAACCCAGTGTATATTCTATGCATCTGCACAGCCCTCTGCAAATGTTTATAGGACAGTTCAGAGGGTTTATTATTGGCGGTTGGTTCCTAAGCTATAAACATTCAATATTACATAGAGGTAGGTCTTAACATCTTTTCTGTGGCTCACTTTGCATTTTAGACCCTCTCCTACTCAGCTTTGTCCATAGCAGTTTAATACCCATGCTATTCAGAAGACCTTTTGGAAGGTTTGCAATAGCTTGATTTTACAATGAAATGACAGTCTCCCTTACTTGTGACTTGAAATACTATTTCATGTTTCAATAATTTTAAGCAATTAAGGAGATAAATAAGTCTCCATGAATAGTATATATTACAAAATTCTCTTAAAATAAGCTTATAGATTGTAGAATTAAAACATGGACTAGAATTTGTAGAATGTAATAGGAAGCACTAAATACATGAAAACAGATATTTTTCACTAGAATTAGACTAGAAGAAACAATTATCACAATTCTAGAAATAAGTATTCATGGATTAACTCAAAGAGAAGCAGATTCAGCTGCTCAGTTTTGTAATTTAAAATGCATTACTTCCTCGGTCTTGTTGTACCTTAGACATGCTAAATTAATCATTTTACCTATTCTTACCACAGACAATGACTTACTCTCTACCAAATAAAACGTTGGTTTATAAGGAATTATTTCTTTGATGATTCTGATATTGCTTATATTTTTATTGTCTCTTCCATAGTAATGACAAATTGCTATTAAACAATTTACACAGTTGACATCATTAAACATCTAGTTACAATACCTGGCATTAAAATATTTTGATTTTGTGAAATGTTATACTATATGCTTTGTATTTTAGAAAAATTAAGATCATAGCCACTAGCCATAGAAACCTTTCATTTCAAAAATTTTACAGATATAATTTCTCTGCCTATTATTTTCAATAATTTAAAATATTCAAAACGTCATGACTACTTACTAGTGCTCATTTATAACCTAAAATCATCTGTTGTTCCTATTTTTTAGAACTCTGTTATTATGCTTAGCATTTGAGGCTGTCTGTAATCTGGCACTTTCCTTGCTCAACAAATGTCCTTTCTACCACTCTGTAGCATGAATCTATCATTCTACTCAAGATAATATTTTAAATTGTCCCATAAATATATCAGGCTCATTCCCATCATCATTCTTTCATTCATATTGCTCCCCAAAATGTAACATCCTCTTCTCTCTTTTTACCATCTATCTATATTCTAGTATTATGATCATTCAGAATACCTATATAATTAATTACCTGTAAAGAAAGGAAATTAGAACCTCACTTCATACATGCAAAAATGTTATATTTAAAAGTCTAAAAATTAAAGTATAACACAGCTAGAAGAAAATATATGTAAATATTTGAACACAGAATAAAGTCTAAATATAAAACCAATGGAATAAATTATAAATTATCACTGGATTTCATAAAAACAAATTTTCACACACTAAAAATAACCATTGAACAAACTGAAATGACAAGAAACTGAACTCCTATATCAGAAACTGTATAGAAAGACACCTTTTTAAGTTCTCCTTTCCAAATATTTCAGAGAACACCTGAAGGCTATTTATATCAGGCAAAACAAAACTATTACAGTCAAACACATCTCCAATAAGGATTTTCTGCAGGTTTATTTTTAGGGCATCTGCTTATTTTTGCTGCTTCACTCTAAACCCTCCCATTAGGTATTTTAAATGCCTGGGCTTCATTTTTTTCAACAAATGTTTTTATTGCATTGCAGCCACATGCCAGGAATTGTGCTAGATACAAAAATATACTGATGTGTAGCAAATATGATCCCATCACACAACTGAAGGCTAGTGGAAGACAAACTTTAAGTAATTACACAAATTGTGGTTTTCAAAGAAAAGGTGCAGAGCACTATGACAGCATATAAAAGCAACTTCACCTATTGGGGACATGGGATATGTATATGTCAAGAAGACTTCTTATCTACATACAACTGTAAGCTCTAAAACAGCAAGGGCTCTATCATAGAGAGATTCTGCATCTTTCTGCATCTAACACAGTAAGTCTTCTATATTTGTTAAATAATTTGTTCCAATTAAAATTTGAGGCTGTCCTTACTCACTAGCCTTCTTTTTTCAGTGGTGTGCATGAAGTCAGCTTTAGAATGATGAATACTGTAGACACTTTGAGAGACAATTTAGAAAGATATACTTTTATTCTTATGATTAAACAATTTAAAAAGAAATCTGTTTATATGATTTAATAGGCAATATTATCAGATTTAATGGTAGAATACTATTTAAACATCAAAGGAGTAACATTCATATTTCTTTAAAAAATTATTCACATAATTCATGAACTAAAACAGCTTTAAAATTTTTTTCACTAACAGTACACATAGGTTGTTGAAAGTTTTTTAAAAGCATGTATTTTTACACTGTGTATCCTGGAAGTTTATTTATTAATAATTCACAAATATCTTTGCATTGCTTGGAAATATTTAGTGAACCAACATCATCACTGTCTTCTTCAAAGTGATCTGATGTACTGCTATCCAGGACATTAAGTTCTAGTTCGGACACATTTGAAGGCAGGTAAGAACTCACTTGGGATGTTCGTGGTGACTGGCTTTTTTCTAAAGATTTCCAACTACTTCTGGTTTTAACAGAGATGTCTTGACCTCTCTTTGTAATTTTAGAATTGTGCATACTGTTTTGATCTATCCGGTTTTCTTTCTCGCCAGTCCAATGTGATGAAGATAAATCACTAGCCGAGATGCTAGATGCTTCCTCCAAACTTTTATCCTGAGTCTTTGAAATATGACATTTTCTGTATGAGTGGACAGGTGACCCAGCTGAAAAAGGTGGGCTAAGGATAGAACTCTTGTCACTACTAGCTTTCTTTTTGGACACTCTTGTTTCACTAGACTTCCTTGTATATTGACTATGTTTTGGATTTTCCGTCCTTGAACTGCTATCATGAGCTTTACTTCTGCTGGTGTCCTCAGTGGTACAGAAATCTTCAGAATAGCAAGGGCTAGACAAGTCATCTGAATACTTTAGTTCTGAGATGTTTTCATAGCAACTATTCTTATCTGGTCTATTGTCACTTACATCAGCCATAAGAATGTCATTATCTGTGGTTTTGACTTGTCTAATACCTATTTCTTTATCTACAATTCTGTCAACAACAGCATCCTGTTGGAAAACACACGGACTTTGGATTTTCATTTCCATATTTCCTCCCAAAATATTTGTAGGGGTAAGCCTTTCTGGAATAATGGAATTTGCAGGACTCACAACTTCTTCCAATGAAACATTATTGATTCTATTTTTACTACAATCAACTGTCTTTTTTTCAGTTGCATATTTCAGTTTAGTTTCTTTACTTGTTCTGGGATCATCAAAAACTCCACTGATTTGTCTTGAGGTATCACTATTTTCAGTAAAAGATGCATCTGAATCTAAATACTCATCTTTAGGCAGTTGTGGCTCCTGACTTTGTTCTGCAGAGCTTAATAGTTTAACTTTGGATGATGGAATTCTGAATTTTGTACCCAACATTTGTGACTGTGATTTTCTATATAGTTCTCTTTTTTCATGTACCACCAACATATCAGGATTTGTCAGCTTTAAACGTAGTCTTAATGTATTTGTTAAGCCATAAAGTAGCCTCCCTTTTGGAACTCTTTTTTGGAAGGTACCACTGCTCTTTTCAGAATATTTATCTTTCTTACAGTTTTCAATTTGGCTCTTTTTATACTGAAGACTCACTGACTTCTCACATCCCCCCATAGAACGCTTATCCTTCTTGGATTCAGACTGGCATGTGGATTTGGCAGAAGATTCGGGTGACTTCTTATCCTCAGTCCTGTATAACCAGGCTAGGTGAGGATGTATATGAGCAGGACTTGTCACAGGTTGGTCATACAACAACGACAACTCAACTAACAAAGCATTTAACAAAGGCAACTGCCTTATTGTATTAATTCTATTTTGTTCAGTTTGACATGTTTGATTAGTTGCTCCTATATCCTGAATATGTGGAGGATTTACAAGCACTGGAGGATGCTCTTGTGTTGCAGAACTTGGATGTTTTAGACAACTCCTGTCTGTTGGGGGATTTACACGCTTTTTTTCAGGAGAAGCACCATCCAATTCCTCAGGTACATTCATTTGAGGCTCAATGGTGATTTTAGCCTGTGCAGGGGGCGGTTTTTCTTGGGTCAAGTTAGTGTAATACAAAGGAGGAGGGCAAAATATATTGGTCTCCATGTCCAATTCTGTGATTTCCTCATTTAGAGAGCTAACATTTCTCCCACTGACAGCACTTGAACATGTAACAACAGAACTGGTTTTGCTATTCTCCACAGAACCCACATTATCAGATTCAGCCTTACTTTGGAGAACCATTTCCTTCAAATCCTTCTGTGCCTCTGGGATTTCTAACTCCCCCAGCGGCCTATCAGCCTCTCTGGGGCTTGGCTGTGAGGCTGGCTGCTGTAGCTGCTGTCTTTCCTGCTGGGTTTGGGGACTGACCTCCGCTCCGCCTCCTGTGGGGGTGACGGTGAGGGGCCGCTCAAGTTGGCCCAGCCGGCGGCTTCCCAGGTCAGTCAGGCGGTAGGCCAGTGCAATATCCCCAGTCCGCTCGCCCACTTGATTATGCAGGGGGAAACGTCCCCGGTGACGGTAGGAGCATCCGGAGGCGGCCGGCCCCACAACCCTGCGGGCCGCGGTGGCCAGCGAAATGTCGCAGGCCCCCAGGAGCTGTGGGGTGGGCGTCGGGCGCCCGGGGGGCAGCTGCAGCAGCAACGTGGCAAGCGGGGTCCGCAGGAGCCGGCGGTGCAGGGTAGCAGGCTGCAGGCGGAAGAGGCAGGACTTGCCGCGACCAAAGCGGATCACGCCGGGCCACGGTTCGGGGGCGGGAGCGCCAGGGCCGTCAGGAGGGTAAACCAACAGCGTGGGGAAGTCCAGCAGGCGGAAGGCCACGGCGGGGCACACACCGCGCGGCGACAAGGCCTCCCCCTGCTCCTTTTCCTCCTCTTCTTCCTCCTGCTCCACTGCGGCAGCGGGGGGCGGCATCAGCCGAGCTTCCAAACGCACCCAGTCCACCAGCAGCTCCAGCGAGAAGAACCGCTCGGACAGCGAGCCCGCCATTGCTGTTGCCCCAGGAAACGCCGCCGCGGGCTCCGCAAACGGGAAGCTGAAGCCCCGGGCTCTCACGAGAAACCGGAGCACAAGGCATCGCTGCCTGCTATCTCGCGAGATTTGCGGAAGCGCTCCTGCAGGTCCCCGGCGGTATCTGCTTTGGGAGTTTTGCTGCTCAATGTATTTGGCCCTTTTGTATGCATACTTGGTGTAAGCCTTTTTTTCGCCTCCAGACTTATATTAAGACAATTGCTGATGATAATGCTGAGGATATAAGTGATAAAAGACAGTGAGTTTTTTGGGTAATGGTTTTATCACTGCAGATCTTTATGTAATTTGGGGGTCAGATCAATATACCTGAGGAATATTGAAAGAAAATCAGGACTCTCCTTCCTTTCCCATGCTAAAAAAAAGAGCCAGGTAGTTAACTGTCCACAGTGGGCCTTCTCTGTGTCTGCTGTTCTACCCAAAAGATGGTGACACTGCTCTCATGGCCGGGGAGCCCCTGCCTGGTAAATTAGAATAGTACAGAGACACACAAACCACACACACATGGAGTGTGAATACACTGGCAAAAACTCTCCTTGGCTGAACTTTGGTCAGGCTCATCTAAGTCTTCTTTCCGATCAGGCTTTGACCTTGGCTTCCAATCCTGTGGAGCCTGAATCACCGAGTTGTAGCAAGAGTCTTGCTATAGCCATTGAGAGAGAAACCCCAACCCTTCATACCTGATTACCATCGATACCTGATCAAATTCTTCATTTTCTACCATTAGTATCTGACCACACTGGCCTGCCTTCAGCAAATATCCTATTAGGTCTGTTTAATCAGAACCCTCCCACCCCTGATGTTTCCTATTAGTAAGTTTCCATCCACTTGACCCAACGCCCCTTTGGCTTTAAATCCCCACTTGTATTTGGAATTGAGCCCAGCTCTGTATTCAGATCTCTTTTCTCTTACTGCAGTAGTTCCTGAATACAGTGTTTTTGCCACTTCAGCTACTGTCTGGCCCTGTTTTTTATTTGACAACATTTCCAGCTAAGCCATCATGATGCATGACAGTAATGTTAATGATCCCATCAATAAAACAAATATGTATACATAAATATACACACACCTCCAGAGACACAGAGAACTTACTGCTCTATCCAGATATTTTAAGAAACATACTCATAACCTCAATGAGCTAGCCAGCTAGGAATCCAAGTCCAGTATATGGAGAGCCTTGAATGCCATGGTAAAGCATTTGGACTACATTCTGTATAAATTGTTTTGATTGAATAAGTACATCATATCAATATTTGGAAATGCAGCATGGGGAGGAATACAAAGGATGGATTCTACTAATTAGAAATTGGATTCAGAGCAATCTATTAGAAGACTACTGCAGTGGTCTATGAGGCAGATAATTATGACCTGCACATGGTCAGGACTAGTGGAAATTAAAAAGAGGTGGCAGAAGAAGCATTTGTGATGGAGGAATTTTAAAATTTGGTGAATGGGAAAGAAAAGTCATGGGTGAAAAATTTCTGCTACTGAAGGTGAAAATATTGAGGAGGCGCAGATTTGATGGAAAAAAATTTTTTTGAGTTTTGGGATATGTAGAGTTTGAAGTACCTGCTGCTGGGCATTATATATGTACAACTTTATTCAGCTTTATAAATTACAGTTAAATTATATTGCTTCCATGCTCAGAATAACATTGTGAAGCTCAAGAGAAATTCAGAACTGGAGGGATATGATGCTTTAGTATGAAGAGTCATTGCAATATATAAATACAAGATACTTCTCGGGCCAGGTGCAGTGGCTCATGCCTGTAATCCCAGCACTTTGGGAGGCCGAGGTGGGTGGAACACGAGGTCAGCAGATCGAGACCAGCCTGGCCAAGATGGTGAAGCCCCGTCTCTACTAAAAATATAAAAATTACCTGGGTGTGGTAGTGCATGCCTGTAATCCCAGGTACTTGGGAGACTGAGGCAGGAGAATCGCTTGAACCAGGGAGTCGGAGGTTGCAGTGAGCCGAGATTGCGCCACTGCACTCCAGCCTGGTGAAAAAGCGAGACTCCATCTCCAAAAAAAAAAAAAAAAATTACAAGATACTTTTCTTGGCTTTGAGAATCTTGCTATGTACTTACAGAGGACACATATCAAGCAACATGTTCAATGGATAGATGATGTAGAGCAATAAAAAAATGACATCATCACAAGTGAAAAGCAATGAGGTATTGCGTCCACGTGTGCCAGATAAATACAGTAGATAAAATTCCTCATAGAAGATATCCTGTAGTTAGCCTTTTGAATAAGGTTAATAGTGTACACTAGTAGCACTTGTATGTCTCTTACATATGAATAGAAAAAGCAAAGTCCCTCTTCTATAAAGACATTAGTTCTGCAATATGTAGTTTCTGCAATGATAATAACTTATCTACCCAACTACTCCACATGACTGGTATTATAATATGTGAATAATATTTTATAATTGTAAATAATGCCAAAGGTAACAAATAAAATTCTGCCATGACAAATATTTTCCCCATGTTTCTGCACCACACATGGAGAAGTAGCACAGTGCAGTAGCTGAGCGCCTGGGTTCTGGAAGCAAACTACCTGGCTCAAATCCTGGTCCTGTGACCTTATACTAGTTTCCGAACTCTCTGTGAATCATTATCCTCTTTTAAAAAATACAGTTACAGTAACTACCTCATAAAAATATTATGTGTGTTAAGTGAATTAATATTTACAAAACTCTTAGAACAGTGCCTAGCGTATAGTAAATATTTGTTAAAATAAATATTGTTTCATTTATTATTTCCCACATGGCAGACTTTAGCTGAGTGTTTAAAACACTGCTATTGTAGTTAGCAAAAAAATAATTTATCATGGGCCCATTATTTTCAATCTGTAAAAGGTTTTATGCTCTGTATTTTATTTTTCATGCAGGAGCTAGCTGTTTTTTTCACAGGTCAAGGTCAGGCTAGGCAAAAGACTATGGATTATTGAAATCTAAAAAGCTACTGTCATTGGAGAGAGAAGTAGGGAAGGACACAAGTAAAAAGTATGAGTTTCAGTGTGTGATATGCTGAGTTTGATACCTGATATACATCCAGGTAGATACATCTAACTTAGATATATGGATATGAAACTTACAAGAGAGGTCTGGGCTGAAAGGATACATCAAAAGTTGGATGGCAACCTAATTTCTTCATATAAGACCTGAATTAGTATAGTAATGAGACATTATTTTCTTCTTTTATGTAAATTACTTTGAAACAGTACATATTGCAAGAATTTTGGGTTGATCTCTGATGATCAGATATGATGTTAACTACCTTTTCTAGGGGAAATAACTTTGGGGTGAGAAGGGGCAGAGGAAGTCAGCATCATTAACTAAGGTAGTACACCTTCAAGACATGATGGGACTAATAATTTGGGCTGGAAGCAGAAACTGAATTAGTAAAACTCACTGAGCTGTGTGAGTCTGGCTGTTTAGAGGCAAACCTGTTGTCATAGGGCTGTGGACCCCAAGAAATAGATTCAGCAGATGGATCATTGTAGCAGGAGTAGTAACAAAGTGGCTGTCGTTGGAGTTAAGTAGGAGAGCAGTTGGTCTAGTTTGGAGCAGAAGCCCAGATACATGGAAAATGTCATGGAGGCTGGAAAACCCAAGTGCATGTCATGGATGCAACCTAATCTACTTAGCTTCGGAAAATGGAAAGGAGCTCCTGGGCTGTCGAGGGAAGTGATGTGGCCATCCAGTTGTTTGCACTGAGCAAACACTGATTAGGAGAAATGTGTGTCTAGTCGACATGAAAATGTCCAAGGCTTATTCTAGAAGCACCAAATACTAATTCCAGGTCTCACTATCAGGGACATTCTGCTGCCTATAGACTTCCTTGCTTAATCAGGATTAGCTCTAGAACCAAGTATAACCACCCATAATTGGCAGAGACAGAGGGGACTGAAGATATCCTCTCCCACCAGGTGGAAGAAACAGAGCTGAGGGAAGAAGAACCTGTGTGAGTCTAACTAGGAGGAAATGAAATTCAACATCCCTTATTTCAGAATAATTCTTTACACCAGTGTCTCCTTTCCCCAACAAAAAGAATATAACACCAATACCACACGATCTTACTTATAAGTGGGAGCTAAACATTGAGTACACTTGGACATAAAGATGGGGACAATAGACACTGGGGACTACTAGAGGGGAGAGGGTGGGGAAAGAGGGTTGCAAAACTACCTGTCGGAAACTATGCCCACTACCTGGGTGAAGGGATCATTTGTACACCAAACTTCAATCACCTGCAATTTAATAAAATAATGAAAGACCTAGTAAGAAATAATTCTAGAGGAAAATTTCTTTTAAAAAAAAACAGAAAATGTAATCTGCAGTCTTGAAAATCGAAATGTGAAAAGACCAGATGAAAGCGTTTTTCCCTTGACCATGGTTTAAAACCCCTAGCATATGCTTATTTGCGTGGCAAGCCTGGGAACCTTAGCTCTTAGAATTCCTCTGGAGACAGACTGGGAAGCTGGGAGTTCTTGTTGCAGCTCTCTTTCCCTCAGGTCCTCTTCTGTTGTCTCCCAAGGGCTTGCATTTCAGGATTCTAGATATATACTGTATTTCTGGAGCAAGAAAATTTCAATCAGGAGAAGCCGATTTCTAGTCATTCATTCAGGACTTCAGATTAAAGCCTGTTTTAAGCAGAAAGCTGCCCTGACTCTAGACCTGATTAGAGGCTCCTGAAATCTAAGCCAGATATCTCCCTCTTTGCTAACTGGATTACAAATGGATCTCACACAACTTAAACACCACAAATGACCAGAACTTTAATAACATTCACCTTGACATGTTTCATCATTGGTAAAGATGGCATGACTCTATCTTCAGAATAAATCTCCAGTGTTTGAATGTGGATCTTTTTCTTTGTTTCCAGTCTTTTCATTCCCTTCTTTTTCTAAATTTCTGGAAAGGGGGAATCATAGCTTTTCCATGTGTTGTCATTAAATCAGGGGCAGTGTTATGATCAGAACATGATTACCATTTCCAATATCACATACAAAATAGCTGTGGTAAATAAATGCAAATAATCTAAAAATATTCTGCAAAATGGTACCAAGGCTCTGCATTGCATTTTCAGTTTTTATTTTAAACTTGCTAGAACTTGATACTGGAAATTCATTCACTTGAGAAGGACAAGGAGAAAGATTAGAGGGTGGAAGGAAGGGAGGGGCTGGGAGCTGGGGAGTAAACAAAGGAACTACTAGAGATTAAAGGGAAAGAATGGCCTATACCCCACTCCGATAAATCTCTCTACCAGAAAGGAAGGGGAGAAAGAAATTATGAAGCATCCTAAGGTATTGGAAATATATGAGTCCATTAATAAGCTAAATCGTATATACAATTGTAGGAGTGGTTTAGTGAAAATTATTTGACTGTCATTGGCAATTAGAAATGTATCATAGTGGAGGCCGGATGCAGTGGCTCATGCCTGTAATCCCAGCACTTTGGGAGGCCGAGGCGGGCAGATCATGAGGTCAAGAGATTGAGACCAACCTGGCCAATATGGTGAAATCCCGTCTCTACTAAAAATACAAAAATTAGCTGGACATGGTGATTCGTGCCTGTAGTCTCAGCTACTCAAGAGACTGAGGCAGGAGAATCGCTTGAACCTGGGAGGCGGAGGCTGCAGTGAGCCGAGATTGTGCCACTGCACTCCAGCCTGGGTAACAAGAATGAAACTCCATCTCAAAAAAAAAAAAAAAAAAAAGAAAGAAAGAAAGAAAAGAAGAAGTGTAGCATAGTGGAATCAACATAGTCTTTGAAGTCGGGCAGTCCTGGATTAAAATATCAGCTTCTCCATTTTATACCCATGTAACTCTAGGACAAGTTCTTCAACTCTGGGAATTTTCCTCCCATGTTATCTCACAGATTTTCAAACTATGGTGTGCATGTTAAAATGTAGAATCTTAGGTCCATCTTCCAGAGATTTTGATTTCCTAGGTCTGAGGCAAGGCCCAGAAATATACATTTCTAACTATCATCCCAGATGATTTTGATACAGGGAGTTACTGGACTTTTCTTTGAGAATCACCATCCTAGTTTATGGCACATTGCAGATAGCCATATTTCTGTCTTCTGCATTTGTAACAAGTATATGCTGATCGTATAGTAGTATCATATACAACAAGTAGTATAATCATGCCAATAGAATAGTATGAAAGATTTATGTAATCATAGCTCCTTCTTTCACACTTTCAGTGTGAAATGGAAGAAATGAAGTAGGTAACCTTTAGCAATGAAGCATTACTGTCAACATGCCACCATGCCAAGAGATGCATGTAGCAGCAACAACAGCAGCCTTAAGAGAGAGACAGCTTACCATCAAGTACTCAGAAGAAGCTTCAGAAAGCCCCCAGAGGAAGGGAGTTTATGAGAAACCCCCTCATAAGCAGAATGCTGCCTGCCAAGACACCAAAACCACTGTTCTGCCCCAGGAAAGACTGACTATGGATTCCTTGGACAGAGTACCCTCCTGCCTTCAGTTAGCGGGGAGGGCTGAAACATCAAATCTTGCTCATAAATTCTTTCCTTCCCATGCATATAAACACTGTTAGGTATTTTGGCCTAGACCATCTTGTCAAGACTCTGTAAATAGTTGCCCCATGTAGTAGAATTAGGTTTAAATTGGGTTTATTTTAAATTACTTGTTAAATAAAAATTATAGGAGGCCATTGTTTTGGACTAAGCTCCTGCACTAGGCCCCAACAGACTAGACTAAAAATCAAAATGCGGTCATTCGTGCCATAATTTCAGGTCACCAAACTGAAATTAAGTTATGTGACTGTCTCTCTATCAGGAGAAAGGGATAACTGCTTTAATCCTTACCATAAAAAGTAAGGTGATGTTAACCAATTGGGTACTTCTCTATTGTTCCATTTTCCTGCTCCTGCCTTACAAAGGAAGTAGGTTTGAAATGAACAATGCACTTTGTGTTCTTGCTTTCTGCTTTCTTGGGCCCTACTCTGTTTATAAAGCTGACCTCTTTGGCTCAGCTCTGTGAAACACTGATTCTATTTTGTGGAGTGAAGTGTTTTCTGATTCTAGAATAGCCAATATAGCCAACTGAGATCTTTAAACTAAATTTGTTGCGATTTTGTCTTTTGACACTACTCACTCATAATTTAGATTTTTCTAAAAGATAGCCAGCTGTTCTTTTCATAATTAGGAAGATATGGGAAATAAATCAAAAGTCTTGATAATTGTAGCAAGCAGATTTGTCCTTTAGGAGACTCTTACCAAAACGGGAGCTTGGGGTACACTGAAATAGCTCTATAAATAGCTGCCAGTTTTATCGAGCTTATCATATGTGCTTGGCATTGCATTTGATCTCTTACAGACTGTATTTAATCTTCATAACAACTCCATGAAATTATTGGCATACTCTTAAGGAAACCAATGTAACTAACTTGGAGAGGTTAAATAATGTATTCAAAGTTACATAGCAAGTAAGTGGTAAAATATCATTAAAATACATTTCTGCCTGTCTTTGAAAAAACAGCTTGTGTTCATCCCACTAGACTCCTTCATCTTATTTGTTTATGCTCAAGGAAAGTATTAATGTACAGGAAACTGACACTATCCAATTGGAACATGTATTTGGGGGTACAAAGGAGCAATTTAACAATACCACAAGGAAACAAAGAGGCAAATGCTAAACATCTTACGTTTTGTAAGAAAACAGACCCGACTTAAGTAACAAATTAGGGGCATGTAAAAAGGGGAGGTAGAGAAGTGGGTTGCTCCAGATTATGGTTTTTTTTTTTGGTTTCTTTTTTTTTTTGAGATAGAGTCTCGCTGCTGTTGCACAGGCTGGAGTGCAGTGGTGCGATCTCAGCTCACTGCAACCTCCACCTCCCCAGTTCAAGCAACTTTCCTTCCTCAGCCTCCCGAGTAACTGGGATTACAGGCGTGCGCTACCATGCCTGGCTAATTTTTGCATATTTAGTAGAGACGGGGTTTCCTGACATGTTGGCCAGGCTGGTCTCGAACTCCTGACCTCAGATGATCCACCAGCCTCGGCCTCCCAAAGTGTTAAGATTACAGGCATTAGCCACCATGCCCAGCTCAGATTCTGTTTTAGCAGACACAACCATCAAATGTGACGTGTGCACCTTCTTTGAATTCTTAAATAAACCGTCTGAACAAAACAACGTGTTTGAGACAACAGGGGTGATTTCAGTACTGATTGCTTTTAGATGATACAAAATAATTATAGTTTAAGGTTAAGTGTGTTAAACTCATGAAGGTTAGCTATGTTGATGGAAAAACCAAACTCTGTAAAATATTTAAAGAGGTTTATTCTGAGCCAATATGAGTGACCATGGCCAGGGGTGGGGGCACAGTGAAAAGAGGTCCTGAGAAAAGTGTGCCAACCTGTAACTCAGGTTACAGGTTGGTTTCATACATTTAAGGGAGATAGGAATTGTAGGGAAAATCGTAGTACACGAAAGGTGTACATTGGTTGCAGGATATCTTGGAATGGGACCTTATGGGTGAATTCAAATATTTTCTGATTGGCAATTGGTTGAAAGAGTTATGCTTTGTCTCAGGACTTGAAGTCAGTGGAAAGAGATGCTTGAATTATGATAAGGGGGATTCTGAAGACGAAGGTTCTTGTCATGTAGATGAAGCCTCCAGGTAACATCCTTTAAAGAAAATAGGTAGTAAATGTTGCTTTTCAGACCTTAAAATGTGTCAGACTCTTGGTTCATCTCCCCTAGATCTAGCAATGGCCTGGCTGCATTAATGGAGATTGCCTACAGATACAAATTTCCCCCAGCAAAGAAAGCTTTCAGGGCCATTTCAAAAGATGTCAAAGAAATATATTTTGGGGTAAAATATTTTTATGTCCTTCAGGGTCTTCTGTCATACGATGCTATACCAGAATCAGGTTGGAATTTGGTATCTTAGTGCCACAAAAATTCAGTTTTTCAGTCTCATGATCTCTGTTTTAATGTTAATGCTGGTCGGGGTGCCTAAACTCCAAAAAGAAGGGGTGTATTGAGGCATGTCCAGCCTCCCTTCCTATCATGATTGGGGATTCAGTTTTTTAGGTTGCTCTGGGGTCCCCTTGGCCCAGAGGGGAGGGTTTCATTCAGTTGGTTGCTGGAGGGTTTAGGATTTTATTTTTAGTTTACAGCTATGAGAATACTCATGCAGATAAAAGCTACAAACTGAAGTAGTAGGACTGAAATGACAATGCCTGGAATTTGCTTTATGATGCCTCAGGGAAAAAGAAAAACCACATAAGAAAAGCCAGTGTGGCAAAGTCTTGACAATTATGGAATCTGTGGGGTAGGCCTATGGAGTACATGGAGTTACTTGTGGTTTTTCTGTACTTTAGTGATGTTTTAACCTTTTTATAAACTAATAGTGGATTTTCTTTCACAAGTTTCAGATTAGCCGTAAAAGACTGTGAACTTGAGTATAGCACCAGATATCAGTACTGTAGAAACTAACCACAATGTATAATCGTGTTTTCAGGGGAAATTGCTTTTTACTGCTAGAGCTGTGAGAATCTAGAATATCCAGAATTAAGTTCTGATGGCTGTCCTGGGTAGCTACCTAAAATGAGGGGTATTTGTAAGTAGGTCATATATAAATAGCATGCCTCCTTTTTATAGATCTTAAAGGCCAAGCATGTTTAAAATTCCTTCTGCCCTTGCTTCATTTCTCAATGCCAGCCACTTCAAGGTGGGGGGGCAGAGGGGCAGGAAGGGGACCCTCATCGCCTTTTCTTTTGTATGTACGTATTATCTTTTAATTTACTTCCCTGTCAACCAGCTATTTTAGGATGATAGCCACAATTTACATTCACAAGTTTATTTTTCTGTAAAACATACATGTGTTTATCGTGTTTTGAACTGGAAATTCAAAAGGCAAATTCAGATCAGTAGGTACCTTTTTTTTTTTGGAGATGGAGTCTTGTTCTGTCACCTAGGCTGGAGTGCAGTGGCTCGATCTCGGCTCACTGCAACCTCCTCCTCCCGGGTTCAAGCAATTCTCCCATTTCAGCCTCCCAAGTAGCTGGGATTAGAGGCATGTGCCTCCAATCTGGCTAATTTATGTTATTTTCACTAGAGGCGGGGTTTTGCCATGTTGGTCAGGCTGGTCTCGGACCCCTGACCTTGGGTGTTACACTCGCCTTGGCCTCCCAAAGTGCTGGGATTACAGGCATAAGCCACCACACCTGGCTGGTACCATGCTTTATATGTATCATAAAATGCTAAGTACATAGTAATGTATTTTCAAAGTTTAAATAACAAGAACATGAAATAATTTACCTCCTTGTCAATACAGGGACCTTCAAGACCATATCCCAAGCAATTAATCCACTTTTGTTTTTACCATTTGCTGTTCCTTGTTTATACACTGTAGTTTTCCTATTCTCAGTGCTAGTATCTACGATTTATATTCCCTTGACCTTGAATGCCCTCCTCTGCTTCTCCACAGATCTTAAACATCATCTTTCTTTAAAGTCTAAATCAAATGCTATGTCTTTTTAAAATTCTTTCCTGGTAGTCCTGGCTGCAAGTGATCTTTTCTTTTCTCTGCTGCACTTAATCTCCTTTGTGAACTATTACTTCTGTCTTGTATTATTACTGTTACACACATGAGTTTATTGCCTGTAGTTCTCTATAAGCTCCTTGACAATGTTATTTTTTAATTTTTGCATGCCTACAGCAATGAACACAGTACCTTGTTTCTAGACATAGTATTTGTACATATAATATTTGATAAATTAATACATGAAGAGGATAGTTCCTTACAGGACTTGCTTGTGTAGAACACAAAGTTCAGAAAATATCATAAGCTAAAAACTTACAAATATTTAAAACAAAGCTATGATGCTTCCCAGTTTGCAGTGTTCTTTGTGTAGAATGTGTTTTATCAAAACCACGGAGCAGCTCATAGAGTGTTCAGGACTTTTCAAAGAGGCCCTACTGTGTTCAATTTGCCTTAGATTTTGAAGTTATGGTTGACTGAATCCAAGGCCTTAGGTAGTTAGATTAGAGTAAACAGGATTAAGTGTTCTTCTCTCCATGCCGATTTTATGACTTGCAGTACTTCTCTGCAGGTTTCCTTTCTGTGCAAGCACCGGAAGTGAACATTCTCTGAAGATTACTCAGTGTCCACAAGACAGCAGGAGGCATGAGACCCCTATTGCAACCACGGCAGAGGTTGCAAATGACACCGTGCAGTTGGAAGCTCTGCCTCCTTTTAAATGATTACTCTTAAAAGATGCAACCTCCGAATGAAACTGTAATCCAACCTAGCTAAAAATAGACTCCCTGTTCACTCAGCTTAGATTTTCTTAAATCATTCCCCCCTTTCTTTGAAATGTCAGTCTTCTCTTTTGTTTCCCTGCTTTGCACCTGCATAACCCGGCATATTAGGGCAGTGCTACTTGTCATAAATAGAAAGAACTAATATACGAGGTGGGCTATTCAACTCACGTGTCCCAGGTCCCACACGAAGGGCCATGGTCATACCTCCCATCCATTAGGATGGCTACAAGCAAAAAAACAGAAAATAAGAACTGTTTCCAAGCATGTGGGGAAATTGGAGGCCTTCTATACCATTGGTGGAATTATAAAACAGTGAAACTGCTGTGGAAATGAGTTTGGTAGTGACATGCATGGAATTGTGTCCCCCAAAATTCATACATTAAAGCCCTAACCCCTACTATGACTGTACTGTAATTAGCTATGAAGACTTCCAAAGATAACAGAATGTTGAATTAGAGCCCCACACTATACGTCCTTCTCAGCGTATGTTCTTATATGGACACCCAATAGGATGGGTTTCCATATAAGAAGAGGAGGAGCTACTACAAATATGGGTCCACCACCCACCACATAACTACATGCTGATAGATCACACACCACCCACACTGCCCCTCCATCCTGATAGATCACCCTTCACCCACACTGCACCT